>NW_022170509.1:5987764-6195325 GCF_008802855.1 Photinus pyralis | reverse complement strand
TTAATCTCTCGTAGTCTTCTTGTCCTGCCGTATCCCATAATGCGACATTATATTCCTGGTCATCCACCTTGATAACTTCCGCGTAATTTTCAAATCTGAAAGTTAGCCACTATACCTACACTTGGTGCAGTTAAACGTTTTACACTTACACTGTCGGTACGTACTCTTCGGGAAATTGGTTGTCTTTGTACGAAATCAACAGACACGTTTTTCCAACCATTCCATCACCAACGACTGTAATTTTGACATGTTTTATTTGCGAACCCATTTTATAAGTACTCTAAAAAAATGCGAATAATATGGCCTTGCACACTATTTGCAGTTAAAGCACATTTTATGATTATTACGCTGGTTTAAAGAATGCGGTATGCAAAAATCACATTTTACGTTTATCTAACGGAAAGTGAAAAATGGGGCGTTTCCAGGAGTGAGTAAATTCCTTTTATCACAATTTACACTAAAAAAAATTAAATCCGCAAGTACCGTTTCGAAAAAAGCGCGCACGTAAAAATAGACTTCATGCTTGTACTTTTAAGCTGGTAATTACAGACTATCCATCCGAATGAGCCGTGATGAGAATTCAAGAGGTAATGACTATCACTCAGAGGAAATTCTTATCAGCACGTTATCTAATCTCACTTAGGACAATACTCACTGCTTTTTTAGCCCGCGATAAACGACAATTTTTGGTGTTTTTTTAAATACCATTTTATGAAAACGCTCGCACTAATTCCATTCCTCGTATGTTTTTTTGTGCCTTTTTAAATACTGCACAGTTTCCTTTGATCTTTGTGAATGGACTCGCGGTTCGTGAGTCATTACAATTATTGTATTTATTTAATGAGCGGTCATTTGCGATGTCATAATTTTAAGTGGCCGCGCTAAGCTTTGAGAATTGGGCCATTTTTCTCCCGCATAAAACGCGACTTACCTACTGAAGTAATTAAGACGGTTTTGGGTTCATTAAATTACAAGCACGCGAGAGTTTACCTTTATTCAGTATCGCGCGCGTTGCTCTTGTCGGGACCGTCATAATTAACATAATTCTGCAGTAACAATCCGGAAGTTACATGTTAAATACATATTTATAACCTCTAAGAAGAAAGAGCAACACTTTTATAAGTCTGTCTGAATTGGAATAGGCAAAGTAGCTCAAAATAAGTAATAGAACCCTATAGATAAGATCAAAGCAGAGTAGAGATAAGTACACCAACCATTTTCGCTTTGCGAGTGCCCTTTTAGAGGTTTGGCCACCAATACCCACTCGCCTTTAGTCCATCCGTCCGGATAGCTGTAGTTTGATCAAATTTTAATGGAGAAGCGGTAATCACACTTTCAAAATGGACCAGACAAGACAAAATTTAGTTTAGTAGCTGCATACTTGCCTCCTTTACCTCTCTGAGACCTCTATAGATTAAATTATTATCAAAATAAAACAATATAACAAATTCTAAATATTTCAAGAGTTAATAATAAACTAGTATAAACTGTGCACAAATCTTGTGCAAATAAAGCGCATTTTTTTTTAACCGAAATAGCTTAGTTGGGTACTTGGTACTAAGGCATTGAATTTAATAGTTATAAATTCAATGGTAGTAGCAAGCTATATTTATTCATGTTTACCTTCCTGCTAGATGATTAGGTAGTGGGGAGGTTTCTTTTACACATAAACATTCAAAGGCCGCCTAGTATATGTACATTCAAAATCTACGCCATACAGTGCGTTCGAAATGAGAGGGTTACATCTCTTTTATTTGGAGCAATAAGAAAATTTATTAAATATAATTTTATATGTGACATTATCTATCTGATCGCATATTCAAACTTCTGGTGTAACCGGAAATCGATGCAACTTTGTTTTTCAAATGAAATGCCTATATTTTTTACGATATTTCAAAAGAGCAATCAATTTGCTATACGACAAAATAAAATGTGCATTTGGTTGATATACAAAAAAATAGAGAAATTTGTTTTTCGCGAAGGATCTACGAAGCCTTAGTATAGAACACGGCATGCTAGATTTTATAAATTTTCTAAATATTGCATCACGAATTTCTCCATTTTTTTTACATTCACCATATGCATATTTTATGTTGTCATACTCTTTTTAAATATCGTAAAAAACATAGTAGCATTTGAAAAACAAAAGTTGCATCGATTTCCGTATACACCAGAAGTTTGAATATGCGATCAGATAGATCGTAATGCTACCTATAAAATTACATTTAACAAATTCTTCGTATCTCGCCAAATAAAAGGCATATTGAGGTGGCCCTCTTATCTCGAACGCACAGTATATTGCAAGATGAATGAAGAATTCCCCAAAATATTGTTTTTCCCTTTGTATGTACAGGTATACTCTCCTCCAACATTTTCGGGGTATCACAATTAACTGTTGGTAGTATACTTTTTAGAATTCCCCGTGTTATGCATGTTCGGGAATGAAAAAAAAATGTCTCCATTACCCGAATTTTGAGGGCGGTCGCCATCGAAAAATTTTTTTAATGACAACATGGGTCATTTAAATTCTTTTTCATTCCGATATATGTTTAACATGTCTCTTTAAAGTCCTCCAAAATGCAAATCAATGTGTCGAACCATGTTCCTTTACTATCAGATAATGAAAATCTAATGTTTTTCATTAAAAAAAATTCAAATGTTTACATCACTAGAAAGAGACAAGAAGACGCTTTCAAATGATGACACATGGCCCAGGTTATCACCAAACAAATGCAAAATGGCGGCCGCCCTCAAATTTCAGCAGGAGAGCCTTGTCCCATTACTTTTTACCTATACCCTGTATAGATGTGCTTATTCGAAATGATTCAATTTAAGTAAAGCACGTATTTACCCGTTTAATAGTTATGCCATGGTCATACCTCTGAATGTACATAATCAACGACACCCATTTACTCCCCTACCGACCCCCTGGAATCCTCCCGCCCCCGTGGGGAACCCGTGGACTACACCAATAGATGCGTCTCGTCCAGATGATTCATTTTGCCTCTTTGTGAGTACTTTTCCCCGTATTCGCCTTTAAAGTTTATCACCAAGGGGTATATTTCTTCCAGGCGTCCCGATCCCTTCCTTCGGCAATCCGCTTTTGAGATATAAGATCTGATCACGGTATGGGGTTGAGGAAGAGGGGTATAGTTGGTAGGAATTCATTTTTTCATCGAGACCTTTCTTTAGAGTACCATGAAGAATAAAGTCAGTGCCCCCCCCCCCATTTCCTTCAATTTTGATAAGGGGTAAGAGATAATGGCGGTAGTTAATTGAAAACAGTTACTTTCATTGAGACCTTTAATTCAAATACCGTGAAAGATAAAATGAAATTCGACCCCCCTCCCCCTCACCCACTTATCTACTTATCTCGAAAAGGTGTCGCGCAGGAACGTTATAATTTGTAGAAACCAATTTCTTTCTACGTGACCGTTCATTAGAATACCATGAAGGATAATACGTGCGCTTACCCATCGCCCCCCCCCTCCATTTTCAAAATTGTTAAAGCGCACGGCTAGGGGCATGCGTATACAAAATCTGAGACAAATTAATTGTCCCATGGCTTTACTTTCAGAAACAGAAATAATTAGGGGGGTGGCCTCCCTTAAGACAAATTTGATGGCCGTCTGGCACACCTTAAAATTATAGGCTACCAATCGCAAAAAAATTCCAGAACTCTAGAACCATTCACCTAGAAGTAGTTCAAAACGGCAGAAGTCGGACGGACAAAAACGCAATTCTTAAAAAAATGCGCTAAAAATAAGGGATGGTGTGGTTTTAGAAGTATTTTGATGTGATTGACCTCAAAACTAGTCAACAGCGACAGTTATTGGTGACGCAAGATATATGAGGTCGCGCAGACGCTGACCTATACCTGTTATCGCTTCCCCTAACAGCTCATTCGTTGGCGAAAGTTTAAGCGGTGCGTTGTGTCCATATAGCGTTGTTCCAATGGTAAAATGGGGCGAATGGCAAATGTTTTTCCTTGAAGAGACTCAACTAATAAGGTGAGTTTTTATTTTTGTTTAATTAGGATGCATGTAAACCGCAAAACCACTTCTACTCTGAACGCCAAAACGACAATTTTGATCAAATACAAAAATGTGACTAGACTATATTCAAAAAAATAAATGTGGTTTTTTGAATCCGCGTTTCTGGTCCTTTTCTAGTACCCTGATCGTAACAGCATTAGTCAATTCTACCACGTCAGAATTTGAATTTTGGTTGCTCATGAGGTGACGTAAAAACCCAAAAAAGTAATTATTCGTAAATGCGATTCTATACATTTTTCTTTATCAAAAACTTTCCAAAGTGTGTGTGTTCATTAGAGATAAGGACGTTAGTTATTAACAGATGTGCCGTTGAAGTAAACTATCTAAAATGATGACATTTTTACTAAATAAAAATAAATTTGCTTGCTTTTTATTAAGTACAGTTTCAAATTGCATATTTTTTATGTAACTGGGGGCGGATTTTCCAAAATGTTTAAAGAACGGCAAAGGTTGGCCAAAAAGAGACTGATTTCTAAGCACTATTTTTTTGTACCTACAGAAACGCTAATGGGACTTTCATAAATTAAAAACGAATACATGTCGAATAGACCAGACATTTTAAAAATTTTAATTAAAATTGGGTACTTTAAAGACTTAAAATAGTACAATTCCAAATCAGGTTTAAACTTCGTCTCGAATCGGACGAAAAATTTAGATGTGATGTTCTAAATGCCTAAAAAATGGTATACTTTTTGTGACGTGACGACATCTTCGATTTTTTCATTTTTGACTCTTTCAAACTCTTCAGCTTTCCAATTCATTTACCAGAAGCTGTGAAGCAGCCTTGATTTTTTTAGAATTCGTGGGTTTCGGTTTTTCTGGCATCTTCTGTTGCTTTTGTTGAATTCGTCACTTGTCTCTCCTTCTACCGGCGCGACATTTGTATAGATCTTCAAAATAATTCTTCCGAAGGAGAATCAATAGACAATTGATTGTGGGCCGAAGTTGGTCATTAAGACTGCAACTGCAAAAAACGATGTTACATTATATCCTTCTAACGGGCGATCAAAAATGAGTTGCTGTCGAGTCGCCTTTGGAATTTTAAGTTAAGTACGATTTGCCATGTAAACAAAAATTCCAAAAGTGACTCGACAGCAACTCATTTTTGATCGCATGGTAGTAAATAAGACAGCGATTCCTCTGATTTAGTGACAGTCTATTTAGGATAAGAACCTAGTTCACATACGTATTTTGTAGTGTCATTTTTTATTTAAGAGAACAAATGGTTTTTTTTTCCTTTAAATTATGTATTTAATAAATAATAGCTTTTTAGTTATTTATTAGACAAGATGATAAAGGGTCGTTTTAACCATCGAGTGAAAGTTATTTCACGAGGTGGTTAGTTTCGCTGTAGCTGTATAACAGAAAACTTTATAGCAAAAGCCACATGCTTCTGAAAATTCTATAGGTATTTAATTTAGACGTCCAAAATAGCTTCCGCGTCACATTTTTTTAAGAAAGCCAGATGCAATTGGAATGCACAATGTTTGTTTCATTTTATTCTTACTGTTAAATGAATAAAATATGAAGGAAACGCTTCGACTTGTAAGTTTCAATATAATTAAATAATATATAATAATACTGCAATCGGTTCTCGACTACTCGTCTTCTTTAGATGCTTAGTCAGCCGCTGTTTTTTCTGTGTCTTTTCGGCATCTTTCCCTTAGCGTTTCTTGGACATGTTGAAATATTTCAAGTTTTTCTATGTTTTTGAGAGATTGATAATTCTTGTTCCATTATCCCTAGCACTCTCATGATAGTCTTTGAGAAAAAGTGATAAATCTTCGTAAAGTACTGGGGGTATTCCAGACACCCCCGCCCCCCCTATTGGATCTCCATGCGGGTTATTCTTCACTGATATTCATTTAGAAGTAGACATAGGGGTTTGTGTGTATTCTTTTCCCTATGTCTACTTTTAAATGACAACCCCTCTTCTGAAAGACGCCTAATTTTATGCAACCAAAATAATTTGTTAAAACAAATGAAGATCTGGCTGTCATATTAATTAATATTATTGTTTTGTCTTCCGTATTTTTATTTTCGTTTGTGGGAGATGTATTCAAATGAAGAAAAAGTTGATATTGTAAATTGGTAGAGTGCCGTAAGAGATATATTCTGTGTTGATCACTTTAGTGGTTGTTTAAATGCAATTCACATAAAACACCATAAACAACCCTCAATTTTAACGGAGGATATGAAACTAAATGTTTTAATTTTTGTGGAAGAGAATCCCATATAGCAGCCGAACTTAATATCTCTTCATCATAACCTAAAAGCATATTATTTACTGTCGCTTTTATTAAAATCCAGTATGACAGTGCAGAATGCGTGCGCATGTCATTTTGGTTGCATAAAATTAGGCGTCTTTCTGAAGAGATTTTGTCATTTAAAAGTAGGCATATGAAATCGCCATATCTACTTCTAAATGAAAAACGAGGGATCGATAATTCTTTCTCCGCTATCCCTAGCAGTCTCATACGGTAGTCTTTTGGAAACAGTGATCAAATCTTCGTAATATGTTCACCCAGTCTTCAAGACTCATGTTAGTTTTTGGGAAAGGACTATCAGATCTTCCTTTTTTTACGGGGTATTTTATACTTCATAGGATTGTGGTTCAAATCTTTGTAATATGGTGCGAAATACTCCCCACCTGCCACCGGTGCTACATTTTCCCAGATAAGTGCTCACAGCCTTCAAGATTTTTGATAGTTTTTGGGAAAGGACTATCAGATCTTCTATATTCTATACTCCACACTAAACATTGTAGTACTGGGTGATCCTGGGAGTAGGGAATATTCCCCAGCAAAGCAGCGCATGATAATTCTCCATTTTACCCGGAGATTAGCGCTCTCGTGGTAGTTTTTGGGAAAGGACATTCGAAGTGTTTTTGCTACTATACAGGCTTTTTTTATAGGCACACCCTTTTTCTGACTGTTTCACAGAACTCTCCTAGGGCTGGTTCTACAATGCAGGTACCTAGCATAAACGTCCACGCGCGTCAACCAATGGGATACTTGTTGCTTTGGTAGTTATTCCAAGAATAGCGATATTCTGCAAATAGGCGGCCCAGAGGATGTCAGTATATTAAACTCTTTATCTATACTCGCTGTGTAGGCTAGTCAAAATAGGTGGTTAAGGTAGAAAAAATTAGTAACAAAGTGATCTCTGCGGAAATGAGTACCCAATAGGGTCCCTTATTAACCCCTCAAAAATCGCACTTTGTCGCATTGGTGGAACTTGGAAAAAAATGGCCGCCATCTTGATTTTTTCGAATTTATTAAATATTTCGTAAAGTATACATTATATCAAAAAAACTCAAGAGACTTTTTTTATGGAGAATCAAAAGTTAAAATACGCAATAATTGGGTAATTATTCACATCTGTGTCGAGACATAGATGTATTTCAAAAACTTAATGCAGATATAGCAGTTTTAATTAAATCAGGACTTAAAATTATTTTAAATCTTTGCCTTGAAGTCATTCGCATATACAGGGTTGTGACTTGCGTAACACATCATAGGGATTTAAATGTAAAATTCATAACATGCGATTATTGGTTCCCCAAATTATTTTAGAGCAAAAATGTATTAAGGTTTTTTTTAGAAACGCCAATCAACAGTAGGTATTGGTTTTCAATTTTTTTCATATAGACGGAAAATTGGAAAAATAAAACCCGCAACTTTTTCAATAATCTGCATTGCCATGGAATTTTCTAAAACAAAAAGATATCCAGTTATCAATTAGCAGCAGATCGAAATGGATCTTATGATCGACTTGGTTACTGTCTTGCAGTTAATGGTGACTTATTCGAACATTTATTGTAAATTGTTATATTAGGAAACCGTTTTTAGTAATTTGGTCTTTCTTTATGTTGAATTCGCTGTTCTAATAAATGTAATACTTTTTGAGAATTTGATTTGTTTTATAGTAGACATTCCATGGCTTGACGGATATTGGCGTAGTTTTTCTATTATAAAATTCCATGGCATCACAGATTATTGAAAAAGATGGGGGTTTTAATTTTCCAATTTTCCGTCTTTATTATGCAAAAAATTGAAAACTAATACGGTTGATTGCCGTAAAAAAATTTTTCCTACAAAAAAACTTAATACATTTTTGCTCTAAAATAATTTGGGGAGCCAATAATCGCATGTTGTGAATTTTACATTGAAATCCCTATGATGCGTTACGCAAGTCACCACCCTGTATAGTGTGTGACGTAACTGGTTAATATCATGAATCTTCTTTGGACACCGGTACAGATTTAAAATAATGTTAAGTCCTGATTTAATTAAAACTGCTATATCTGCATTAAGTTCTTGAAAATACATCTAAGTCTCGACACAGATGTGATAATTACCCAAATCATATAAATTTCAATAACTTTTTTGTTTTTTGATCAATAGACTTAAACTTTTTTTATACAGGTAACTTTTGATTCTCCATAAAAAAAAGTCTCTTGAGTTTTTTTGATATAATGTATACTTTACGAAATATTTAATAAATTCGAAAAAAATCAAGATGGCGGCCATTTTTTTCCAAGTTCCACCAATGCAACAAAGTGCGATTTTTGAGGGGTTAATAAGGACCCTATTGAGTACTCATTTCCGCAGAGATCACTTTGTTACTAATTTTTTCTACCTCACTTGTATAAACCTGCTTAGATTCACCAGCCTAGTGGCAGGGGGCGAGTGTCTTTGAGGGCAAAGCTCTTTGAGTTCGAATTTCCCTGGCGGGGAATGGTACTTACGATGGGAGAAATAGTAATTTATTATTTTTAAAATTCCCTAAGCCGTCCCTGTACCTGACCAAGTGACTTCTCCAAGGATATAATAAGAAAAGGTGGGCCCATTGATAATTTATACGTTCATGACGTTCATTTGAATTTATAAGCGCACAAATGTCATTCCTAATCAATTCAATTACAACAAAGTACGCTTACTAAGCAAATATTCGATTCATACGCAACTTTTAATGATGCGTCGAGCATATAACCTACAGCTTGACCTTTTGTAGATTCGTATCATTCCATGGTTTGTTATGAACCTTTAATCAGCACCATGCTTTCAAATTAACTGTTAACAACAGCAGGAGGATTAACAGCTTTAGATTACTTTTAAAAACCGTATTTTTGCCGTATACTAGTCAAGTTTTATTAAAAGACACACACAAAAATTCAGATTTATTACAATTTTAAATTAATTCCTAAACGTACGTGACTTTCACCAATTTGAACATGGCTGGTAAGTACTTACACTAATTTTTTCCAGAATTGTAAAAATTGACGATTCATTCTAACCTAGAACCAAATCCCTACGATTACCTACTCAAAAAGGTCATTATTAGCGGAAAGGAGTATAATTACTACGACATAGCCTCCTTGGGTGAGAAATACAGTAAGTCCACTCGACTTTTACGGACCCTACTACACCCAAATTTTTCTAGAACGACTACCCTATTCGATACGTATCCTCTTAGAGTCGGCCGTACGTAACTGTGATAACTTTCAAGTAACGCAAAAGGATGTTGAGAGTATCCTCAACTGGGAACACAACCAACGGGACGAAAATGGTATCGAGGTCGCGTTTAAACCGGCTCGTGTTATTTTACAGGTGAGTCTTTTACAGTGAGATTGCTTGGCAATGACGTTTTTTGTAGGATTTCACGGGCGTACCTGCGGTCGTCGATTTTGCGGCGATGCGAGATGCGGTCAAGAGACTGGGGGGTGATCCCCAAAAAATTAATCCCATCTGTCCGGCCGATTTAGTTATTGATCATTCGGTGCAGGTCGATTTTGTGCGATCGTAAGTCTTGCTCGATAAAAAAATTGAGAAGCAGGTTAACTCATAAGATTTTTTGAAAGTTGCGTAAGGTTATTACATTTCGTTTGGTTAGTTTGATGGTTTTTAACGTTTAGCCTCCTCTTAAGGAATGATAGCCCTAATGAATAGTGAGCGACTTCATGCTCATTACAACTTTTTGCTCGTTCAAGATCTAGAAACTTAGATAAAAACGAAAAGAGTAGAATATGTTAAAAGGACTTGATTAATGGTTAATTGTTAAATTTTAATTGTGCAGTGTTTTCTTTGTTAAAAGAAATAGGTAGGTCCCTATGGTCCTATCACCGACATTTTGTTTACAATCGCCTTTTTTTATTGTGTTATCCTTTGTCATTTTTTTTGTGCCTGACCCTTGTGAGAATGAAGTTAGGGTTGTGTTAAGTATCGTTGGAATATTGTAAAAGGTGAAAAATAGCCAAAAGAAATTTGATTCGGCTCAAAGAAACACCAATATACAGGGTCATTCTTGACCAGCGTCAGTTAGAAACATATGGAGAACCTTTCAAAATGTCTTAAGGGTTTTGGCATATGATGAATTGAACTAAAATATCTTCAAGATGGCGCCACTTCCGTAAATACCGGAAGTAGACATCAACTTTGTTATTTTAAATAGGGACCCCCTATTTTTTCTTCATTTTCGGATTCTACGTCGAATTTGGAGTACAACGATATCCCGTAGTTAACCTTTTACTCCAAAGGCTTCGTCGATATTCAAGTTTTTATGTCAAAAATTGAATTTGCAGGGGTAATTAAAAAAATTTGTTAATCGAAAACGGTGAGAGATATTGCAAAACAGTTTTCACTGCTTTATAATAATAGTTTATTTACCCAACAGGCTGGAGCGGACTGGGTACTTACGGGCCAGGTGCAATTGCATAGGTTACGAGCCATTAAAGTATTAGTGTAATGAAGAGGTGGGGGAGGGGGGGAGCGGGAGCTCTGTTGCACCATACAATTTTTTGCTTCATTTTAAAGTATTCCTTTCTCGAAAATCAAATAGAATAGTTTTTTTAAATTGCAGCTATAACTGTGTTTCAACGGCAAAAAATGATGAATGCATTTAAAAAATTATAAATTATAATTATAAATTTCCAACGGGCCATTACGACCTACAGGCCAGGTGGTAATCGCCACCTGCCTCCACCCCCCCGGGCCAGTCCGCCCCTGCCAATAGCAACAACCAATGACAGTGTAATTTTACATCTTCTAGCATACTTTAATACATACAGGGTGGGCCATTAGTGTGTGGGTGGACGATTGTGGGTTTATTAACGCGCATATTTAAAATTCATTGTGGGGGAATGTTGAAGGACCCTTAATGCTACAACCTAAAAATATTTTCACAGAAATTGCAATTGTTATAAAGGGTGATTTATATCAAAGTTGCATTTTTTAATGGAGCCCCCTGTATATTATTACATATTTTGATTTGGTCAATTTTAGTGTGAGTTTATGACACATGATATCTAATATAAGTCGTTTAGCCGCAATTCGTCGTTTTTTCAAAAAGTAGATGTCCAGTAAAAATTGAATATCGCAGTTATCATAAAACTTAGAAGGCTGTGACTTTGCAGTGGTACTAAACATGTTAAAAATCACTCCGTCAATTTTCAAAATTTCGATTAAAGGTAACTTGGTTTTTTTAAATAGAACCACCAAGTTTTTTTACCGCATCAAATGTTGGATTTTATTACCTTTTTAACGATATAAGCATGTCAATATTACATATTTTTTGTAATTCAACATTTTCTAATAATTCACAGTGTCTTTCAATTTTCAAAGCCTCTCAGTAATTAGAAGGCCGTTAAAAATTATAAACAATTGAATTTATAAAAAATTTACTCCACATAAAACAAAACAAAATCTAAAAAATCGAAATAAAAAGTTTAAATAAGAGAAAAATACTTATTTCAATAAATGTTCAAGACCACACATTTGTCGATGGGTTTAGAAAATCATTCTTTGACACGACGAAGCGCCTCTGGCGTTATGGATGTGAAAGCATTACGAATGCTCTTTTGTTATTGGGACTTCTTTGCGTACAGTTCCTTGCACGTATCCCCATCAGAAGAAGTCCAGTGGTGTAAGGTCTGGAGAGCGCGTTGGTCAATTGTTGAATCAGCCATTCTTTAACGTTTATAGCAAAATGAGGTAGGGCACCCTCGTGCTGAAACCACATTTCTTCTACGATGTGCACCAGAACATTGTGTAGAAGAGCAAAAAATTGAATACTTAAAAATTTAAGTCAAGAGCACCGTTTAAAATATGTTATTCTAATTCCATTTTTCTAACAAATTAACTTAACTAATCAACAACATAATTGTAAATGCCAATGAACTAAACTTTTACTTACTTTTTGAAAAAACAACGAATTCCGGCTAACCGACGCATTTTAGATATCATGTGTAATAAAAAAAGTCACTAAAATGGACCAAGGAATCGAAATATGTAATACATATCTACTAGATCAAAAGTGACAGCCCTTTGAATTTTTTGTCCATAACTTTTGATTGAGACGTCTAATCGAAAAAGTACGAATCGTTTTGGATTCTACGCGCCAAAATTAATAAGAAACAGTTTTTTCCCGAGAAATTTTGGTGCAGTCGATTTTTGGTAAAAAAGGAAGGTTACACTGCCTTTTTTTGACTCGAAGAAAAAAATTGTCTCAGATCGACCGGAAAAGAATATTTTCTTATAGAATGTAGCCTGTAGAATCCATAATTTCAAACAGTTCCAAGATCGGGCTACTAGATCAAAAGTTACAGCCCTTTGAATTTTTTGTCGAAATTCGTTTTTTGCCCATAACTTTTGATTGAGACGTCTAATCGAAAAAGTACGAATCGTTTTGGATTCTACGCACCAAAATTAATTAGAAAAAGTTTTTTCCCGAGAAATTTTGGTGCAGTCGATTTTTGGTATAAATGGAAGGCCATTTTTTTGGCTCGAAGGAAAAAATTGTCTCAGATCGACCGAAAAAAAATATTTTCTTATAGAATGTGGCCTGTAGATTGTATATACAGGGAGTTCCATTTAAGAATGCAACTTTGATATAAATCACCCTGTATAACAATTGCAATTTTGTTGAAAATATTTTTAGGTTGCAGCCTTAAGGGTCCTTCAACATTCCCTCACAATGAATTTTAAATATACACTCGTTAATAAACTCATAATCTTTCACCCACACACTTATGGCACACCCTGTATAAGTTGGTATGGGGAATCGAAAACGTCCTATTTAGGTTTTGATCTGTAACCAACTTCGGCTGTTGAGGGTGTCAACGGGGCTACATGATATGACGTCATAATTGATAATGACCACTTCACCACTTTTATGACGTTGGCTCCCAAACGTTGGGCCCTCAATTTAATTGGAAAAAGTGCTTGTTTTGATACCCTCTACCATCCAATTTTTTACATACATATATGTATGTAACACCCTGTATATGCGACGAAACTAGTCAATTTTATAACGTTTGTATACTACGACGCCGTTTCAATTTGTCGAATAACACATTATTTAAAAAATTTTTATTTTCACCGGGAGCTACAGCGACTACACCCAATCCAATGATGTTAACGAATTTTTTTGATCTTCTAGTTTTTTTTTGCCAACGAAATCCATGTAGCGACTTCTTTGGAACATCCTGTATACACCTAGGAAGTCGAATTTTTTTCCATAATTTGGGTAGTGAGGAAAAAATTTTGAAATTTTTTAAAACAATCTATTTTACTTGGGAGGCTTCAACTTTATTAGTACTAAACAGCTTCTGATAAAAATAACGCATTTTTACCCTCCACCCGGGGCTGTTAGAGTGACCCCCAATTTCTTATTGCGGAATTTACATTTTTTTCTTAAGTCTAACCCTTTAGGCTCCACAAGGCGTTAAAGTTCACAAACCGACACATTTTTTCAGAATCGATGCGAACTTGCTTCAAAAAGATCTCGAGATCGAATCATTTTTAACGAAATTAAAAATACAATTTGAGTAAACAGTTGACTTTACTATACAATAATATTTGCTTCTCAATTTTTTTTATCTTCGAGGCCAACTTCAGAGTTGTAAGTACAAGGATTTTTTTTAGGGCGGATGCGTTACAGAAAAATCAGGATTTGGAGTTTGAACGCAACAAAGAGAGGTTTATGTTTTTGAAGGTTTGTTTGCTTTAAGCCTTGTTGACTAACTGTAATTGCATATGTTCTAGTGGGGAGCGAAGGCGTTCGACAATATGTTAATCGTCCCGCCCGGCAGCGGAATAGTCCACCAGGTCAATTTGGAATATCTCGCTCGCGTCGTATTTTCCGACAAAAACTCGATGTTGTACCCCGATACCGTCGTCGGCACAGACTCCCACACGACCATGATTAACGGATTGGGAGTACTCGGATGGGGGGTCGGTGGAATTGAAGCTGAAGCCGTTATGCTCGGGCAGGCCATCAGTATGCTCTTGCCTCAGGTCGTCGGTTACTACTTGCACGGGTCGTTAGGCCCGTACGTCACATCAACGGATCTAGTCTTAACAATCACAAAGGTACCAAGTGCTTTGGACTTCTCGATTCTACTCGTGTTTTTTTGTAGAATTTGCGTCAATTGGGAGTCGTGGGGAAGTTTGTCGAATTTTACGGGCCAGGTGTCGCAGCTCTGTCCATAGCGGATCGTGCGACAATTGCCAACATGTGTCCGGAGTATGGTGCTACAGTCGGCTTTTTCCCAGTTGACACGTATTCGTTAGATTATTTAATACAAACAAGTAAGCGTCAAGTTTAGCAGTCGACTGTTAATAAATTACTACATTTTTGCAGATCGTTCCAATCAACAGATCGAAATGATCAAAACATATCTAAGTGCTACCGGTCAATTGCGCGACTACGAATCTGGAGAGGAACCTGTATTCAGCGAAAGCGTGTCCTTGGATTTGGCAACGGTGGTGTCATCTGTGAGTGGACCGAAACGACCAAACGATCGGGTTTCGGTAACCGACATGAAAGTCGATTTCGCAAACTGTTTAAGAAATAAGGTAAGTATTTTCATATCGGAGTTATCTTGAGGAATCGCTTTCTGCGATTTATCAGTTACATTTTGGAAATGTGCCGCGAAAATATACAGGGTGAAACAATAAAAACAAAATACATTGGTTTCTTTGGCAAGTTGCCAACCGGTTATTTTCACATTTCTTAACAAGCAATGAAAAACTAATATAATATCAATATGTGAAATTTCTCATGTTTCATTTGTTTGTATTTTTTTGACAGTTCCTGATCCACACAGCATCCTGTTCCTTTTGACCTAGATGCCTGAAAACCAATCCTATAAAGAACCAAATTCCAAGCGATTCACCACTTCTTCCAATGTTTATTGTGCACACCGATGGGCAGACACACAACAGTGCTAAACCATAGAGAAACCTTAATAAAGAAAATCTGGTCAATAGGTGGTCTAGGAATCGAATTGTTATTCATGAAGTTGAAAGTGCAATCTTTAATTTGATTTACTGTAATTTTGTACTGAGCAATACAAATTTTGTGCTAGTATTTGATTTTGATGTAAAATTGAAAGTGGTTGTGTTACTTAATCTGCTATTTTTTGTTGTAAATGTTGTAATACTGGTACGGTTTTTGAACCAGGCTCCAACTTCGTACCTTCATTTGATATTTGGAAATTGGAATTCGTTTTTTATCTTAATATTAACTCATTTTGTGCTACTTTTTGGAATTTTGAGTTACTTGAGTGGTTCTTCAAGTAACACGTGTCATTAAAATCCTCTCTCTCCATTTTTGTTACTACATCATACAAGTTTTACACAATATTTTTTCTGAAACTACAATCAAAATTAAAAAATTATCGTATGCAAAAATGAAGGTTGACACACAGCAATGCGGGTTATGTTTCAATTTTAAATGTCATGATTAAGATTAACGCAGCAATTGTTTTTTACGAGGTTTTTTTACTTTCCTCACTAGAGAGGAAAATCACATTTTCTTTTCTTCACCCTTTTTAGAGACGAAAGTAGGTGTTTCGAAAGTAGTTTCAGGAAAAAATTTTATTATTTCTCGAATCTTGAAAGAGTTGAGAATTATTTTCAGATTCCAAAAAAATTAAGAATCTTTTCTTTATCGACACATGAAAACAAATTTTATAAATACTTCATAATGAGTATTGAAAGTGAAGTACAGAGTGGTCCAAATTGGACACTTTCTTATGATAACATCCTTTATTTTAAGAGAGAGAAAATGGACCTAATCTGGAGTTCAATTTTAAAGAGAAAATCACGGGCACAAACAGAATTCAGCTCTAATTGTTAGGCCGCGAGGGGGCGTTTCTCTAATTTAGTCGATTTCTTTAATGCCCCATAACTTCCTTATTATCAAAGATAATTGATTTTGGCAAAACGTTTCTTACAGCACTTTTTATGTAGAATCCATCGCGATACACAGTTTTTATACGGAGTGCTTGGTTTTTTATACGACTCTAAACTACATTTTTTCATACGGACCACGCTATATATTCGAAAACAGCGTAAAATTTACTTAAAAACATGATTTATCAATTGTTATTTTTATATTAAATTCCATGGCTAACACAAGATGGCAGGATTGTTTAAAACGACAATTTCTTGGTTATCTGTATTATTTATGTATACAGGGTTAAGAAAAATTTCGAGAACGTTCGATTATTTCAATATATACAGGTGTTATCAAAAAACGTTTTATATAAAAGTTGTAGAGCTGTTAAAAATCTGCACAACTGTGATAAATTGAAATATAGGGTCGCCCACAAAGTTGTGGAGAATGGTAGTTATATTTTTTACAACTTTTATAGAAGACATTTTTTGATAACGCTTGTGTATTTTGAAATAATCGACTGTTTTGGTAATCTTTCCCTTTTACACTGTATATTATATGACTTATTTGTTTTATTCACAAAAGTTTTCACGTTTTTTGTGTGTTATTTTAAATAAAAAATATTTGGAACTAACAATTAAAGTCACTAAATATAGAAAGTACCGCAATCCATTGGGCTCGTGTGTTAGAGAGAGAACGCATGATTTTTGCCCAAAAATGGCGGAAGTTACCAGATTCTAGTAACTTTAATGTTAGGGATTTTCCACTTGTTTGGAGATATCTGTATATATTTTTATAAAACATGACAGTACTATGAAGTTAGGTTATAAAAAATGACAGCTATTCAGATTTTATTTGTCAATTTTTTTAAGTTGGCAACAAATTTGCCCAAAAATGGCGGATGATTGCGGTACTTTCTATAGGAGCGGATAAACATCATAACAAATACCAACGTTGCCAAATTTAACCATCTGATTAATGATATGTTAGATAGATTTGTGGTTATGTTTCTTCGTCTTTATCAGCTTGATGTTTAAGTCTCGTAAGTCTCGTTTTGTGTGGTTTAATATCTAGTGACTTTACTAACAATTAAACGATCCTGCCATCTTTTGTTCGCCATGGAAACCTAGATGTCTGCAATAAAAAATATATTCTAATAGGTAAAATGCAATATTGCAAATAATATTTAATATAAATATAACAAGTTAGGAAATATTACGCTATTTTCAAAAGCCTTGAGAAACGCCCATAAAAATTGAGCTCTATTCTATTCATTCTTAAATCAAAGGACATGAAGCCATCGAGCGAGCGAACGTCTTCTTTTAAGCCCTTTGTTAGGACCTCTCTCAAGAGGCGTAGTGTCTCGATATCTGACGGTACCGAGGAACCTTCACCTGAAACCAAACAGTGGTTAAGGATGACTCAAAACAACGCTCTTTGTTTAGTTAGAACATGTAAATGCTCTGAAGGGTAAATGGTGAGGCACAATGGGCCTCTGGTGTGCCTAAGTGCTGCCCGGTCGGGCTCCCATGCGCATGGGGCGAGCGTGAAAGATGTAAGCTTGTAGCCGCTATCCTCGTCTAGAGGGCCAGAGATAAAACAAAATGCTTTGGTATATAGTGACCTTACTCTGATGTATAAACATGTAATTAATTAATAAGAAAAAAACTTGAATAACCTAAAAATTATGAACTTTAAGCACAGGACACCTCGTATAAAAATTGAAGAGAACACAAAACACAATCGAAAATTTGAAAAATAATAGTTATGGTACTTTGAATAAATGACATTGAAACAAGTACAAATATTCAGGATGTTCTATTTAAAAAATCATTTATTTATTGACACCGTAAAAATGGGACACCCTGTACATTCAAAAATAATTTCTGTAGATCCCTAACCATCTATAGTTGACATTTGTACACAAGTTTTAAAAATCTTTTTTACCGGGTATAATCTAGGAAACACGGACGCACTGTTGCAGGACCCTGTATATGACCAAATACTAATAGCGTTTTCGATTGGCAAAACTCGTGCTGCACGAGTGCAATTTTTACGTTCCATTGGTAACTTTAGGGCAATTTTCTGTGTTCCATTGGCAAATGTGATGCAACAATTACGCACTCAGTGCAAATTTCGACGCACGAGGTCCGAGAGATCGTGCAGCTAATCTTCAAAACAAAAATGTGCGACAATTTGAATTTGTTTCTTCCCTTGGAGAGTTTTTTGTCGTCATCTAGCACTAGCGAAGATTATGAACTAGCCATAACTTCTATTTTACAAAAAGTTGCACTTACTCATTAAACTGAACGCCAAAAATTGGTCCTTTACAGGAATTTCAAATTTATATTCCTCATCGTTTATCATAAATATACTGAAATCGTTTCAGTCATTTTTTAGAATAGAGATTTGTCGATTACCGAAATCTAAATGAGGTTATGGACAAATGACAACAAATATTTATGTTCCATTGAGAGCAATTTTCACATGAATTTTTTCAATTTCTCGTGCAACACTCGTGCAGTACGAGTTTTGCCAATCGAAAACGCTATAAGTATTGTATTGATTCGAAAATTTTTAGTGGCTTTTTAAAAACTGGGAAATTTTGCAAATTGTAACTTTTGGCTCTTCCGTTTCAATAGGTTGCTGACCCCTGCTCTATGGCAAATATAAAAAAATGTCCGTCATTTTTTTTTAAATTTTTATATAATACACTGTAGTTTCGACTAAAATAGGATACACTGTACTGTATGGGTACACTAAATTCTTGTTGTAGGGCCTAGAATTTTGTGTTGTTGTGCCTACATCGAAACACTTATCCCATGCCTGCTTCGAATTATAAACGACACCAAAAAATGGCAAAGAACACTCACACATAGAATCTAATGGTGTAGAAACAATTTTTTTGAGAATTAGTAAGGGGCTATCAAAAATGAGTTGCTGTCGTCGCCTTTGGAAGTTCAAGTTAAGTAATTTCCCATGTAAACAAAAATTCCAAAGGTGACTCGACAGCAACGCGATTTGTGGCTATGTGATTTAATTCCACTTGACACAGTTCTTCACATATAACCGATACTGTAAAAGATTCCAAGATCCACGCAACAACCCTATTTCATACAGGGTGGTGCCCTGCATCACGCATCATAGGGATTTCAATGTAAAATTCATAACATGCGATTATTGGCTCCCCAAATTATTTTAGAGCAAAAATGTATTAAGGTGTTTTGTAGAAAAAAATTTTTTACGTCAATCAACCGTTTTAGTTTTCAATTGTTCGCATAATAAAGACGGAAAATTGGAAAAATAAAACCCGCATCTTTTTCAATAATCTGTGATGCCATGGAATTTTATAATATAAAAACTACGTCAATNGGAAATTTTTACGTGTAATTAGTATGCTTGACCTTTAGGACTGTTTAACTATCAAATACGAATTACTCTAGAGAAGTAATCACTTGTAAGGTAAAGAGCTCGTTACTACGATTAACTTCAACACCTCAAGCTACCGATTATAGTACATCATTTCAGTACCGGCTAAAATATTTGAAAAAATTGTATATCAACACATTTTTTATAAGGTTAAAAATTCTATCTGTATACAACAACACGGATTCACCGAAAATAGGTCAACCGAAACTAATTTGGCAACATTTCTGGATTACGTAGCAAATGCTCTAGACAAAGGTATACAAGTAGATGTCATATATACCGACTTTGTTAAAGCATTTGATAAAGTTCACCATGGAATTTTAATTAAAAAATTAGAACATTTCGGATTTTCATTCAATTTACTTACATTCTTTAAGTCATATCTGCAAAATAGACTACAATATGTATGTATACATGCTAAGGTGTCTGATCCGTTTCGTGCTGTATCAGGAGTACCCCAAGGAAGCAATTTGGGCCCGCTACTGTTTCTACTTTTCATTAATGACCTTCCTTTAAATATCAAATACTCACGCTGTTTAATGTTTGCAGATGATTTAAAGATATTTAAAGAAATTAAGAATGTTGATGATGTGCAACTACTTCAAACTGATGTTGACAGTGTCGTGGCTTGGAGTAATAGAAACAAACTTTACTTTAATATCAATAAATGCAAAAGCATGACGTACACTACAGCGAAGAAGGGGTATACCGAAGCAGATTACTCTATGCACCAACAAAAACTGCAAACTGTAAAAGTAATTAGGGATTTAGGAGTAGAATTTACAATTACCTTAAAATGAGACGAGCATATAAATAACGTTGTTAATTCAGCACTAAAAAATTTAGGGTTTCTAATACGTAATACCTCCGAATTTCAAAATATCGTTTCCATAAAAATTCTCTACAACTCCCTGGTACGATCTAAATTAGAGTACGGCAGTAGAGTTTGGAATTCCGGTCTACAAATCCATAAAAAAAATAGAGACAGTTCAAAATAAATTCTTAAAATATCTACATTTTAAGAGGTACTTACCCCCAATATGATCAATATCGGGAAGTTAGAGAGGAAAATCATATCATGCCGTTAAAATATAGGAGAGAAGTTGCTGATATTTGTTTCATGTACATACAAATTGATAAATAATAGAATTGACTGTCCTAATTTGCTATCACTTGTGAATCTGTATGTTCCAGCTCATAAAACCAGACCAAAAAGTATATTTTATGTGCCTACGTGTCGAACCGGTCACAAATTAAAATCGCCAATGATAAGGGTAGCCATAACCACCAATGCATATATTCACCAGACCAATTCTAATATATATTTAATGTAAACTTAACATTATTTAAAAAAGGAGTTATTGCATATTATTATGATAAAATCTAATAGGTCACGAGCCAGGAAACTTGAACGAGTGTCCGTAATGTCTTGTTACATCTTTGATATTGCATATATGGTATTTGTTTTTTTTTTTTTTAGTATTGTTGTTTTGTTACTTTTGTTTGTTTAAGTTGTTAAAGCCAAAACCGTTGACTGCTGACAATGTAAAAGGGCAAGTCCCGTTTTGTTAGTAAATAAAATAAATAAATAAATTTACCCACCATTAATAAGGTCACCGTCGCCGGCTCCTCCACTTCTGCCAGCTGGAGATCAGCATGTATAGTAAGTTTATTGAAATGTTTGTTAAATCGGTAATGTCATATCTCTCTTTTCTTGTGTGTAGTACCACCACAACAACTATGGCGGTGCTTCCAAGGGGTGGAAAAAACCTGGACCAAATGCTTCAGCTCTATGGATTTGGTGGAGGAGACCCATGCGGCGGCAACTGGAATGGGAGCCCATCAACGCCGAAACAGGTTGCGGAGGCGACCTACGCGAGCCTCCTTAAAATGGCTCCCGAGTATGAAAAAAAGCTGCTTGATGCCCGGGCCAAGGTGTCCAAATTGGTCCTCGACCTCGAAGAAGCGCGGGAGGAAGAAAGCGCCATAGATCAAGATGTAAAATATCTCAACAATTTTATGTCATTTTTAACGCACAATTTGTAAAAATAATGTAATAAAAAAATAACTGAATCGTAATTATTGACATGAAACCAACACACAATTGCCCAATAGCTTGATGAGTAACTTGCCCTGAAGCGTATGTTACAAAAGGTGCTCATGTTAGAAAAGTTGTCTAACCATAAGGTGTAAAGCAGTTGTAATTATTGTTAATGAGTATGTATTAATGAAATACATACGTCAAATGAATAAGAAAGAGTAAAAATACGAGTGTGGGTGATAAATCGGAGCACCCAAGGGTGGGTGGGTAAGGGGGAGATAGGAGGCAAAAGCAACGCCTTTTAGTGTGCATGATCCTAGCGACAATGATACGGGTTTAGAATCTGAACAAGATAATGATGAGTGTCAATTGCGCGAGTCTTTTACGGATATGCTGAAAACCCCAGATGCGGCGGTCGTCAAAGCCACCAAATCTGTTCGAAAACCTGCCATTAATAGCAGGGCACTCTTGCAAGTTATAAAAGAACGAAACATCCGGCAGATTGGGAAAACTATAAATCAATACGAAACTTCGTCACATCCGAAGTAAGAAAAGAGCAAATATCATATTATAAAACACGCTGCAATGATAATATTACTAACATGTGGAAAGACTTTCAACATCTAAAGACGCGTACTAAGTCTGAAATTCCACAACACTTAGCAAATGTTAATGAATTAAACAAATATTTTGTAGAATCGGTACCTGTCTCTAACGTCAATATGACAACTGCTAAAGGATTCTATGAAAGTCACGTGGCTAAAACTGTCAAATCAGAGCTGGAATTTACTACAGTATCGGAGGAAGAGGTATTTAAAATAATTTTATCCATCAAATCCAAAGCGAGTGGGGTGGATGGTATTAATATCAGTGTTATAAGATTATGTGTGCCGTACTTGCTTACAGTCATAACGCATTTAGTTAATTACTGTATTTTACATTCGGTCTTTCCTATGTGCTGGAAGCAGACACGGGTAACACCTTTAGCAAAAACAGCCACACCCACCAGCCATAAAGATTTACGGCCAATTAGCATATTGCCAGCCTTATCCAAGGTTGTTGAAAAAGTCATCTGTGTGCCAACTATAGTCAGGTCGGGTAACAATTGAGTATAAATAAACAGTGCATCATGGTACAAGTTAAGTAATTGTCGTATTTAATTATCATGCTAGCAATATTTTCACATGCTAAATACGCCGATATGGTATTCATTTACGGTTTCTGATATGGAAGTGCCAATGGGAGCCATTGCCGAGTATCCCCATAAATTTCGAAATAATAATTATTATAATAATTAGACCAGTTAACAAGAAATGTCAGCCAAAATACAAAGGCTATAAACGATCTCAGACATATAGAACAGCATAATACATCGCTAAGTATTACAAATCAATTGAAAACTCTCTCTCTTCAAATAGCAGAAATCAAAACAACAAATGAAAATTTAGCAAAAATAAAATCTGTCATATATAAAAGGTGTATGTTTTCGTGTTCTATACAATTCGAAGAATATATCGACTGCTCCAACGAAAACTGTCGTAACTCCGAAATTGTCGCTATTTGAGTTACCACTGTAACCGAACTTAAAAAGTCCGCTTCTTTTCCTACGAAAACTGTCGTAACTAAATGTCGCTCCGTGACTGCGCAAACGCGGTGTCTTAAATGTCGTAACTCAACTGCTGGAGAATTGTGCGACGAAAATAGTCGTATCTTGAGTTACGACTATTTTCGTAGGAATCATACACGCCAGTTTGCTGGAGTGCTTGACTTACGACTCTTTCGTAAGAATCATGAACGCGAGTTGTGTGGTGGGGCGAGTTACTCACTACTCAGTCATTAGCGGAAAAGCACAGTGACGGTTATTTTGTTGCATTGTTTATTATTATAATTGAAAATGTCGTTGAGAAGTAAGCGAATTGTAGAATTAGCTTCTAAAATTACGTGCCTGGACAATAGTGACGATAATGCAAGAACCTCCCAACAGGCCTCCACTTCTGGTAAAATGAAACATTAATTTCTTTATTAAACTATTAGCGAATTTAACTGATTTGTAGCAACTGGAACTAAAATTCTTTCTACAGAATGTACCTTGGATGATCATAACAAGGAAAATGACGGATCTAATAATTTGGATAATGAAGATGGTTGTCTGGAAAATGAAAGTGGTAAGTCATTCTATTTACAAAGGTATAATAAGGCATTTCAAAGCACCAAAATCATAATCTTAGTCGTATCTGTAGCTAAAATTTTGTTTTGTCGCATCAAAAAAAGTTTTGACATTCTTTGGGTGGCGGTACACTTGTGTCTATAAATTTTGCTCGGAAAATTTGCGAAACTAATGCACAATAGGGTTTCTAAAATCGTATGACTATTTTCAATCATTTTCTCTTTAAGACATTGAAGAAACCGAAGTACTTTCTGGACGCGACTATTCTGAATGTTCAGATGATGATCCTACCTACATACCCGAAGAATACACAGACAGGGACAATATATTAAGTGAAAACGTTCAGGTTATTATAGAAGATAAAGAAAATAATATACTCGTAGAAAAGAAAAAGCGCAGATCATCAGCTAAGGTAAAAAAGTTAAGTAGGAAACGTATAAGGAATACTGACCAGTGGGTAGATACTCTGGCCAAAAAAGGGTTAGATTCGGGAATAGAACATGAAAACAGGAAGGGCAAGTTAATTAAAGCTAGGAAAATAGGCAAAGGGGGCGCAAGTTCATGTAGATTTAAGTGCCGAGATTTGTTGGTTGCAGAAAAGCAAGAGTCAATATTCAAAGACTTTTGGGAACTAGGTTCGCACACACGACAGTGGGATTTCGTATCTCATTGTGTAAAACAAGTTAATAAGAAACAGGTCACTGTTGCCCAGAACTCTCAATCACGCCGAAAATTTTCTCGAGAATACTACTTTAAAATTGAGAATCAAGAAAAACGAGTATGCAAAACAATGTTTCTGCATACCCTAGGAATTTCGGAGAGATGGGTATCTACAGCATTATCCAAAGTAAAAGATAGCGGTGCAGTTGAAGAGGATAACCGTGGTAAACATCAATCACGACCTAACAAAATTAATGAAGATGTGAAGGAGATTGTTAGGGAACACATAAAACTGTTTCCGGTAGTACCATCCCATTACACAAGAAAAAATACGCAGAAATTGTATCTTGAAGATGGACTGAATATCCAGCGTATGTACCGATTATACTTGGAGTTTGCAAAAACGATGGATGTAACGAATGTTGCTTCTTCCAGACAGTATCGTGATATATTTAACGGGGAGTTTAATCTAAGTTTTTTTAAACCGAAGAAGGATCAGTGTGATCTCTGTATACGGTATACTGATACTGATAAAGGAAACCCCGAACTCCAAGAAAAGTATGACAGTCATATCACTAACAAGAATAGTGCACGTTCGTTAAAGGATCAAGATAAACTAATAGCACTAAACAATAAATCGATTATTGTTGCGTGTTTTGATCTACAGAAAGTTTTGGTAACCCCAAAATCAGAGGTCAGTATTTTTTACTACAAAAGTAAGTACGCAACCTACAATTTTACTGTATACGATATCGGCAACCATAAAGGTTACTGTTATGTTTGGCATGAATCTGTTGCTAAACGTGGAGCTAACGAAATAGGTAGCTGCTTATGGAAGTTTTTAGATACTGCTGCAAATAACAAAAACATTCAAGAAGTAATCTTCTATTCGGACAATTGCGGAGGTCAAAATCGCAATCGCTTTATATTTTCCATGTTCCAGTTAGCAGCATGTGTTTTCAATAAAAAAATTACGCATCGATTTTTTGAAAAGGGCCATACGCAAAACGAGGGCGATAGCATGCACGCCGTCATCGAAAATGCTAAAAACAGACAACAAGTTGTGTACACCCCTGAACAATGGGTAACCCTAATTCGAATGGCAAAAGTAACAGGTACCCCCTACGACGTGACTGAAATGTCGCAAAAAGACTTTTATAATTTAAAAAAATTGGTGATCGGTCAAAATTGGAAAACAGACGAGGATGGTCAGCAACTAAAAATTAGTAAGGTCAGGGAAATAGTGCTTCTAGGAAACCCAGACGGAAGAGTTGATTTTAAATATGAATATACTGATGCTCCAAAATCGTTAAACATTTACAAAAAACGAAGAGGGCGCCCAAGTTGCTGTTCAAGAGCTGATCTCCAACAGCTTTATGATAAACCACTACCAGTGGACAAAAAGAAACTGGATGGGTTATTGGAACTTTGCAATAAACGTGATATTCCCGAGATGTACCACGGATTTTATAGATCATTATCATATAATAAGGCCAAGAATACTACCGAGGAAACTGTTAACAATGAAGAAACTTCCACTGAAGAACAGTCAGAATAACATTATTTTGAGGCGTTTGGTAATAATGTAATATTGTTAGATTTATCTGTGTATAGAGCTGTAGTTGCAAAAGGCAACTTTCGAAACTCATTAAAATTACCTTTTATATTTTATAAACAATAATAACTCTGCAATTTTATGTAGATGGTGTGTTCAATAAACTTACGACAAACACTACATGTTTTATTTCTAAGGTACATTCCGATGAAGACTGTCGTAACTCATTGTAAACACATAAAAAATAAGAAATTTTGAAAATTGTATTTCAATGTTCATTTTTCATCCAATTGTATACCATTACACAAAAATTCAGTTTCTTGTACAATTATGCCGATTTTATGTGAGCTCTGAAACTTAAAATGCTATTTTTCGCAAATGCGCAAAAACTGAGTTACGACACTCTTCATTGGAGCAGTCGATATATAATAATACGGCGTTATTAAACATAGCGGATGATATTATGCGCGCAACAGACAAGGGTAAAGTAACGGTATTGGTGTTGTTGGACTTTTCGAAGGCATTTGATACGATCAACCATGGTTTACTTCAATCTATGTTAAAGTATATTGGTCTTCGTCCTACAGCTGTAAGCTTAATTGCTAATTACCTTTGTAATAGGACACAAATAGTTTCAGTAGGCGGTAATATTTCACAATCGTTACTTGTGAAGAGCGGTGTTCCGCAGGGGTCTGTATTGGGTCCCATATTATTCACCATATACATATCGACATTTCCTGGCGTTCTTCATTCTTGTTTGTCTCATTTTTACGCTGATGACACTCAAATATATTACTCTTTTTTACCCAATGAGGTGCACAAAGCGTGCGTAACAATGAGCGATGAGTTGGAGCGCATGTCAGGAGTGTCGGCCGCGCACGGCCTCCTATTGAACCCTGATAAATCGAAAATGGTACTTTTCGGTAGTCGTCAAAATAGGTTTAAAGTTATGGATAGAATAAATATAACGATAAATAATAGGCCGTTGACGTTGGAGGATAGGGTGAATAATTTGGGGCTTACCATGGATTCAGACTTGCGTTTTGATCATCATGTTTCAAAGTGTTTGCGAAGCGGTTATGCAAGTCTAAAACTTATTTATCAAAACCGACACCTATTTGGCACACAGCATAAGAAACTTCTTTGTAACACTTTGGTACTATCAGGCTCAACTACTGTGACTCTCTGTATGGTCCATGCCTTGGTTCGGTTAATATAAACAGAATTCAGAAGCTACAGAACTCGTGCTTAAGGCTAATATTTGGAATAAGAAGGCGAGAACGTATTAGCCATAAATTGGTTGAACTCGGATGGTTGAATATGAAAAATCGTCGCCTCTTGCATGCCACAGTCTTATTCCACAGTATCATAATAAATAAAACACCGACTTACTTGTACGAGAAAATTAATTTTCGAACGGACGTGCACAATCTTAATTTGAGGTTCAAGGGATTGTTAACGCCTCCGATTCATACAACACAAGCGTTCAAAAAATCTTACACCTATTATATTACACATGCGTATAATGAACTACCCATGAACCTTAAATCGCTTTCCCTAAAAACCTTCAAATCCATTATTCATAAAGATCTGCTTAGGGTACAAACAAATACAGTTTAAGTAAGTGCTCCATTTCTAAATTTTCACATATTTATACCGGTAAGATTATAGTACACCTAAATTGATGCAATTTATATTTATCTCTTTTTTTTTTCTTCTTCTTTTCTTATGTAATTCTTTTTTAATGTAATTTTTCGTCTTTTTCGCCGATCGGAATTCAAATAGCAAGGTTAAGTGTAAGAACAGATGGCATTATTTTACTGCTAATCTGAACTTCGCCTTGTACTAACTTTATTTGTTGTTATTTTTCTTGGTTTTTTTTTTAAATAAAGGCAATATTATTATTATTATTATTATTGTGAAAAAAGATTTGTTTGACAAACAGGAGAAACCAATTACACCTAAAATTCATAAAACGACATCTTTGAATAAAAGATCACTGAAGAAACAGTCTCTTGATCTTAGTGAAAATTCTGGGTCTAGCTCAAAAATCACTCCCAAGGCACCACCAAAGTCTAGACAAGCAAAAATCAAGGAATCGTGGTATTGCAAGTTATGCCAGGAAGATAGAGTTGCCGATATGAGGGTATGCGTCGCTTGCAACGTGTATATGCATGAAGAATGTCTTGGCCTTACAGCTAAAGATAAAATACCAAATTTTCTTTGGCCTGAATGTGACCAAAATACCTAATAAAAATTCGTTTGTTTGAGATTTTTTGCTTTTTGTTAGGAAAATATCGTCTATAATGTGATATAGCATACGAATTAGACCATGGCCATATTGCCAACACCCTGTCGGTAATATGACCAAGTGCAATTTTTTTTTCAGAATTGTTAAACTTTTTTGTAATGAGCTTTATGTGTGTGGTTATTTTTTTATTCTGAGCTTGAAGATCTGTTTTAGTTAAAAAAAAAACTTGAGTTGATTTAACGATCTGTACCTAAGAAAATAGTAAATGACCTTAGATGGCCATATTACCTTCACTTACCTTACAGATTACGGGAAATGTAACCTTGCAAAAGTTGGCGAGTGTACTTTTCCATCCCGAAATTAGGGCTATTGCTCAATTTACACAACGTATTTTTCGCACACATCGAATCGATTAAACGAGAATAAAGTGCAAATATTTAATTAAACTTATTTGACAAGGTGCACATTTATTCGTTTGTAATTTAACTGCGCCACTTCGAATAGAATCAATAGATAGACTTGTTGCCGAAGAAAAAATATAAAATTTTTTTTATTTAAGGTCAGTTTACTACAACACCAATTTGGGTTTTTAGCGTAACACAACGAAGTTGAGGTAACGCTTATGTGCTCGGTTTTCAGTCGTCCGTCTGTTCCATCGAGATCTCGGCCCCTGGGCCACCAAGAGACTTCGGTTTTTCGCTAATTGATAATAATAATAATAATATTTAATTGACTGTAAAATATGCTTACAAACAATATAAATAAACATAAGAAACAGTAAACGTCAACAAACTTCACACAAATGTACCGAATTGCATGTTTAAATACTCGGCCACAGAATAAGGTTCGAGATCGTAGAGCAGATCAGTGATAGCTCTTTTAAAAGCGTTTTTAGATGTAACAACTTTTACCTTTGTGGGGAGTTTGTTAAACATCTTCATTCCAGCATAGTAACAACTCTTCTCTGTACTAGTTAACCTATGGATAGGCATGTTATAATTTACTAGATTCATACGTGTGTCGTAAGCATGACGTGTTTTAGCGCCAGAGAACAGATACTTGTGTTTGAATATAAACATAAGTAGCTCGTAAATATAAACTGAAACCAACGTGAATATGTTATGCTGTCTAAAATAGACTCTACAGGATTGATGACGTAATAGTTCAAACATAGTTCTTACAGCACATTTCTGGGTAACAAAGACTTTTATGACTACAAGCCCTTTGGCCCCAGAATATTATGCCGAAACGTAAGCGACTTTCAAAATTAGCACGGTAGATTGCTTTAAGCGTATCTGAACCTACGTATCTTCTCATCACCCTCAATGAATAAATCAGAGTTTAGCTTCATGCACACGCGATGGATATGTTCCGTCCACTTCAGATCCGCTTGCAAGGTTACACCCAAAAAGTCAGTTTTATACGCGAGAGGCAGGTCCATACCGTCTACTTTAATGGTGTCCATGGTTGAGGGTGGCACTTTCATCGCGAAAAGAACACAATTTGTCTTCTTCTTGTTCAGCAGGAGTTTATTCGTATGGAAATATAACTTTAAGCAGCTGCTGTGATCTATATTTACTGATCATTTACAGTTGTGTTACGCGACAACACCCACGAGTGGGTTTTGAAACATTTTTTTATTGCTACAAATCATTTCTTCAAAAAAAGTTTCAGATATTGGAACTACTTAAAACATGTTGTTTTGTTTGTATTTAAGATAATATTACAACAATACCACATCTCAAAGAGTGAAAGCATTAAAATTTTAAGTTTGTTTAACAAATTCAACTGCTTCGTTTTCTGTGCTAGTGAGGATATTTATTAGTGTAATTTATTATTGATGTCTTGTTAATGTTTGAGTACAGCTACCTTACGTTTGAATTTTTTTCATGTTTTAAAACTAGTGACTTGTCCTTGATTTTCCTAAAAATAAGTAATCTTACAAAATAATGAACAAACGAATTAATATGGTCTTTACTTTCCCACTTATCGAGTTCAGGATCTATTAACTCTTTTAAACGTTGAACTATTATCTTACAAATATTTATTTCACTTTTATGCACCTCAAATACTTCGTGAAAGTTTACCAACATTTCCTAATTATGCTATTTTGAAGGTCTTTTTAAAAATGAAATGTTTTCAGCACCAAAATCTCTTAACAAAATTTGAATTACAGTAGAATCTATTAATTCATCTTCCGATTTTATTAGTAGACTTTTGCATATCTCGCATTTTAATAATTTTAAAAGCCTGTAAGCAATAAAACCCGCCACATAAGTATTATTGCAACTTTCCAAAGAAACTTGCGGTGGACTATCGCAAGCACTTGAAGTTTGCGGAACATCCCGAATTTCCTTTTCATCTTCTGTTACTTGGCCCATCTGATGTGTGAAAGTGGGAATTCCATCGGGAGATTCAAGTGAAGCGGCTTCCAATTCAATTACTTCTCCAAAGTCTTCTTCACAGTTGCTAGACGAATTTACTTCTTTTTGCAGCCGAATAAATAGCTATTTGTATAACAAGGGAGGAAAGTTAAAGATTCCCTCCCGCGTGTGAAGTTTAATGCCCGACGCGAAGCGGAGGGCAGTAATCACACAAGGGAGGAATATGTACTTTCCTCCAGAGTTATACATATGATTTTTTCTACTACCTCAACTTTAATTTAGCAAAGATTTTTACGGTAAGATGACTGCTTGCCATCTAGTTACACTAAACAATTTAGGATGTATCCATGGTGAAGTTATGTTGCCATGGTAGCGGTATAAACAGTAGTTTGTGTACTGGTCGTTTCTGTAATTTTTCATCAGAAAATATGGAAATAGAAAGTGATTTAGAGGAAAATATTCCCTCAGACATTTTAGAAGAAGCTAATCAGGCATCGCTTGATCTACTGCCTGCAAAATCTAGGGACAGATACGAAAAAGAATATAATGCTTTCAAAAATTGGATAATGGGGAGAAAAGTCAAGAAAATTGCTGAAGAGGTAATCATTCTAAAACGCTTAAACCATCGACGATGTGGAGTAAATATTCAATGTTACGTACCACATTACTTATAAACGACAACGTTGACATTAAGTATGCAAAAGTCATAGCTTTGCTTAAACGTCAAGGAAATGGGTATAAACCAAAGAAAGCTAAAATTTTCTGTAGGAATGACCTAAACAGATTTCTTTCGGAGGCGGCCGATGACTATTACTTGCAAATGAAGGTAATTATGAGATGATTTGAATTTGATACATTATGAGCGCTATATTTTGTTCGTAGGTTGCTTTAATTATTGGACTTTCCGGAGCTTGCCGTTGCGATGAGCTAATTAAATTGACATTGCATGATATTCGGGATAATGGAGACATATTAGTTGTGAAAATACCCGATAGCAAAACAAAAATGCAAAGAACATTTGTAATCACTAACGAAACCATTAATGGAACAAGTGTACATGGAATTTATAGAAAATATGTTTCATTACGCTCTGTTAAAACTGAACATACAAGATTTTTTGTTAATTACATAAAAGGGAAGCGCACCATCCAAGTCATAGGGAAAAATACAATTGCCAAAATACCATATAAAATTGCAAGTACCTCGAGCTACCAGATGCAGAAGGTTACACTGGGCATAGTTTTCGGCGCACCTCCGCGTCTTTGTTGGTTGATGCTGGAGGAGATTTATTGAGTTTAAAGAGACACGGAGGATGGCGCTCTACCAACGTAGCCGAGGGCTATTTAGAAGAATCAATCGTAAAAAAAGTAAAGTTTCTAACCAAATTATATGCGGAATGCCCTCCACAAAGGTTTCTGGAGAACATCAAATGAACTCTACAAACATTGAAAGTACAGGTTTCAATGTTAATCAATCTTCCTCACCTTTTTCTGGTAACATTACTTTCAACAATGTTAGTAATTGCACCTTTAATTTCGGTTCTTCTACTAGCACTGAGAATAACAAGTACATTAAATAAAGTTAGTTGTAATTGAAGGGTATTTTGTTTACTTATAAGCTTAGGTACGTTATATGGAGTTGAGGGAGGAAACACTTTTTTCCTCCCTTAGGGAGGAAAAGTGCAGCTTTCGACCCTCAAAATGGGGCGAGAAATGATATTTTCTAAAGAGGTAGTAGGAAAAATATTTAGTTGCATCGATTTTCTAAAATTTTGTACTGTCGGATATGGATTGTATCCCCCACGATGACGAGCAACAGAAAAAAATTTTCGAGAAGATCTTGATTTAAGAAGCCCGTTCCCAATATATAATAATAGATTTTTAAATCTTCAGATCTCAAATCTTCCCACAATAATAAAATTGCGTTAATTCTCATTCCAAACCCATCAATACAATAAATGTTATGTCTTCTCTTTATACTCGTATATCTTCAAACATGTCCTTACCACGCCCGACTTTTAATCCAATTAAGAATTTGGTTCTTTTGTTCCCTTATATGCCTTACGATTGTTACAAAATCTAATAATACAAAATTGATGTTTACATAATACAGCACAATAATTGCTTAGTATTACCTGAATTGGGAGTGTTCTATGTGAGAGTCAGAGAACATGGGAGTGTTTGTCCTTGAACTGTAAAGCAGTGAAGAGGCTGATGATGGTGTAGAAAAATTGTTGTGTAAGCGAGAACTTGTTGGAGTTATCGGGGTAGGCAAATTAATAACTTGCAGGTCAGAAAATTGTCTTTCTGAAACAAAATAATGTAAACAATAGGATAAGAGACGCACATTCACACAAGATACAATGCAATCAAAAATGAGTGGCAGTGGAGTCCCTTTGGAATTTTTGTTTACATTGCAGGGCATACTTAACCTTCCTAACACCGAGTGATTTTTAAAACACCAAGCACCGGATGGGGTCCGCGCGGACCCCAATCTTATTTTCATTACAAACGGACATTATCCTGGAAATCATTCTTCAGTGCCTGTTTTGTTATGTAGAAGAATTGATCTTACATGAAAAAGAAGGTGGTAGAATAGTTTATAAACGTATATTTGTGAAAAAAAGTATGGAAATAGCTCAGAAAATATATACACATATTTACATTTAATTTTCGCATTCATTACACACAGTAATTGTTTTTCCATGTAATGGACACACATTTCTCTTGCATTGGGAACATGTGCTTTAACCTTTCGGTCTTTGCCCCTCGAGCACATGACATCTTCCTTTTTTTTTGTTGGGCCGTTTCCTGTTGCTCCTTGTTTTCTCGTACCTCATTTTCCATTGTTTCTAGTACGGCAGTGATGCTACTTTTCGTTGATTTAGACAACCTGGACCCTGTAATAGGGTCGATTATCCTATGACGCATATAAGGGGCTAATATTGGTTGTTCCACTCCGGATGAAGTTTTATCCATACAACGAAAGCATTTATGGCTGCAATATCAATTAGATTCATAAACAGCACAGCTGGCCACCGTTTCAATTGTCTATTGCAACTATACTCTGCGACCATTTTGCCTAGGGTATCCACAGCACCCTTGGTGGCGTTGTAGTGCAGTATAATCTCCGGTTTCTTATTTTCTTCTGCAATGGTCGCATCGTGATGTTCGGTAGAAAGAAGTATGACACTTTTGCTTAGTTTTGGTACATGTGAGACTATGGTGACTTCCGGTTGAAATGCAAAAGATGACTGTATAGGTCGGTCTCGAGACGACAGAAACTCTCTAGGGATACAAGCCTTATTTCTTCTTAGAGTTCCGCATAAGGTCAACTTCTTGTCAACTAATTCCTTTGCCAGCTCTAAAGATGTCAAGAAGTTGTCTGCTGTGATACCATGACCTGGATTCAATCTGGAAACTAAGTCTAACACAACCGTTTTCCCTTGGTCGCGTTCCGGAGTATTGCCAATTTTTCCAAGATATACTTGTAAATTTCTGCAGTATGCGGTTTCCACGTCGGCGAGCACCCATATTTTCATACCATATTTGGCACGCTTACTCTTCATATATACCTTGAAGGGACACCTGCCACAAAATGGTACGAGCTGTTCGTGCACAGTAAGATAAGAATTTGGATTGTACAATTTATGGCAATTTTATTGCAAATTTTTCAAATACGTCACGTATTGGGGCCAATTTATCCTTTTCTTTCCTTTCTTGTCTCGTGTCGACGTCATCGAATCGCATCCAACTGGATATTTGGGTAAAACAATTTCGAGACATTGTTGCAGAATATATGGGTCGTTTGAAGCCGAAATCGTCTTGCCATAACATCTTTCCTGGTTCACGATTGGCTTTTAGTGCTCCGGAAAAAATCAGCAAACCTATGAAAGCGTGAATTTCTTTATCATCAACATTTTTCCACGTTGTTTTGTTTTCAGCAGTATTACGGTTATCAATTTCTCGTGAGCTCCTTTGATTGGTATACGTCAGAATGTCTTCCACTATGTCACGAGAAATGAACAACTTGAAGACATCTGACTTGCTGCTGGATTTCACAATTGATCGATGCGGACCTGGTGGGAATCTTATTATATTCTCGTCACGATCTCTTCTATGGACGAGAGGTTCTTTCAGCCAAATGGTCTCATCTTTTCCATAGAATATGCCATCGTAATCAACTTCCATAGGGTCCTCTTCATCGTCCGAATGGTTGGTAATCTCATCATCTTCTTCCACAATTTCCTCCAGGATATCTTCTGTATATGATATGTCGTCTCGCGTTTCTTCATTATCAAGGACACAGCCTTCAAATTCTTCATCTGCAGATAACAATAATGTTAGAATATAGTACATACAAAACTGATCAAATTTTACTCACCGGAATTAGAAGCAACCGACAATTTCAAAATTTTTGCGAAGGGGTAACAAGCGCCAGCGCTAACGTATCAGAAAATGATATAAGAAAATGGTTTTCAGAGATAGACTTATACATTAAAGAAAAAAAGTTAGAGGATGTTATCAAAGATCCATCCAGAGTTTATAACGGCGATGAAACGGGTTTTCAAATCTGCCCCAAAATTCAAAAGAAACAAATAAAGGTAATGTTTTCTTTTTCCGCAAACGGAACCATATGCTGCCCTATGCTAATATATTCTTAAACGAATTCCTGAAAAGATTGCACTGACTGTGAATTCTTCTTGGGGTCGCAGCGACAATGGCTGGATGACAGCAGAAACATTCTATGAATATATTGCGAATGTGCTGCATCCACATTTAGTAGAAAAGAATATTCAGAGGTCTTAGTGATCTTGCACGGTTTAAAGCAACGGAATTCAGAACTTTCCTATTATATTTAGGCCGAAATCTACACCACTACTACTAGATCTTTTAGCGATCTCACGAATTTCATAATTACAACCGCCGCAACGGAGTTTGCAGCACCGTCTCAATTTGTTCAAGAAATAAATAATGAAAAAGATGACTTTTTTGACTTCGATGATAATGTAGGTGATAATATAGAACGTTCGGATAATAATAATAATATAATAATAATTGTATTTATTGTTCAACAGAAAATATTTCCAATAACAGAACAATATAAAAATTTAGTATAAACTGCAGTGTAAGAAATATCAAAATATCACACAAGAGAAAAAAACATAATAAAATAATAGTATAAAACATTATAGAAAAAAAAGAATGAAGAGACAGAATATGTTAATTAAATTAATAATTTGCAGATGCCATGAGTGGAAGAAAACCTAGAAATCAAGGGAAATGAGTAAGTGATTGGAATTATTTATTCACAAGTAAAACTTAGTATAGTAGGAAGCGGGCTTGAGTTGATATCGCAGCGGTGACAGATGTTATTGAAGTTTTGTGACATGTTAATCGTTGGACATTTATAAAACAAATTAGTACGGGGAATTGGATAGGAAAAAGTAAGTGGGGATCTCGAAATTCTGGTAGGAACATTGAAACAAAGTTGGGACGTTAAGTAGGGACAATCTACTTGATTGTGAAGAAGACCATATAACAACTTTAAACTATTGTTAATACGCCTTCTTTCGATAGATACCATTTGAAATCTCGCCAGCAATTCAGTATGGTCAAAACCTCTTTCTGGATACACACCGTCTATTCTGAAAGAGATATACTTTAAGAATTTACGCTGGATGCGTTCAATTGTATTTTTATGCCTATCATAAGTAGGTTAATAAGGTAAAAGTAATTCGCTACCTTAACGATGCTTCAGTCACTATTGATAGCTTGGAGAATTACTCTGTGATTAAATATGTTTATTAAATACAATACATATCTCCCGTCGAGTGCCCCAGTTGAAAGAATGTTTTCTTTCGCCTCCATAAGTAACAGTCCTAAGAGACATGCATTATCCGACAAACATTTTGAGAACTTAGTGTTATTAAAAGCAAACAAGTGTTACCTTTAATCGAGCCTTTAACTTTGTATTTTGTGATTTGGCTATGCTTTATCCTTTGCTATATTTGAAATAAGTATTACTCTTAAGTCTTAACCCTTATCTCTGTATTACTTTGATTATAAGGAATTGTTATCTTTTATTGTCCGTAGGGGACGAAGACTCCTAATGATTTACGGTGCAGCGAAGATTGGAGAAACAAGATAGGCAAAAAAGCACAACCAACGTACCTTACACAGTTTCCTGCGCTAAACGCTACCGTGCACGCCAGTCAATTAAAGGAACCTTCCTTGGTGTTACTAAAAAATGGGAATTGTTGTATTTGTAGGTTTAGTTGCTGCTTACATAGAACTAAAAGCATATCGACAGTTTGCTAATCTACAAAGTGATATTTGATGTTTTAAAACGGCGAAAAGTTTAGTCCCTGTAGGAACTATAAAGGCAACTTAGGAATACCGGGCTGAAGCACTTCGCCAAAATACTTCAACCAAATATTGTGCTCGTCCAATCAATTGTAAATCGTTAGGACTACAGTTCCAGCTGGGTCAAGACCGCTAACAGAATACATCACGAGTGTACAAGTAACACTAACTACCCATAGCCACATATTAGTCGATACACATTTTATTGGCACACAGCTTCCATTCAAAAATCAATGAAACAATATTCCTTTGAGTTTGAATCAAATTCCAAAAACAATCAAAATATCTGAGTGTACTCATCAACTGCTTGGAGTTGGTATCTTTTCGCCCGGGGCTACAATTACTGCAATCTAAGACTTGCGGGCCATTCTTGGGACCTTCACGTACTACAATCGCAGACTTGCGAATGATTCTTGGGACCTACACGATGTACTAGTGAATAAAGTGTGTAAAAACCTATCTGGTACAGAAAAAGATTGTGCCACTCTTTTAGATTTAATTACTATTTCTGCAGTACTGTTATGTTTTTTGTTGTGAGGATTTGTTCTAATTTAAAAGCCATTATGCATCGTTATGACCGTTACTGGCGAAACCTGATCAACCCTATCAAATGCCCGAAGACACCGATTTAAACAAACCTTAGCTGTGGCTAAACAAACTTTTCAAGGAGTGCTGTCATTGGTATTCAATACGAGTTATATTTAGGAAGAATATAATAAATAAAACTTATTCTTCAAAAGTTTCTCTTGGATTCTTTTAGCTACCGAGTTCTACTATGTCCACAATTTCTTCAATGACCATTGAGCTTGATGTTTTTTAAGTCGCAAAACTCCATGAATTTCTTCCACTGCAATTGCTGATTTATAATTGTTTTTCGCGTTTTTTTGCCATTAACTCGCGTATGATACCCTCTGTCAAATATCCCCATCGATTCGACATCTTATTTTTTCAGCCATTTCACTACGTAGACTCGAGATACTAGTACCCAAACACTATCCTTCCACTTAAACGGCAAAATGCGAAATGATCATAAATGCAGTGATTCAGCTAATTGCCCATACCAATTTAATTGAGAAACCAATGTACATAATCGACAACTGGCATTGTATTAAACGCTAAATTGTCAAAAGAGCAGTTGCGTGAGATTTATTTAAAAAATATAGTTAACAGCAAGAGGGTTTTAGATTTGATCATCTGTTTTGATCAAGAAAAACCAGCTTTCAATTTTTTGAAATAGTTTTTAAGGGAGGATTAAGATTCTGAACTGGTGCAGACATGATCACATGTGATGGCATAGTCGTTGACTTCACCGATATGAAAAAGACCAACATCATATTTTGTTGCATTTACAAGAATAATTTTCAAACATTACTTTTCCTGGTTCTCGTTAAAAACTTTATTCCATGCTCGATAGCCCATAGTAACCAAAACATTTCCTCCATCCTCACCGTGTGCTTCTTTTTTCTTTTTAAACCTTGTTAAAGACACGTGACATAATTCATATTTTTTTGCTGCTACACGAATGGACAATGTGCCATTTTTACTTCGGTGTAGGCCTCTTCATATATTGATATGTCTTTGGTGCCTCTGTCAGTTCTTCTGACCTTCGTACGAGGCATTCTGGAATTTAGAACCCTTATTAAAAAAACGAATATTTTAAAAAATCGTTAAGTCGGGGTCGGTTGTAACGTTACAATCGCCCCTGACCGTACTTGTGGTTATGTGTCTGTGGTTATAGAAAACGAACTCCTACAAACTACAAGGACTGCTTATTCTATCTCAGTTTCCATTCACTAATAGGTACTTATACTCGCACTGAATACCTGACTTTGTTTGAAACTGCACCAAATCCTTTATTTCCCATCTATTAGAGTGAGCGAGATCAGATATTACCATGAGTGTCGTAGTGTCCGTGCAAAGTGATGGAGAGTAATCGAAAACGAAAATCTGGATGGGAGAGAGATTACAAGAAAAATCAAAAAAGACTTTAGCTGCAGGGGAAAATAGTAACCAAAGTTATGAACGTATAAACTTGTTTCTTTCTCGCAAATTAAAGCTAGATCGTTATATCTCATTTGACTCAAATAATAATAAAGGATTCTATTTCGGCGGCTCCTTCCGCAGATTTCAAAGTTGATTCCACACGCAACTGCGTACACGCCTTTCGCTTTTAAAACGCACTTAACTTGAATCTTCCACTGTTTGAAGTTCTTTCCATCAAACTTAATGTCAAACCAAAGATTTGGGAGCAAGTAAAGACCAACACCAAGGCTCATGTAATCGTAAGAATTTTTAATGATGATGGTTATGTTTTAGATTCCCACTCGATGTTGGTGTTTCAACAAGTAACACTGAAGGATCTCAATTGGCAGCGACAACTTCACCACAGAAAAAGAAAAGGGTAGGAGGATAAAGAAAACAAAAATAAAATGTGTTTGTAAAGTTACAGAAAATCACGGTGTTCCATCCCAATATCGGTGCGTAGTACACCATCTCCATATACCAGTAAAACAAAAAAGAAAAACGAAATATAGTTTGGAACGAAGACACAGGAAAAAGATGGAGCGGCAAGATCGCTTTCTAAATATACTCGAAAGACTTGCCGATAACTTATGTGGTGAAAGCAAACCACAAAACAGCAATATCTGATGACCTTAGTCTTTGTGATTGAATTGCGTCTTTTATGTAACTATATCAGTTTCACATTGTTAAGAATTCTTTTAAGTTGGTTTTTATTGAAATAACTCATATTATAAGTAGTCGAAGTATTTGTAGATTATTTTTGAGGTGCTGCTCCACTCATGCTAATTACGCTCGTGGTATTAAAAAGCGTAACTAGCATGCGTGGAGCAGCACCTCAAAAATAATCTACAAATACTTCGACTAGATATGGTATTCGAAGGACTATTCAATGAATCAAGAAAAAGTTTATACAATACGTGGGGGTAGAAACTAGAATAAATTAATCCGGGTCAAAAATACATACAATATACTCGCCTTCTACATACCGTAAGTATCTCGAAAAGAAGTTACTGCAATATCTGCTTCCAGAATATGTGTTGCCGAAGAGGTTGGGTTGGTTAGTATTATTCAGATCGTCATGTGCTTTTGAATGCTTTCAAATTTTTATAAACGATAGGATCATTGAAATGATAACAAACTGCACAAACATTTGTATAAATAAAAATTATCAACGTGAAAGAGATGCAAAACTACCAGACAGGGATGAAATTAGTTCCAGCTTGGCATGTTTTATCTTCTTGGTGCGTGTAAGTCGGGACGACAAAATCTAAAAGACGTTTCGAGAACTGATGGCACTGGAATTGACGCAATTTATTGTACGAGGTCTTACAATCGATTTCGATTCCTCATTCGATGATTACGATTTGACGATATAAATTCACGTGAAGACCGAAGAGAAATTGACAAGAGTAGTTATATAGGGCCGATCCTAACGCAAAAAGTCACCAGAAAAGTTACTAAAAAGGTAGTAATGCCGATCCTAATGCAAAAAGTCACCAGAAAAGTTACTAGGCTTGATCTTAACGCAAAAAAGTCCCTAGAAAGCCGATCCTAACGCAAACAGTTACAACAAAAGTTACCTACTAAAAAAAGTAGTAATGCCGATCCTAATGCAAAAAGTCACCAGAAACGTTACTAAAAAGTAGTAATGCTGATCTTAATGCAAAAAGGCACCAGAATAGTTACTAAAACGTTAGTAATGCCAATCCTAGTGCAAAAGTCACCAGAAAAGTTACTTACAAAGTAGTGGGGGTGGCACTGGGATTATATAAGTGTAAAATTACCAGCAAAAGGTAGATAAAAAATTTAACATGTCGTGGATAGCATATGCCGAGAAATCGTGGGTTAAAGCCTCTGACTTTGAAACGGCAGTTCAACGCCTTAGACAGCAGTTCTCGGCATTAATATTCGATGCCGAACATGAAACTGTATATGGAAACGGCGAATATAGTGAACAAGAGTGTCATGATATTGCGAAAAGGTATGAGGTGGGTGAGAAGTTGTGTGATGAGTATTTAAAGTATGAGATATGTGACGCGTGTCTTATGCGAAAATTGAAGGATGCTAAATTGGAGGAATTTAGCAGCCAGCTAATGGAATGGATAAAAACTGATGACTCTTCATTCTCCTCCTCATCCTGCGATGAAAATGAAGAAAGTCAAATTTGCTGAATCTCAGAACAAGACATATGTAATGGTAGCATGACATTTCGCTTATTGGGAGGCCAGGAAAGGTCCATGGGAAACTGTAGCACTCGATAGAGTTCGTTTCCAGCGGAAGATCGAGCACATGCATGCAATCCTATCTCCTGTATTGGAAGTGAATCATCGTACGAAAGTCTATCGGTGCAGATTTCAAGGTCACCAGTTGGAAATATAAGGTACAGCCGCAAAAGTGCGTTCAATCAGTCTGATAGTGTTATTGAAACAGTTAACATGGATCTTAACACATTAAACAACAGAACATTCTGCAAGGCATTCAAAAATGTGAAAGATATGGAAGTAGGAGAAAAATTTAAAATTCTTAACATCGATACCATAAATACAAAATATGGTGATAGAATAGTGTTAGAAACCGAAAATTTCAAATGCGTGCTGCCATTACGATTTTATGAATACTTCAAACAAGATGATCGACTCAACCTTTTCAAGGAGTCTTTAACAAATAAGGACGTGTTTGTTACAAGCACCGGAATGGCGGGAAAGACCACTAATTTAAAATTTATGTAAATAACTAAGTAAATATGATTGTAAATAAATATGATATACATAAGAGTGTCTTTCATTTCTAAATAAAATGGACGTGTTTCATCAACACTGGTTCAGTCGTGCGATTGTCGCAGTGTGGTCCACTCTCACGAATCGATTAAAAAATCTATACATGTCTGCTAAAAATAGCTGCAATAGCAACTATTTCTCATGCACGTGTTGGTGTTGTAATGATAACGGAGATAGTTCTACACCTTCCCCCCAGTTGAAACAATGCACAGCAAAGCTATTGAAGAACGTTTAATTGATTGTACTGTGTACACTCTTTTCGACAGTCAAAATAATTCAAAATACTTAGAAATTGGTTATAGTACACACCTTCACCTTTCGCCAATTTTACGGATAGTGTGCGGGAACGTTTTATTAATGGAAAGAAAAGATTGGGAGACGCTTCTAAAGTGTCAAACTTACCTTGAAATGAAGTTTTTGAGATCACAAGAGATTGAAAGATCGATTGATTGGTCAAATGTTAAGGAAGATGAAGATATTGAGTATGAACAAAATTGGGAATCGCTTAATAGCAAAATCAAGATTTGTTATCACTGGGAGTCCGTAAAGGATAACGAGAAAATATTAAAGAGTGTAACAGTACAATGTGGTAATTGGTACTACACGATGAATAAGAACGATATTGAAGAATTGTTTAATTTGAAGGATATAATCAACTATCGACTGGAGCTATTGGAATCATACGAGCTGCCCAGTTTCTATCAAAATATTATCGAGCAGGTGAATAACTAACCGCTACTTTCGTAAAATGGAGTTTGGTGACGATAATCCCGATGATGATAATATCTACCGTGATATTGAAGACGTACTAATACAGTTTGTATAATGGAAATTTTATACCATCGACCAACTTATTTAATGTATCACATATATCAACCTCAATAAAAACGTTTATGCATAATTAAAAAATTTTCATTTGATTTGATGAGTGGTTTCCTATAAATATCCAAACTCACCACTGCGTACCACAATGTTCATTAGGAAGCGTAAGAGTACAGGTGGGAGCGGCTTGGTTAATACTCTTATAAACAAACTTCCAATTGAGCTACATATTCCTGGATATCAGTACTGCGGACCTGGTACTAAATTAAATAAAAGATTAAAACGAGGTGATCCGGGCATAAACCCGCTGGATATTCAGTGCAAAGAGCACGATATCAGCTACAGGGATAACCAAAACTTAGAAAGTCGACATCAGGCAGACCGCGTTTTAGAGCGCAAAGCTTGGGAACGCCTAAAATCTTCTAACGCAAAGCTAGAGGAACGAGCAGCGGCTCTTGCAGTCGGCACCATCATGAAGGTGAAACGAAAGTTGGGGATGGGAGTTAAGGGGAAGAAGGCGAAAAGTAGTTTATTAAATTTGCGTAGAACTATTGCTAAGAAAATGAGGAAAAGTGGAAATACCGCGGACCTAATAAAATCAGCTGCTACGGCAGCTAATTTGGCTGTTAGGAGATTAGGGGGAAGACGAAATGTGAGCGTACCCAGAATTATTCCCATACCAAAACAGGGCGGGTTTTTACCATTTCTGATACCCATATTCGCAGGCCTTTCAGCAGTCGGGGCATTGGCAGGTGGCGCAGCAGGCATTGCTAAAGCAGTTAATGCATCGCGTGATGCACGTAAAATGCTGGATGAAACTTCGCGTCATAACCGCACGATGGAATCGATCGCTATTGGAAATAAAAGTGGTGGCGCGATGTACTTGAAGCCATACAAATCTGGAGGAAGTTTAGCGTTACATTTGAAAAAAAAAAATTAAAAAATTGCCAAACCGACCGTTGACAGATGTAGATTTACGTAAACATGCAGCGGGTGTACCATTCTTTAGGGATGTGTTTATGCGTGATAATATGCCTATAACGTCATGGAAAAATGAAGCCGGTGTTATTAATTTAGATAGCAAAAGAGGGCCAGGCACTCATTGGGTCTCATATAAGAAACGTGGTGAACGGGTTTGGTACTATGATAGCTTCGGTAATATTCCACCGCCACGAGAAGTGATCAAATATTTTAGCAATTGTAAAATATACTATAATTACACGCAAGAGCAAGAATTCGGGACAACGAATTGCGGGCATCTATGTTTAAAGTTTCTGTATAAATAACACGTGCGACTATTTAGTGACCTTAGTCATGTCGATCACATTCAGCATAGAGGGTATTGGAAATATAGCCAGTCATGATTTCTATCCACCCATCGAACTTCCTTCGGGAAGAACATATGTAATCGGGGTAGTAGGTTTCTATAGCTGTAATAGCATAAGACATATCCACTATGGAAACGACAAATTTTATTATAGGAAAAAGGGTGACATCGTCTCGCACGAAATCATAATTCCGCACGGCGCATACGAGTTGGACGAGCTAAGCGCGTATATAAAAGCTAACATACCCACTCGTCGCTTTAGTTTACGTGCCAATAACAATACGCTTCCCTAGTGGAAATGCAAATTGGCTAGAACTTGGTGGAACATTGGCCCAATATTTGAGTATAGGGCCAATATTTGCAATGCCATGCCGATATTGTATACAGACGAAAATGCAATATTGCCGGGGTATTGTAATCTATATTGGCGCTATTTCGTTTTACCATTGGAAAGCAATATTGGAGTAGTCAATGTTGGGGCTATATTGTATTACAATAGTTAACCAATTTGTCGACCACCTCTTATTAATAATAATGTGTATATAATATGACGATTTACATGTAATGCGTTTCGAAACAAATTTTATGGTTTATTTACTAAAAAACCAACGAATTATTTCCAAAATGCCGGGTTCGTATAGGTTTGATTTTTTGGATGTAACTTTTCCTGCCGCAATGGCAACTCCGCACGCATCAATCGAGCGCTATAGTTGGCAACCGCGCGAGTAACAACTTCAGTGTGATTATTCTTGAGACTCACTTCATGTTGGACCGGCGACTTGCGTTTATTTTACGTTTAAAACGTGGTGTACTTTTGTGTTTTAGTTGTGTGATTCATAATAAATCGACTAATAAATTGAATTTAAGGTTTTATTTTGGTTGATTTATATAGCGGACGAGATTACAATCTTCTAACGCCATGTAAGTTTAGTTTCCATAAATATTCATAACCTAGAAACTTGCTTTCATTTTAGATCCAAGTGATATCGCCGCTGTTAATAATTGGTATAGCATTCCATTGAAAACATTCACGCACCAGGAAATTTGTTCAGATCACCAACACTGTTGCCGACTTGGTGTTCGATTCACTGGCCCATCGCTGTCATCGACATCAATTGGTCTCTGGGCTACTGAGCAGCGATGTGAGTATTCTTTGATCATATTCATGTCCATTGTCTGCATGCACATGGTATAGCCAAGGAAGGGAAAGCTTGCGTACGAAAAAAATTGCGCAATTTTTCTCGAAATACTTTAATCGTTCTACTCGTGCACGGAATATCAATTATTTTCATGTAGTTAGCAGGATATTTTCCCCGATCAATTTCGCATGAAGCAGTATTACTTTAAAACTCTCAAGTTTCAATGTATGTAAATGTTTACATACAACCGTAGATTCACAATCGATTCCGATAGAAACATTACGTATGTTGTGTTCCGTTTGTAGTCGGACAAGTCCAGACCAGAATAACGTAATGAGATATTCAAAGGTTTGTTCACAATTCTGGATTTGTTTTAGACGTTGATACAAAATTTAACGGAATGGCATCCAGTAACAGATCCAAAAAATGTATGCGAATTGCAAGACAGACTAGGAGAGATATGATGAAAATTTCAATGAATGAAAACGGTACTTATAATTCCGATAACTCTGAACTCTCTGATATCGAAATGTCATCTGGTTCTACCAATGATTCAGATGGGTGTAACGAGCCAAGTACCTTTGAGTACTACTGTACAAACGACAATGCAAGTGATCCAGAAAGTCACGATTTAATAAATAGTAAAGTTGCGAGTAATGAGAATCCCGAAGAAGTAGATCCTTATGCAGATCCAAATTCATTATCCAATAAATTGAGAACTTGGGCTATACGTGCTCATGTATCTCACTCTCAAATCAATATGCTACTTCCAATTTTGAAGGAATATCACCCTGATTTACCACTATCTTCAAAAACACTTCTTAAGGTTGTTAAAAACTATAACATAGTTGATATGCTAAGTGCAAAAGATGACGCTGGTGAATATGTTTACTTCGGAATTACACAAAACTTGAAGTACGAGTTCCGTCGAGGGCTTCACCATATATTACAAAAATACGATAAGACACAAATTGATTTGATTTGTAACATTGACGGTGCGAAAATCCATGTCAGCACATTGCTGAATTTTTGGCCAATTCTGGGAATGATATATATCAAAGGTATCAAGTTCTCGCCCTTTCCTATTGCTATATATAATGGCAAGGGCAAACCAAAGCATGTAACAGAGTATCTTAAAGATTTTGTTGATGAAATCAACCACATGCACACTTATGGTTTCAGTTACGGAGGTAAAAAGTATGAAATACGCCTGAAAGCTATTATTTGCGATGCACCTGCCAGAGCATTTATCAAGTGTATAAAGGGCCATGGAGGATTTTTTGGTTGTGAGAAATGTACTCAACGTGGGTTTCGAATCAATAATAAAGTGATATTCCCAGAAATAGATAATGTAATATTACGAAATGACAATTCATTCATCCGAGAATGTAGGTCTCGCGTGACAGAACATGTTACTGGTCTTTCACCTCTCTTAGACGTGAGTTATTTCGGATTAGTTTCTGGATTTCCCCTAGATTATATGCACATGGCATGTTTGGGTGTCATGAAGCGTGTGCTAGGCCATTGGCTCCAAGGAGCGGCAGAACATCGATTAGCACCTTCTAAAAGGCAAATAGCTTCAAGGCGCATTCTGGATGTGGCACACCATGTGAGTTTGATCGTAAACCACGTTCTCTCACAGAAGTTGATTATTGGAAAGCTAAAGAGTTCAGAACGTTTATGAACTATTATGGTCCATATATCATGGAAGATTTAATTTCGAATAAACAATTCAAGCATTTCTTACTCCTTCACATTTCTATGAGGATATTATGCTCAGGAAACTACAGAGATGGTTTAGGAGAAATTGCGAAAGAAAAAATGAAGCAATTCTCTGCTCGGGTTCAGTATATTTATGGCGAAGATGCTATAATTTATAATATGCATTCTATTTTCCACATGGCCAAAGAAGCTGTAGATGGACATTACAGTCTGGACGAAATGAGTTGTTTCCCTTTTGAAAGCTACTTAGGTAAATTGGTGAAAATGATAAGAACGCCAAACAAGCCATTGGCTCAAGTGTGCGTGAGATTAGCTGAGCAGTCCAATTTTCTTGAAGAGTATCCTTTAAATAGATGTAATACAGTAAATGAGAATAAAACTATACTCAACCATCATCATGGCTATAAAATTAACATTACAAGTGACAAGGATTCATTCATATTATTGAAGAATAAAAGGGTTATGAAGGTTGTGGAATTAATAGAAACCAATAATATTTTGACAATCAAGGGAAGAATATTTGGGAGGCAATATGAAGCATATACCGAACCAGTTTCATCAAAGGTGATCAATGTATACAAAGTACAAGAACTGAACAATTTCTTGTTCGAAGAACCTGTCGGGAATATAGAATGCAAATGTTTTGTTATCCCCATGGACAATCATTTCCTTGTAATGGGAATGTTGCATAACGAACTGTGTGAGTATATTATAGATGCTTCCATAAATCTGTTTTAAAACTAGATTTCGTGCCATTTAGAAAGTCTCCTTTTTGACATAAAGCACACTCCTTTAAGTTTATTTACAATTTTTATTGTGTCATGCATATAATCGATTTTTTTTTCAGAGAATGTCTTGGGACGTGGTTTATTGGTCTGATGGCGGATGTGATTACGTTCCTTCAAGTTGGGCTCTCGATGATACAAAGAGCAAATATTTATGGCCCAAATGTGCACTATCAAAGAGAATTGTTCTTATTGATGCATGCCAACCTCCAAAGACAAGCTATGAATACAGTGAATGTGATGCCCGGTTCATAAAAACTGCCACCAATTTAGTGCTTGTTAAAAAAATAACGCAACAAGCATTATACACTTCGAACATCGACACTGATGATGCAGATGAAAGAGAAAGTGACGATGAACAGGAATGCGAGGTTCATAGTGGCAGTAACAATAGCAATAAATCGGATTATGAAGAATTTGAACCATTAAAACTCAAGAACACTGCCCATAATAAAAGGTTTGAACATGCCAAAAACACCCCCTTTTTAAAAAGTAATATGTCTGGTAATATTTCTGCTGCGAAAAAGAAACTGGGAACTTATTCAGGTAGTGTACGTGGAACAGAAGAGACATGCTTGACATCAACCCCCAGGAAGAGTAAGCAGGTCATAACCCCAAAACATAAACATGAGGAAACGCAACACACACCATCTCTCGGTAGGACATGTAACGCTCCATCTGATATGAATACTAAAATAATCAAAGAGCTCCATACATTGAAGTATGAAATTACAGAACTCCGCAAGGAAAACTTTCGGATGCTCACCATTCTGGAAAAACATTTTGGAGCGATGTCCGTAACAGCGGAGGCAGTGAGTAAATTTACGTTGCCAGTTCAAACTGATGAGGATTTGGTGACACTGGATGACAGTCTGAATTCTGAGCAAATCAGAGCTGAGATGGTAATATAATTATTATCAAACACTATATAAAATGATTCTCTGATCACATTCTTTCTAGATACTTCAAATGTCCCTGGTTGGAGGTGACCATCTACGTCAGATGGTTAGCAACATTCTGAAATTTTTTCGAAAGAAATGGCACTGAAGTTTTCTTGTTATGGGCGACAATCCAAGCGGTCATTCATCAAACTCAAGCTGTCATCTGCTTTAACAGGTACGGTACTTTTTAGTGCTCTAATAGCTTATTAATCTTTTGTTAGATTGACACGTGGGACGTGGGTATTTTGTGCTATAGTTTATAAATGTAGTAGTCTCCTAAAATTAATCTTTACATATGTTGTGAGGTGAACATTTTCTTAAACATTTACGTTCCTTTACAGATGCAGTTCGTCGCAAATTTCCCAATGTGACTGACAAAGAAATCAACAAACACATTGGAAACTGCCTTGCTACGTCAGGTGACCGCGAAGGAGGACGAAAAGACAGAACAAAAATAACTGACAAGGTTGACGCGGGTGCATTAAATGCACAGGAATTATAGTCTTTTTATTTTTATATAGCTCCACTCATGTAAGAATCTTTTTTTTTATGCAATAAATAAATTTCATCTACTTTCTGTTTTTATTGGACATAAAATTATTGGCGAGAGATAGTAAGTCTATTTGGAGACAATATTGCATGCAAGTGAGACTGCATTGTCTGTGCCAATACTGACTGCCGATTGGGGAACCATTCAGAGCCAATATTGTATACAAATTATTTTGTATATTTAACCAATATTGCTTTGCAATATTGTCCACAAATTGGAAAATGTTCACAATTCCATCTTGGACCAATATTGGTTTTCAATTGCTCGCAATATTACGCAATGTCTAGCCAACCTAGGTCCAATATTGCATTTCCACTAGGGTCAAGGGTGAACTTAGTTGCGAATTTGCTATAGATTTCACTCCAAGAGACTGCATAGGGCGCATGCTCGGTTTCGAATCGAAGATATTGGAAGCCAACGTTATACATAAATCAGCTTTAGATATACAAATAATTAAGCATAGTAATATTCACATAGAGTGCAATCTCATTACGGGATCCTATCGTAACGGAAATCCTGCTAAAGTCCTTTATGAAATAGACGTCTCCGTTCCACCAGGTTACCGCTTAGACAAAATTCCAAACAATACTCAATATCTGGAAGTAAATATCAGCAGAATTAGCAACATAACCATAAAGTTGACGAATCAAAAAGGTGAACCAATAGATTTCGGGGACAGTGAGCCATTTACAGTTCGATTAGAGTTAAAAGAATATGGGGTTACGTATTAATCAAGGCCCACCGCCATCCTTCCTTAGCAGCACTATAAATAAACGATGTAAGCGTAAATCCAGCTATTCTACAGCGAGTCGAGACCAGGACACGTTAACCCCAACAGAAAAATACTTCCTGGAATCCATTGGTTTGAAAGTGCAAAATGGCAGTGGCGGCAGACTCGTTAAACATCTTTCAAAACGTACACTTTGACGAAACTATAATCAAGTCAGATGTCCATACTTATCTTCCGTACGGAGGGTCTTCGAACTATGGGCTTTCCAGTGAAATCCGTATATTAATTCAAAATCAAGACCTGGTGACTGCCACATACGACAGCTTTCTATACATAGAAGGAAAAATTGAATGGAATCAGCCTCAAGAAGAGGGTGCGATCGCAAAGACATGCAACCTAACGAACAATTTTGCGGCATTTCTTTTCGAAGAAATACGCTACGAGTTGGGGGGTCAGAAAGTAGATGTATGTAGGAATCCGGGTATTACATCCTCACTCAAGGGATACGTATCGTATACAGCTACTGAAAGCAAAGGTCTCAAACATTTGGGATGGTCGCCCATGGATGAGTCCCTTCAAGTAGACTACGTCAAGAGCAACAAGGAGAAGCATTTCACCGTTTGCATTCCGTTAAAGCACATATTTGGAAGTATGGAAGACTATCGTCAAGTTATCGTAAACATGCGCCAAGAATTGGTACTGATTCGTGCTAGAAGCGATGCCGATTGTTACATGGGCACAGCGAACGATGCAACAATAACATTAACAAAAATTCAATGGAAAGTTCCTCACGTGACAGTTAGCGACAGTGCCAAAATTGGGCTATATGAGCGCATTAACAAGGATGCAATAATTACAATGCCGTTTCGTCAATGGGAACTGTACGAATTGCCCGCTTTGAAACAGGCACAGTCGGATATATGGCCAATCAAAACGTCAACCCAATTAGAGAAACCTCGATGGGTAATCGTAGCATTTCAACGTAGTGGAAAAAGGTTTTCGCATGAGGCGAGAGCGACCAATTTCGATAACGTCAATATCCGCAATCTAAAGCTTCATCTCAATTCTGAAAGTTATCCGTACGAAGCGATGCATTTAGATTTTAGTGCCAACAAATATATAACCGCATATCAAAACTACGTAAACTTTCGTAGAGATTATTACATCAAGGACGAGCAAGACGCTTTGTTTGATTATTCTTATTTTAAAAGTTGTCCAATCTTTGTAATGGATTGTTCAAAACAAAACGAATCTCTGAAGCATTCAACGGTAGATGTTAGATTGGAAATGGAATCGATGGAGGCCTTCGAGGCGGGAACCGTTGCTTATTGTCTGATCTTGCACGACGCCCTAGTTCAATACAATCCTTTGACTGGAGAAGTGAAGAAACTATAGTTCATATTTTTTGAAAATGTATTTTCTAGTATAAATAAAATGTATTGACCAAAATGTGCCTAGTTTAATTTTAACCATCAAAAATGAAGGTAGTTGTGCACGAGCAAAAACTTCCCATTCAAAATCTTGATACTTTTATAACACCAAATGTGGGGTCTAAAAGACATGGAGAGTTACTTCCAAACAGCGTAAGATGTCTAATTTGTGGACCGTCGAATTGCGGCAAAACGAATACGATGCTGAGTCTACTAACTGAATCTAATGGTCTACGCTTCAAAAATGTGTATGTCTATTCCAAATCACTAAATCAGGGTACGTATAGGCTCTTGGGAGAAATTCTGAGTCCTATGAAGGACATAGGCTTCTTCACCTTCAGCGATAACACAGATATTATGGAGCCCAGCGTTGCAAAACCTAATTCAGTTTTTATTTTTGATGACATTGCTTGTGAAAAACAGGATCACATTAGAGCATACTTTTCAATGGGCAGACATAACGCTATCGATTGCTTCTACTTAGGCCAAACGTACTCTAAAATTCCCAAACAACTTATACGAGACAACGCCAACTTAATTGTTCTGTTCGAACAGGACGATTTGAATTTGCGACACATTTACGAAGACCATGTCACCCCCCTAATAAGTATGCAGCTGTTTCGAGAGATGTGTTCTGAAAGCTGGCAGACCCCATATGGGTTTATGGTGATTAATAAGGATGCCGAAGTACGAAACGGTCGTTTTAGGAAAGGTTTCGATCATTATATAATACCGTAAACATTTATGTATGGATCAGTTGCAAATAGACAGCTAACAGCTAACTGCTTTCACATAAACGGATTATTAATAAACAGGTCTGTTTACTTATTTACCTGTTCGCCTGTTTACCTGTTCGCCTGTTTACCGGTTCGTCTGTTTAACTGTTCGTCTGTTTATCTGTTCGTCTGTTTACCTGTTCGTCGGTTTACCTGTTCGTCTGTTTACCTAGGTTGGTCTGTTTACCTGTTCCCCTGTTTTTATTGTCTGTGTACCTATTCTATCCATTTGACAATCCGCATCATGGATAACAAGGAGATGGCATTGAAACGACGAATAATTCAAGCCCATAAAGCGATACAACAAAAGTATAATCGTCTTAAGGAGGATCGGTTTAGTAGAGAACTAGAATTTGTGCAAACCTACAAGCCCCTAATCCAACCACTATCTCAGATCGTAAAGAAAATCGAACCGCCATCGATGCAGATGGTAACGAAAAAGGAGGAGCCGGAGGACGAAGTATTTACGAACGCTTCACCTCCCAAACGTCAATCTTCTGCAAAAGGCAAGTCATCACCACAACGTACGACCCCTGCGATACCTTATTACTTGCGAGTGAGACGAAGGCCCTCTTCCCTTACCGAGATCAGTCCGCTGGCTAGACTTCCCTACTTTCAAAAATATCCTCCAACTGATATTAGTCCTATGGTTAGGCCATTTCATCCCACGGCTACTCCATCATTGAGACGGCCGCCATCATTTCTACAGAGTACAGTGATAGGAGAGCATCAACCGGAGGAAGAAGAAGAAGAGCCTCCTATCGCATCATCATCATCTGCTTTATTACTTGATATGCAAGGTTCGCGAGACTTTTTGGAACAATACAAACACCTACCACGTATATACGTTGAGCGCATGATAAGAGATACGAGTAATGCAATTGACACCACCTTTGGAATTCATTATAATGTCGAAACGGATAAGTGGAGAATGGGCAAGACAGAGGTGACGATAGATAACGAAGATTTGGTTATTAACGGGATCCGGTACAAAGGTACTGCAGGGCTATACGAACTTATCATCATGAATGAACCGGATGAATCGCTAGTATCCAAGCAGGATAGAAGTAACTATAAGCAGATAATAATAGCAACTCATGTCGCACGGCGCAATTACGACTCCACCGAACAGATTCGTGGCAATAAGAGCAAAAAGTATACGCTTATAATAAAGCCTCTACTGAAGGAGGAGGAAGCGGCGAATAGGGGGCGTGCGAAATCGGGAAGCGGCATTACTCTATTCAAGAACTCGACCGACGATCGAATACAAATACTGGAATAGCGTGCCATGAATTGATAGGGAGTTAGAGGTTTTATGGGGTGAAAAATGGCAGGCAACACTGGTGTAAAAAATGATATAATATCAATTATGGAAGAGTTATATGAAGAGGGCTACATACACAAAAGCCTACGCAGCGATTTTTACGTCACTAGTATAAATACCCATTTCCGCCTTCTTTCTTACATTCATCATGGATAAATTCGGACGTTCACATACCCATGCTCAATTTGGAAAGGCTGTTGAAAACAACTTTTTCCATTACCAGACGATACTATAAACGTGGAAAACAAGAAGATTGAAGTAATTGTTTGCCGATCCTATGAACAGTCAGGATGCCCTAACGCTTACACCACTATCTAGCCTACAAGACTAAATCTAAACGAAAACGGCTTGCCAATGTGGCTTATGCATAGATGATAGCGATGCTAATAAATAAGGCTACTCTAAGGTTTATATGCAAATCGTTGAAAGCATCTTTCGACGTCTTCGCCATTTGTGGAACATTTAGAGAAAGCTTTGAACGCTGTCAAAGAAGCTTGAGTAGATTAATAGAGAATGCAGAAGTGGTAAATGACTTACACAAAGCGGCAACGTAAGAATTCACACGTAGACGTACTGTTATTGAAAGGGTTTCCGATGATCTTTGGCAGGCAGATTTAGCTGAAATTTATACCTTACGCTAAAAAATAATAAAGGCTCAAATACATATTGGTAGTTATGACTGTTTTTCCTAAATATCTGTGGACGAGAGTATTGAGAATAGAAACAGGCGAAGAGGTGACAAAAGCATGCAAAGTATATAAGAATACCGGAGCAGACCGAAAATTTAGAAACCGATGGCAGGAAAGGAATTCTATAACAAATCATTTTGATAAGGTGTGAAACACAACAGCAACATATTAATCAACTAATCTACGCAGTATTAAAAAAGGCTGGCATGGCCGAAAAGAGTTATTAGAACTATCAATGGTCAACTTTAAAAAATTTTAGCCTACGTGGAAAGTATGTATGGATCCGATGTAATTGATCAATCCAAGCGACTATAATATATCGTAAACATCCGAACGACTGGGATGAAACCGGTTGAAGTGAAGGCAACACACATTTTAACTGCCTATTAACCACATAAAAGCTGTTACAAGTAGGAAATGTCGGTTAATGTTGGCGAGTAGTTCGAATCAGCAAATTCAAGAGTCATTTTTTCTAAGGGCTACACATATTGGGTCTAGTGAACTTTTTTAAAACTATGATAATACGGAATGACAAACCCAGTAACATAATCTGTTAAAAGACATGAAAGAAAACCGATTAGGTGGATTTATGAACAGAATTGCAGAAAGCCAAGCATTTCAGATGTATATTTTGATGAGAAAAGGTATTGCGGCGTAAGAAAAAACAAAGTATAACGTCAAATGGTGGGGATTGGGATGAAAATCGTGCATATAATCAGAAGACATAATTTTATAGCTTTAGTTTTTTAATTTGTAAAATATATCTATAATCTTAACGTGGGTATATGCTGCTAGTGTTTGCACTTTTCTTCTACATCTCTTTTAGACGAAAAATTCTCTTACATCTTGAAACTTTTTTAAATGGTATTATATATAATATATATATATAATATATATATATATATATATATATATATATATATATATAATCTTAAAACGTGGGGTATATGCTGCTAGTGTTATAGGCACTTTTCCTTCTACAATCTCTTTAGACGAAATTTCCTCTTAAATCTTGAAACCTTTTTTAAATGTGTATATATATATATATATTATATATATATATATATATATATATACACATCTATCACACACCGTAAAACGGGGCGACTTTGCAAACGCTTTGGTACTACATTTTTTAACTACATTCAATTTTTGAATCGACCGCGACAATTACATTATGCGCAGATTTCCACCAGCGCAGGAAGTGTATCCTGGTTCGCTAATAGACATACTTAGCTAGTGCGTATGACGCATTCACAAATTTTCATTTTACGGCGTGCTCCAGTCGCATGAAGAATTCGTGTTATTATTGTTATTTTATTAAGTGCTTCACAACTTTGGTTACATCAAGGTAGGCGTTCATCACGCAATCGCTATTATAGTTAGTTATGCTGATGCAACATCTTCTTTCTTTATTTTGATCTCAAGCCCAATCATAACCCGAACTGTGTGCATATTATTTAAGAAAACGTGTCGTGGGCGGTTTGATAGCAGCCATGGGGCGAAATTGATAGCTTATCAAAGACGCCCCTGAGCACGAATTATTAGCATTTATCAATCACTGCTTCATTTTTCATTTATTTCTTTCTTCTTAGATGGTGCGCCAATATAAAAGAACCCTCGGAACTCGTGCGTACGGAGATTACAACGAAAGTAGTTTGAACGAGGCTCTCGAAGACGTTGTCACTGGCCAAAAGAGCATACTAGCGGCAAGTAAACATTACAAGATACCATATGGTACGCTTTACAATAAATACAGCGGTAGGCATATTAAAAAAGCTGGAGGGCAAACTGTTTTTGGGGAAAACGAGGAAAGGGCGATTTTGAAATCTGCGTTAAAATGTTCCGATTGGGGCTTTCCATTGGATTTATTAGAGCTCAGAATGTTGGCAAAATCATATTTAGACCGACAAGGGCGTACGGTAAATGCATTTACAAATAACCTTCCCGGCAAGGACTGGGCTGTCAGTCTTCTTGAACGGCACAAAAATAATGTCGCTCAAAGAGTATCAAGAAACATTAACAAAGCGAGAGCGAAAATATCTAGGGAAACATTAACAAATTTCTTTGTTGAATTAGAGCAAACTATAAAAGATGTGTCCCCTGAAAATATATTCAATTACGACGAAACCAATGTTGCAGACGATCCGGGATGTAAAAAACTGATATACCGCAGAGGAGTGAAATACCCTGACAATATCGTCAACCACTCAAAAAGTTGCACTACAATCATGATGTGTGGATCGGTTGACGGAACACTTTTGCCACCTTACGTTGTTTATAAAAGTCAGCACTTGTATAATACGTGGAAGGAAGGAGGAATTCGTGGAGAACCATGCTGTCCTATGCCGTGCTGTTCTCAAGGTTGTAGATACAATCGCACATCCCACGGCTGGATGGATGTAAACACCTTTGAAGACTGGTTCGTGAGCAGTTTTTTGCCGCATGCAAAGAGAATCGAAGGAAGAAAAGTGTTGCTGGGTGACAATTTGGCATCGCACTTTAATGACAATGTTCTGGCCTTATGTGAAGAACATAATATTGTGTTTGTTTGTTTAGTACCCCATTCAACACATCTATGTCAACCAATCGACGTGGCTTTCTTTAAGCCATTTAAAGTAGCTTGGCGGAGCGTTCTTTCCAGTTTCAAAATGAGGCATCACAATACCAGCGGCATTCCGAAAGAATCATTCCCATCTTCGTTAAAGCAGACCTTAGAAAAAATGGATTTGGTAGAAACGAAGAACAGTACAAAACCGGGTGGCGACGAACTTAAACGTAAAACGCAATTTAATCAACGGATTTTTTGCAACAGGAATCGTTCCGCTAAACCGGAGTAAAGTTCTTGATAAAATCCCTGACCTAGATAAAAGTCCGACTTCAGCAGTTAACGATTGTTTGACAGAGTTCCTACGTGACAGGCGATACGGTGGCACTATAGAAAGAGTAAGGAGGAAAAAACACAGATTAAATATAATACCTGGTAAGAGCATCGGAACGAATGCGGTCGAAAGTGACGAAGATGAAGAAGAAACTCAGAGAATAGCAGAAGATATCGAGGCAACGAGTGACGAAGAAGAGGCAGGAACAGAGGTAGAAGTGGACTATATTGAGCCCAACTTAGGCTGGAGCGAAATTTTTTTTTCATAATTCCCTAAAGCCTATGTGTAGAAAAGTTGCCTTTTACTACCAGTATTCACCAAAAAAAATCTCAGGTCAATCAACTTAAAACTTCTACTGCCCAAACCGCTTTGAAAATTAGAATTTTCCCTATATTTAAAAATATATATATAATATCTTATTATTGTCACTAATATCTTATGAATAATTATTACTGGATAATTACGTAAAGAAGGTATTACAAAACATTCCTAGAACCAAATAGCAACTCAATATAATGACCTTGAAACAATACTACATGCTCTTTGACACCGCGTTGCGCCGGCTTAGCGCCAACGAGGCTAACGTACAGGATTCCACGAACTCCGTCGCAATAAATCGGTTGTGGTCGTAGACCTACGTATCGTCTGCCCCCGCTGATTTATGTTGTTGAAATATTTTAGTTGTTTGGCAGCATTAGAGCAGTTAACGTATGTAAAAAATGTCTTTTACGCGACGTGATTCATTGTGCCCTGTGTTTGGTGTACCAAAACCATTTAAGAACAATGTGTTGCCTACGTACGCGGATATTATTAAATATTACTTATATCTTCGACAAGAAATTGTACAACAAAGTAAACAAAGACCTAGTTTCGCTGATGATGTATGTTCCCGTTTAATAAAAGACTTGAAAAACTTGTGGCAGAAAAGTTCCATTTGTGTTGTATCAGACCAACAAATATTACATAAAATTCGAGAATACCACGGTAAATATCGTAACATAATGAAACGGCTAAAAAAGGACGGTAAACTTAATAATTCAAAACAGGTTGTTTTATTTAGACAATTCAACTCATGTATAAAAAATCGCATAAGCCGCAGTGAAATTGTCACTTTGACAGCGGCAAAAGTTACCTGCAACTTTTCCAGCGACAAATGCACTAGTGGTTTTTTCACTTATTCATTTTCGAACCAATTATCGCATTATCCTTTCCCATATGACTAGTTTGACGTCTGTCAGTAATTGATTAGTTATGTGAATTTCTTGTTCGTTAAATTGTCCTGCCGAATTACACTCGAGGTTTGTATTTAAACCGAGTAAATTTGTGTTGTTGCAATTCAAATCTGTTGCCTTTTAGCAATTGAACTCGAAAAACTGTCAACCTAAAAATGCTCCACCTACGGTGTCGCATTTTTATTAGTTGACAGTTTTTCTCGTCTAATTGCTAGGCAACAGATTTTCATTACCTAAACAACCCAAATTTACTCGGTAAAATACAAACCTCTTGTGCAATTATAAGTGAGAATTGGCCGAGAAGAAACTCTTTGATATATCTTTATGCAAATGTAAAGACTTTTTAAGCTGTTCTTGTACAATAAAAGTGCCTGTACTTGAACGTGAATTTCTAACCGACCAAAGAACTTCGCGTAAAATGGTAATCGGTATAGTTGATCAAAAAACTACAAAAGTACTCGAAAAGAGATGGAAGCGTAAAAGTAAAACCGAGGAAAGGAGAATCAGGCATGATGAATATGACGATCAATACAAAAAATCTTTAATTGGCAGAGCATACCAGTCAGTGTCATCTAATCTAGAAGAAGAGACTTCAAACAGCAGTTCATCAGAAGAAAATGTCATTAAATTAGAAGACAGGGTCGATACTCCTTCAACTTCTCAGATGAGAATAAAACTACCAAGTGTAGCACAGGCATGTGACAGAACGGGTGTTTCAGATAGGACGGCAGCAATTCTTGTTAGTGCAGCGTTAAAAGATATAGGAATAATTACTACAGAAGATTCATCAAAAATTGTCGACCGCAGCAAAATTCGTAGAGAAAGGGCAAAAGCTCGATTTGAGCTCAAGAGAATAGATAAAGAAGACGGTTCTGAATTGGTATATGGAATATATTTTGATGGAAGAAAAGACCAAACGTTAGTTCAAACTAGTGAAGAAGGAATTTTGTCCAAGAAAACGAAGATTGAGGAACATATAGTCCTAGTTTCAGAACCAGGATCCAAATATATTGGTCATTTGACTCGCAAAGTATAAAGAAGAGCATTCTAGAATTTTTGGAGCATAATTTTGACGTTTCAAATTTGCAGGCTATAGGTTGTGATGGTACAGCAGTAAATACTGGTAATAAGAATGGAATTATTAGACAGCTTGAGCTTTCGCTGAATCGATCCCTACAATGGTTTGTTTGCCTATTGCACGCAAACGAACTACCTTTAAGACATTTGCTGCAACATTTGGACGGGAAAACGACTGGCCCAAAAGGATTTCGTGGCGAGATAGGAAAGCAATTAGAAAAATGTGAAACCTTACAACCTACAGATTTTAAAAGGATAGAAATTACTTTGCCTGAAATTAGTGCTGATCAACTTAGCACCGACCAACAATACTTATATGAAATTTGTAATGCCATTTCAAAAGGTAACATCTCTTTGAACTTGTCGAAAAGGAACCCCGGGAAAATGGCTCATTCCAGATGGCTTACGACCGCAAACCGGATTTTACGATTATATGTCTCCACAGCGAAACCATCACAAAATCTAACTATTCTAACAGAATATGTCATGAAAGTATATGCCACCACATGGTTTGCAATCAAAATGCAACCATCATGTCGACACGGGAGCAAGCATCTATTTGGTATGATTGAAAAATCAAGATTTTTACCAGAAGATTTGAGAAAAATGATAGACCCAGTAATTCAAAGGAATGGCTATTTCGGTCATCCTGAAAATGTATTATTGGCTATGTTGGCTGACAGTCGCAAAACAGTGAGAGAATTAGGCCTTAGAAGATTATTGAAGTGTAGGAAAACAGCAAACCAAGAAGAAATACGGGAATTCAAATTGCCATCTTTAAATTTTTATGCTGAAGACTACATTGATATGATTGACTGGCAGTCGACAACAATAACAGAACCTCCTCTGACAAAATGTATTTCCAATGAAGAACTAGAAGAAATGATTTTAGATGTTCCAGCTGAAATTGAAATTCTAAAATATCCATGCCACACGCAAGCAGTGGAAAGGTGCATCAAATTAGTAACAGAAGCGTCAGTTGCTGTATGTGGAAATACAGCAAGGGATGGATTTATAAGGGCACGAATTGCTTCTAGAGCTAGTTTGCCAGTATTCGAGACAAAAAGTCAATATCTTCAAGTTTTTAATGAAAATTAATCACAAAAGTACAAATAAGGGTGGGAGGGCGGTGGAACTCGATATGCAGCTACCTCCACGTGGTGAGTTCTGGGTTATTTCCATCAAAAATTACGAATTTTTTATGGAAATAAGCGAAGAGCTGCATCGCGGCTTTAAAAAATATTTATCTTTAATTTTTTAAATTTTAAGGCCAAATGGGCAGTAGAAGATGACAATATTTTAAGCCACTTTTTTTTTCTAGAATAGACCATTATATTAGGCAACTTTTCCACATATAGGTCAATTGATTTAAGGAATTTTTTTTTCGAGCCAGTTTTCACTCCACCCTACCCAACATATCAAAACTCAATTAATTGAACTCCCTTAAGATAACACGAGCAATTTTATTATAAGGGAGTTGTCTGTAGGTTCTATACATTGTTTTAAAATAATTTCTTGTAGTGGCCGTTAGGTTAAACCCCAAAATCACATGTGCTCTAGAACTAGACATTATCAAAGTTCATAGTTGCTATGTGCCAAGGAGAGGCATGTGAACTATCAAAAGTAAGGAGCTACTTATAACAAATACTTACATGTAGTTGCACTGCAAATGCGGAATCAAAAAATTTAATTTTTCAAGAAATAACCTTTCGAAAATTGTTTGTTAGGGTCTTGGCAAGCTTCATGCAAAACTTGATGCGTGTAGTAATTGTTAGTTCTGAGATGGCGAGTCGTTTGTATGCGCAGTGGTCGGCACGCGGCGGTATATTTGAATTTCTTGGGGAAAAAAAGCAGGAGTAGCCGGAGATTATAACAAAACAACGGTATTACCTCCAACCGACAGGCTTACAAAGTGAGTAAGCATATGCTCAAGATTCCACTAGATGGTAGCGTAGCAGGCAATCAAAATTATTAGGGATCCGGAAGGTTCGCCCCCAACGTTTCGCCCCTCACATTTCGCCCCTCGCATTTCGCCCCTCACATTTCGCCCCCAGGTGCATTTCGCCCCCGGTACTTTCGCCCCTCGGAAGTTTCTCCTCCACACATTTCACCCCCGAATGTTTCGCCCCCCAAATCTCAATATCTAAGTTCATATTAGGTTGGTTATGGGTATGAAGGTAAGAAAGCATAATCCATGATCATTCCCCGAGATATGTAAAACCAATAGAAATGATACGTTATAAACTTAAAGTTAAGCGTTTTATCCGTTTAAAATTTCGTGGAAGAGTATGGTAAACATACTTTTATTTATCACTTTATATATTATATTTATTATTTTATACTTTTAAGGAGTTATCCGCATGTTGGAATTGCATCCTGAAATAATATTTCCAAACCTTGATTAATTATCTATGTGAGGTAAACGGCCAGTTGGAACTATTTTTAGTAAGCTGAAGGGTCACAATAATAGAAGAAAAGCATTGCCATTAAACAGGTACCTACCCACCTAGAGGTGATTACAATAACAAAATGACCTGTAGGATTAAAAGATCTTGTTTGTGTAAACAGGTATCTAGGTAATATTCATTATTGATGGCTACGAAGATGGGTATTCTGCATTGCAAAGAATCTGCTTTGCCAGTTCAAATCAGTTAGTTAACGGTGAAGTTCTGCTAGTGCCTCCGTTTAAATATGAATTCAGTTATTTCTAAGCGTGGGAAACAGAAGTTAGTTTACGAAAACCATCTCTATTTATTTTCTAAAAAGACGAGGGACAACATTAATGCAATTTGGGTTTGCGAAAAGCGGTCAACATGCAAAGGACGCGTATGGACTGAAGGAATGAATGGTGAAGTCATCAAAGTGGTGAATCTTCATAATCATGCAGCGCAGGCTGCAAGACCCGAAGCAGTCCGACTAGTCAATGAAGTGTGCACCAGAGCAAGGACGACCCAGGAGACGCACAACAAATACTCGCTGAGGTCGTTTCAGAGGCCCACGCCAACGTTGCTGCACTATTACCTAGGAAAGATTCCTTGAAGAGGTCCATTCGTGCGATGAGAAAAGTTGGTAACATGCCAAGACTACCTCAAACCATTGACCAACTAAACATTCCACAGGAGTTTCGGGAGATCAATATTGACGGCACTTTGCATCAATTTCTTCTGTGGGACTCGGGTAAGTTCTCTTTCAATTTTTATAAAAAAATATGTTTTGGCTAAATACCTAATATGGCTCTGTTTCCTGAAATATCCGATATAGTGTACCTCAAAAAAATAAGGGATGGAAAAAACTCGTGGGTTATTCTGTATCCTTACGCGGTTTTAGTTTTCTTTTTGCACAAATATCTCGAGAACAAAGCATCAAACAGTTCTGAATTAACCTATATATACAGGGTGTTTTAGCCCACCTGTGCCAGCCGTTTTTCTTCGATATAGTACACGGAAGGAATATTAATAACTAAAAGCTATATGGAGAAACTAATTTTGAAATTTTCGGTTTCCGGAAGTTAACGGAAATAGCCATAGTCGACTTTGTAATTTTATATGGTAAGGGAGGTCAATTGGGTTGTCGCTAAAAAGGTGTTTTTAAAATAAACAACTTTTGCTTGAAACGTTTTCGTGTATTTTTTTATCGCTTATGAACAATATACCTTTAAAGATTTTCGAAATGTCTTCCTGACTTAAAATGAAGCATGACCTACAAGAAATTCTTTTGTTCATGGGCACATTACCTACCGGAGAACGTCGGTCAGACGCGTTAAACTTGCAAATGTTCATAAACGATAAAAAATATACGAAAACGTTTCAAGCAAAAGTTGTTTCTTTTAAAAAGATCTTTCTAAGGACACTCCACTTGATCCCCCTTTCCATTTAAAATTACAAAGTTGGCACCGGAAAGGGCTGTTTCCAGCAACTTCCGGAAACCGGGAGTATCAAAATTGGTTTCTCCATGTAGCTTTTAGTTATTACTAAACTTCCGTGTACAATATCGCTGAAAATCCTTTGCAGTAGATATTTTTTGACATTCTGTACTTCAATTATTGATGCCGCCTTTTTTCAGGGATTGAAGCCAACCGAATATTGATGTTTGGAACAAGACAAAATCTCCACTTATTATCTAGAAGTGAGGAATGGTTCGCCGACGGCACGTTTTCTTCTGCGCCAGCTTTATTCCAGCAACTCTACACAATTCACGTAGTGCACGGCGGCCTCGTTATTCCGGCGCTGTACGCCTTGCTGCCAAACAAGACCAAAGCGACATATCAACGAATGCTACAGCATATTAAGGTTTTACAGCCAGGTCTTCAGCCACGAAGATTAATGACTGATTTCGAGCAGGCTGCGATTCAGGCGTTTGATGAGGAATTTCCAAACATCGAAAAGACGGGCTGCTTCTTCCACCTATCACAGTCTGTTTGGCGAAAAGTTCAAAATGAAGGACTAAAAGCGCGCTATCAGAATGACCACGAATTTTCCCGTTGGATTCGAATGATACCCTCTCTTGCTTTTCTTCCCCCTGACAGGGTTACACAATCATTTGAAGATCTCTTGGACGATCCGGACTTTCCTCAGGAAGCACTACCCATTGCCAACTATTTCGAGGACACTTACATTGGTCGAATTAACCGAAGAGGACGCCAGACCCCCTTGTTTCCAATTCAATTTTGGAACGTTTATCAACGGACACTGAATGGTCAACATCGCACCAACAATGACGTCGAGGGTTGGCACCGTAGCTTTCAAGAGACCTGTGGTTCATTTTTTCCTAACATCTACCGCTTCATTAACTGCCTGAAACGACAGCAAGGTCTCCACAACTTTGAAATGGTGCAAATCTTGGCCGGAAATGCCCCCACTGCGCGAAACAAGAAATAAACGGTTATTTCAGCAAGGGTACTGCGTATTGTGGAGGACTTAGGCAATCGAAATTTGATAGATTACCTCAGGGGTATAGCGTACAATTTTGAATTTTAATCACCATCCGTGGATGTCTTGCACAGGTCCATATTCAATCTTATTGTATTATGTTCTTAATTATACATTATTAACGTTATTCATTGTATCATTCACAAACTTATTCAATCCTACCTAACATCCTAACATTGTGTTTCTTTTGATTTACTTAGGTACCTACATCATGCTTAAAAAATAAAAATAAATGTGCAAAATTCTTGACAGAACAGCTTCCTAACTCCAAAAATCGCGGTTCGTGCTAAATTATATTTATTTCGCATTATTGCTAGTCAGCAATACTTATTCCAGGAACTTACATTATATTTCTGTTGACTCTTTTTATAGAAGGGTCGTTTTCTGCCCGATTTAGGGGTATCTATAGGCATTCCGTGACGTCACCACATGTCTAATTTTGCCGAAAACGAATTTTTGAAATTTGACATTTTTTTCTCAGTTTTTTTTTGTAATAAAACCTAGCACAATTTTTATAGGGTTTACACAGAAAAATAGATCTTTCGAATAACTTAATAAAAATTTTAGGTTTCTATTTTCTATGTTCAATGCCGTTGTGGCGCTCCAAAATTTTTTTTCGAAAATCCGGCTCGTAATTTTTCGTTTCCGTATGCCTAATATACGCTACATATCCAAAATTTGAACAAAATCTGTCGAAAATCGCCAACGTACGTACATACTTAGATACAACACACGGACAAAATTTTATTCTTTAAAAGTTGCTTAAAATGATTTAAAACGTCTACATTTGGTAAAATTTTTATGTCCAAAAAATGGCGATCGCAATAGCCACCTAACTCGAGCCAGGAAGCTAAAAAAGTTCGATTAAAATTACTATTTTTAAATTTATTATGAGCAAGTAACAAGTAGGGGTGAAACATTCCGGGGCTAAATGCGTGGGGGCGAAATTTCCCGGGGGTCAACTGTGCGAGGGCAAAACTGATGGGGGCGAATCATACCCGGGGGCGAAATACTGGGGGCGAAATGTGAGGGGCAAAATGTTGGGGGCGAATTGTTGGGAGCGAAACTTCCGTAAACCGCTATAACATGCCTTTAGAACGGCTTCGCGCAGTTGTGGTATTATTACCTATTAGTATAGTAGCTACTTCCATGTACTTTATTCTTTAATGTACAATGTTCACAATTCTTGAATTGTGACCTGGACAGCCAGCTTAATTGTTGGTAGGTACCATAAACCAACCCTTTCTGCGAAACATACGTTGTCTAGAAAATCCTTTAAGGAAGTTTATTGCAGAATTTGTAAATAATGGTGAGCAGTTAAAGTTCCATCGAAGATTACCGGTCCAATTACATGACTTCCCATTATGTCATAAAGTAGGTACATTAATTTAAAACCTTACTTGATTTCGGCGTCAAACGACAACATATGGGTTTCCCTGTGACGAGTACTGTTAATTATGTCGATTTGAACACTCCGCAGTTAGAAAAATAGACTCATTAGTCCATATACTCGGACTGGTAAAACTGCAGGTAGATATTCTTAAGGATAAACCACCTACAAAATGTGACCTGGGACAACGCATCAATGGTAATACATTGTGTAAAGTAAATCGAAGTGTCTTGAAATGTGTTTAACTGGATAATGGCATGGCATTTTTTCGAGGGGATAGTTTGTAGTTATACCAGCATTTTGTAGGTATGTAAGTATGGATAATATGATAGTCAATATGTAACGCCATAAAAGTCAAAATTTGTCTACGCCTACTTACATAAAATTTTGGAGGGACTTGTAACGCCGAACCCCCCCCCCCATGAGTGCGCCCCTGCTATTTTAAACATCTGATGTAATTACTTTCATCTATTTGTTGCCTCGAATAGATTTTGTTTTGTTTTTTTTTAAATTCATCATAGCCTATTGATTAAAATATAAAAACCGTTGATATAACTGGTATCTTATTTTCAATTTTATGCTATGATAGCTCGTTGAAAAGAGAATTAAAAAATCTATCAAATAATCTAAAAATCCAATATGGCGCCTATTTAACTTTAGGAAGTTGGTAAATGTTCCTCAAAGGTAGCCATCTTGAATTTTATTTTGACATCAATTCTAAATTACGCGTATCAGAAGCAGTAACTTTTATATAAAACTTTTTTTTATATCTCTTATACTTTCGATGATATAAGTCATTAAAGGAAATGACCAATTTTAGTTTTTTTTAATTTACGTCGGACCTATTCGACATTTTGAATTTCCACAAGGAAATTTTAAATAAGCATCTAAAACTGCAAAACATTGTTCATTTAACCAATTCTCTATCTTTAATAATAAGAAAGTTACCCATGCAATCCCACCCGATCTGGGACACACTGTATATCGTTGAAAAATACATGTAACTGTTATTCCAGAGTTTGTTAAGCCTACCAATTAAATAGATATGTAATTGATCAAAATTCGATTCATAAATGGCCGAGATGACAAAGATTATCAAAGTCCTCATGTCAGATCGAAGGGATTTCACGCATTTTTGTGTGGCAGATCAGTATTCTATTGGACAGTTTTGACTCCACCACCAGTAATTATAAACCCTCCGAAAAATAGTAATCCTCACCAACGCACTAATACTACGGCAGACCGTGCCAGCCAGTACGCCCTAGGCGTATCGCGACCACTATACACGGAAACCACACGAACAGACTGCCTCCTGTGCCCCAACACGGTCGACATAAACACTTGACCTGCCGCCCACATTCGGCGTGGTCAATAGAAAGACCCAGAAACCCAAAACTCAGCGTCCGACTTTAGGCATCACCGATTTGCTACACTGGGCGGACAAGGGCTACTACCCCAGGGTGTGACGAGGAACCACAGCTATAGTGCCCCAACAAGAACAAGCGACGATATTGAAGGAGTTCCATGATGCCCCAACGGCCCAACCGCAGGACAAACGACCCAAAAATACGGAGGGAAACATACAAAGGAAAAACTTCCCCATCCAGATGGAGAATACATGCTTAGAATTCTAAATAAGGTATGAACATTTCTTTTATCTTACTCAAAAACCGAGGCAAAGCCATTAGCTCTAGCCGTTCATGTGTTGTATGGTAGCGGAGGAAAAAATTAAAAAGAAACAGATAAAACATAAATTTTAGAACATTTAGGGGTGTATAGCTATCAAACAAATCTGTAAAAAATGCTTGTTTTGAGAATTTTTATGAAGAACCGTGTATATTGTATTGTGTTATATACGTAAACTTTCTCGAAATTAATAAGGTGTTAAAAAAAATTATTAACCTTGGAGTACGATGTGTAGTTAGCTTCCATTGTGAGATCATAAGCTTGGTTGGTTTTTGAAATTCGTTCGATCTGGGACCTTCACTAAAAAAGCAGGTAAAAATGCAGCATAGATTTGTTCTAATTGACATTGAAGCCAGGTGTTTACAATGGGGCTTGGTCAATCCAACTGTAATGTAATAGCGGTCGAACCTCGTGTATACTGCTTAGACCAAGCATTTTTGTCACAAGGCATGTTGTTCGTTCCAAAACTTAGGCTAATTAAACTTATTGAGGTGATGGATATAGTACTCTCGAAGGTTAGATCTTTAAATTCGATAAAAACAGATGTAGGAATGTGAAAAAAGCACTCCTCTCTGGAAGGTCAATTCTGTTCGCAGGAGTTCCACTATGCAAAAATGCGATGATTTTTTTAATCGCAACCTTAGCCTCTCAATTTTTAAATCTACTTGTGTGTGTTTGCAGGTTTGCTATTAATCTACATGATCTATGAGACGCGGAAACAACAGTGGTCAGAAATGCATCACGCAATGCGAATGCAGACAAAAAACCCTCAGAATCATCCCCGTTATATGCAAGCTCTGAAATACAAAAATCTACTTAATCTTATTAAGTCATATGGTAAAAATGGTAGTGGAACGTTTTGTGACATGCACGAAATATCTTATATCTGCTAACATTGTTTCACTAATAGGCATTTATAGCCCAATTAGACCGACAATCTACAATAATTATAGTTATGATATATGGATAACGTAATTAATACGATTGTGTTCTGGTGTTTGTGGATTGAATGAAATGTCGTTGTATAATTAAGTAGTAAATTGAGAAAAAAAAATGGTAGCCACAAAAGGCGAAATAATTGTCCCATCTACAAATTCGTGCACTACGAAATGCTAGGTGCAAAATAATTGCTTCTATATAACTGCCCAGAAATGTCTATTAGTCGGCGAGGTGAAAACGTATAAAAAATAGGTACTTGTTAATTATAGTGTTAATGAACAATAGAACAAAATGCTCATTTCTAACTGGCCGGGAGGTATGATAGCCTGCTGTTGTCAATAATTAGAGCCAGTACCAGTGACACCACTATTGCTGCCTACATATGCCGCGTATATAGATTGAAGTTACTGGGGGAAGGAGGTGGAGGACTTCTTCATCTGAACCGAGTGAAAGGTCAAGGATTGAATCCCATATACCTAATATAACACCTCGTTCTCACAGTTAAGAGCTGCCGTACGCCGTATTCCCTTCTTATTACTGCCGTACGTCTGCAATTTGTACCAAAGAATTTCTAATTTATCTACGTCACATTTTTATAAGTAAACAAATTACTTTAATAGTCTAATTAATAAGACCCGCGATACTAACGATTTCTGCATATTTGTACTGCAGTAAGCGAATCTTGTGAAACAAAACAAAAATAAGGCGCACGCCTAATATGGTATGTTCGTACGTATAGGGAAACGTAGCCTATACTTTTAGTAATTTTAGTTGCATTTACATGGCATTTCATTGCGTGGTTTTAACATCGGTAATCTTGTTTTCCAAATCAAAATGAAAGAGAATGTGTGTTATGATAATTTTCCAAATTTTTCAGGAGATTCAAAATTATAGCACACTGGTGCGCTAGTGATAACTAATTTTATCTCTCCTAAGCTCTTTGCCAGTGTATAATTAAACCTTGTGCAGGTGAAAATTAATAAATACAGTAACAAAATCGAGGTGCTAGGATTCAAATGTAATTGAATGTAGTCGCCAATTACGCCCCCTTTGGGAATACTTTCTATGGGCCGCTTTTATACAAACAACAATTGAATTTTTGAGATTGTGCAACAATTTAACTAGTGGGCACAATCACAATTTAAGTTACTAGTTCGTGTTTCATTATAAGTTTAATAATCGCTCTCCATGTGATTTTAAAGTACTTAGGTTTGCTAATTGTAAATAATTGCATCACATATTAAATTATTTATTTAGAAATTAGAAATCACTAATTATTTTATTTATATGTCGCATTGTAATGAGTGTGAATACTTTCAATTTCACATAATGCGTTTTGGCCTGGGCGTAAAGGTATAAAATTTTGTAATTTACTGTGTATAATGTATATTAGGTTTTGTAAACGTATCATTTGTTGTAAGTTTAAATTTAGAATAGAGGGAATATACTTTGACCGGAGAACGGTGTATAATATACACCGGGAAAGAAAGACGGTAAATTTTGATCAGTGTGAGAAAAGTCATTGTGGAACTCGCATTGTAAGCGCAAGTTTTTAACGTTGCAAAATATTTAAAAGGCGCTATTGTCGTTTAGGGCAATAATACCCAATCAAAGTGTAAATTTACTACCAACAAATCGGATCGCTCACCGCGAAAGAAATTGTATCACGTGCATTATACCGTAGTGGAAAATTCCCTAAAAAGTGAAATCAGAGTAACGCGTAACCTACTGCCCTATGTTGGTTTGCAATTTTTTTTAATTTAAATTATTGCTTGCGCTTCGTTCTCACACCCACTCAGATTGACCAACTTTTAGGGGAGGAGTATTGAAGACCTCACATGTTTTTAAAAAGGTGTACCCTTCCAAATTTTGCTGCCCCCCAAGAATTATATCCTAAGACGCCTTTTTGGAAAGTAAAACATGCATCAGTCAACCTACCATAATATGTTAAACGGCCTCAGGTGGAAATTCATTGATTGCTCCATTGGACGCGTTCCCGGGTGGCGATTAGGGGGATTCCCAGACAGACACCAGAATGATCGTAAAGTGACTCGTGTTTCGGTGGACTCTGGACTGGTTGGAGAGGTTAGGCCCTGGGATGGCGCGTCCTAAAAGTGCAGAGGCACGTTCCTAAGGTAACCAAGGTGATGGCTGTGTTGTATGGGCTCCCGGATGACACGGCTACCATCCGGAAGCGCATCCAGAAGAAAAATCTTAGTTTCAGGACGAGCCTATGGAGGCGCCAGGTAAGGGAGAGCGTTCAATCCCTCGCTAGTGACCTCCACGGGACGTAGCGATTACTACGGACGCCCTTAGAGGCCGAGGAAGATGGCGATGAGCCCGCGAACTTGGAAGATCTCAAGACCGCTCAGCGCAGGTATAAGGATCATATTCGAAGGTCCAAACGAGGATCATGGGAGGACCTTCTGTGGTAACATGCATACATAAGGAAGGGAACTGGTCCTTAGACAGCCTTCTGTGTAGGATGGAGCGGGCGAATGTCTGCTGTGGAGGACCCTTTATTGAGAGGAACTGGCTCTGAACCAGGTTGGGAAGGAAAGAGGGCAGGCATAATGGGCCTTAGATGTGCCTAAGTGCTGCTTGGTCGGGCTCCCCTTATAAATAGAATGGAATAGATTGGTTTTTGTTGTGTATCTCATTATGAACCCATCCATTTGAGTCATATGAATAGCAGTTATTTCATTTTTTTTAAGGTCGACCCTTTGAGGTCAAACTTTCCTGGACGTGAATATTCCTTTCAGCTAGTTTCTGGCGAGAGAGTATACTCCATAGCCGAAATTTTTTGAGGGAATATTTTGGGGGCGAATCTTTTTGAAATGTACCTTCTCGAAGCAAAACATCTTGGTGTGAAGGAGGATGGAGGGTTTGTAGTAGGTAGACAGGTTAGTGAATTAACCTAATGTAGGGTACCAACTTGGAGTAACGATGCAGGGTTGGACTGGAGAACAACCGAGGTTTTATACGCGCACAATGCGAATTTCGCCGAATTTTCATTGTGCGCCCCGTGCTCCTATTCCAAGCAGCTCAGGGTTTCCTGACCCTCTTCAGCCAGAGAACGAAAATGTAAGGATGGGTAAAGTTAAGGATGGGAACGGAAGGATAGGGGTGCAACATTACGGTAAGAATTGTGCTTATATAGCTCGAACATAGATTGTGTTCAACGGTATAGACAGTCGTTCGTACAGGGTGTAGTATATAGGCAGGGGTGGCAAATATCATGATATTTATATAAATATCAAAATGTGGGATATATGTATAACCGATAGCTATCCGAAACCTTATTTTAATGCTAATAATTAACTTTATTTTAAATCGATTTAAATTTTATAGAGACACAAGATGTCGAACATGAAATATATTTCTGAATAAAGAGAAACAAAACAAACTTAACGCTTCACTCGCATCTGATTCTTCAGTTTCATTGTTTTCTCCATCTCCACCTTCACTTGACCAGATCCAGTCCAAATTACCCTTTTGGGCTGATCTTTCAAATCTTTTTCCAGTGTAGGTATGCCATATTTCTACAGAAATTCCGATTATTTAATCACGTTGCAAAATCTAGTGCTGTTTTCATAATGTTGGTATCATTAACTATTTTGACAATGTCTTTTTCAATAACGTGAGGTGCTCTTAACATAACTGTACCTACTAAAGTACAATTTGATTGCATCACTCCAACGAACCTCTAGTGGTACAATTAATTTTTTTCTCCCGCTTATCCTTGTAGAGATGGAGAGAGGCTGGTCAGGTGTTTGTTTCGAACTTCAAAAATATGTTCAGCAACTCCAGGAATTTTTAAATCCTAGGCAAGTTGAGGATATGGACAGAACATCCATTATAAATGATATCGGCATCTGCAATGCGCATTTTGGATACATAGGTATATATCACCTGTTTCATCTGTAACAAAACTTTTTACTTTTACACCAAAAGTTTCCTCTGTGTTTTTAATCGCAATTGCCACTTCTTTTAAGTATTTTGAATTGTACGCAGGGCCTGATGTATCGATAGTAGACACTAAATATTTGGAGTCATAATTGGACAAGACACGATGGACTCGTTGTGAATGTTACTCCAGCCATCCACATATAGACATTAATATTTTTTAAAAATGAATTGATAGGTATCATCCAAAATTTTCACGCCAAGCTGCCGTCTAGATAGTGGTTTATATCCGGATCTCCATTACACTACACAGTTTTTTATACTCTGCATGATCTGCTTGTTGAAAAGGTGTTAGTAGCATAAAATAGCCGTAAAAGCCTGTGTTTTTAGCCATGGTCAAGCACCAAATTCCTTGATTCGGTTTTTTTTAAATTTAGGACTGGTTAGCGTTTTGTTGTCTACCTTTTGTATTTCGGTATTTTTGACGTTTCTGTAGAGGTTGTAGCATCAGGTACAATATCAGATTTTTCTGAAATAAATCTACTAGTCCGGTTTTCAATTTTATGAGTGATTTGGATTCTACAATCCAAAATTTAAAATAAACGCTTATGTAGGTGAATAACGGATAAGCACATCAAAAGTTATAGGCAAAAAAAAACTTATTGCAAAGAAAAGAAAACAGAAAGCGCTATAGTGCAGGAGTTAAGAGCCAAAATAGGGTTCGACCTTGCATTTTGTGATAACTTTATGAAACTTTCAGAGGATTTTCTAGACACCCTAAGGTTCTATGTCAGCTATGCCGCCACCCCCGCAACCCCGGACAGTACTTGCCTTAGCGGACAATGCCTCGTGGCGCAACAGCAACTTCCGGATCCATGCGATTGGGGTTGGAGAAACTCGAGTGAAGATCAAGAATAGGAGCCTGACTCGACTTTAAAACCTCCAGTTCAAGAAGCTCTTGTAATCTTAGTAAAATGTGGATGTAAGAAAGGTTGCACACAAAGTCCGATATGACCTGCACCGAATTGTGCAACTGGAGAGGCGAGTGTTCTCAAGGTAGGGTTCAATAATTTTAGTGCCAATAGAGCAGCCAAAAGAAGTCTCCGTCACGATTTTACTGTCCGCATTGTTAAAATCGCCTTAAAAATAGGTAAACCCCGTAAAATACCCTACATAAATTCTCCCTGGGTATTTGACAATTCCCTTCAACCTTCCTAGATGTAAGAAAGTACAAAACAAACCCTGGACATACATTTTTGACCCATTTTATGGGCGGGTATTGAAATGCTTCCTTGCGCTTAAGAAACCCGCTATAGCAACTGCCGTCCGGAGTTGCGGGGGTGAACCTTAAGGTGTCTAGAACATCCTCTGAAGGTTTCATAAAGTTATCACAAAATGCAAGGTTGAAACCTATAACCCCCGCACTACTATAACTGTTGATCTACTAGTCCGATTTCAGTCCACAAGTCTAGACCTAATTAAAATGATCTGCTGTTTGTTTGTTGCGAGCAATAATTTATTTTGATTTCTGTCTGTTTATTTGTTGATATTAGTATCTTAACCTCCGCATCACTCAAATTCTCCTCTGACTCATTTTTACGCAGTTCCACATGCTTTGTTATTCTCGAAGGAATACCCTGCTTTTCTTTTTTGAATTTTTTATATATAGCTCATTTCCGGTGTTGCCGTCTTTTGACCGGCACTCAAAGTGGATCCACACAGGTTGCTTGCTTTTCAACATATGTCACGCAATATTACTTGCGTAAATAGTGCTTACTAAAAATAAGCTAAACACCTAACAAGCATTAACCTCATCAAAAGTCGTGGACTGAATTGGCGAATCATAGGATGATTCACGCGTCTGCCGCCGTGCAACGTATTTTCATTGATAGATTTTACCACGATAAATATCTGCCAACCCTGCATATAAGTATGTAAAAAAATTGGTTGGTGGTGGGAACGACACCAAACCAAACCTAACAAAATTAGGAGTGCATCTCACAATTTTAGATTTCTGATAAAAGAAGTCACGGCAAGCGCATCACTTTTACAATACTCGTTTTTTAGGGAAATTTTTCGCTTCCCTTACGCGATGGTTTTGTCCGTCCGTCCGTCTGTTCTTCAGAGACAGCAATGTCACACCTTCGCCAATCGGTTTCTCCGAGTTCAAGGATCAGTCCTATTGAATAATTTCCCTACTGAAAATCGTATGCGATTATACCTACGTATCCTGTTTTTGGTTGGCCCAGGGCGAGCCAAAGTGGAGTCGAGCAATATTTTGGGTTGTCTGGAATTTGACGATACAAAAAGCAAGTTCACAAATTACATAAGATGGATGGTATCCAGCAGCAAAATTAGATAGTCCTTTGGTTCACCCGACTCGTTGTGATTACTTGTCGCCAATAGGGAACGGTCTCTTGAAAAAGTTACGTAGATCAGGACATAGATATTATTACACGAATGAAGAATTTGTTATTGGGTGCCTGATCGTGCATGAAATCCTTCGCAAAAATGAAATATGACAAAATAATAAGTTGCTCGGTATTTATTCGAAATTGAAGTATGAGTGCTTTGCTTTCGTTGAACGACGGCACTCGTATATCTCTTCGTACAGTACGGCACAGAGGATATATAAATCCCGTATACGATTAGAAAATTAAAATGACTATTTTTTTAATTACAAATCTTGGAAAATCCGTTACGTATAAAGTGACTCTCATAACACTTATCTGGGGGGTTGCTTGGCAACGATATATCAGAACGAACGTAGTGAGCAACGAAGCATCCCAGATTGGATTTAAAACCATGAGTCTTGTCAATAAGTTAACTTTGATTGAACCACGTATTTTTCCGGTTCCTTCCCCACAACAACATGCGATAAAGTAATTCTCTAGCATTACTAAATCAAACACATTTCAATGCTACTGCTGCAATTGCTTCCCTTTCACGTTTCATAATTATTCTTTTCAAAGGGATTAAATAAAACATCGACTCTGTCATGACATGATTCAGCTGATAAACTTTACATCTGGCCTGTAACTATAAGTCACAACGATTTTTACCGTTAGATGGTCAGGAACAATGACTTCCACATCTTAATTTTTTATAATAATTGATACCTCGCCCTGATTTTTATTCAGACCACGATATGTAAAAAACGATTTCAGTAGTATGCACCCAAAAGATTTATATCAACACCGAAGAGTGCAAGAGAAATGTACCTGGAGACCTTACGTTGTGGTCGCAAAGAAGTGGAACAATAAACCATCCTTTTATGTTTAGATGTTGTGGGTCTACCAATTATGACGCATTGTGGTTTTCGCATTTACAATAATTAAGATAAATAGTTATAGTGGGTGAAATGTATAGGTACTTCCTTAATTAAAACGAAATTATTTTAGAAGCAATGGACCTCCGTGAAAATAGCCCCGAAATTCCGACTGAACTTGCACAACTAAAGGATATAACAATTCAATTGTTGTAACGGGCGATCAATAAAGGATTGACGTCGAGTCGCCTTTGGAAGTTCAAGTGAAATATGATTTCCCACGTAAACAAAAATTCCAAAGGTCACTCGACAGCAACTCTATTTTGATCGCATGGTACTAATAAAAATCGCTGGCGTTTGAATTGATTAATCCTAAAGCATTCAAAAAGATCATGAGCACATTCGTACTTGGCTATACCAAACTGCGTCGGATAAAATCAACCCCTAAAACATTTAAAATTTCATAAGCAAAGGTCTGGATCAGAAAAGAACTTGGGTAAAAATTTTTTACTTTAACGCAAAACGACAATTCTCACTGACCCAGCTTATAATAGGCATCTTAACTGTGTTAGTTTGAAGAGTACTTCAATGCAACGATTTTTGCCGCATATCTTGTTCCAAAATTGTGAAAGTGCAAACTTTTGATAATGAGAACACTATCCATTACTAACCTAAGAGATACTAAGTAACATAATAGTAGTTAATTTTGTTAGTGGAGTTATAGCCAAAGTATGCTGTACGAGTTCAAGTAAATAGAAAAATGCACAGTCCACTTTAACATATATAAAAAAAATGCGTTTTAGTATATCAGTGGGTTTTGAGGAAGACGTGACAAAATCCTCATTTGAATTCATTTTGATGCCAAAAAAGTGAATTTTATACATTTTTTATCACTATACAAATTTTTGACAAGAAACGTAAACGCATCCAATTTGGTTAGAAACATTTCCAAACGCGTGTATTTCGGACAAGAGGTGCCAACAAGTTTTGCAGTATATAATAGTTTCTAGCTCTTTCTAATAGCTTGTATTTAATTTTTTGACAGATCAGATACGTTTGATGAGAGCTTAATTTTCAGGTGATTTCATGATAGTATGGAATCGCTTGTTACGTCATTTAGAGTCAATCTGTAACGCTTTAGAGGTTGATTTCACCTCAACAGTCCGTTTACAGACCCCACGTGTTGGTGCAAACATTTTTATAACAAAGTATGTGCTCTTTTGAGCTGCTATGAGCTTTGATGAATACTTTGGGGTCGATTTCAACAGGAGAACTCCACTGCAGTTCGATGAGACTCCACGTTGCTGTTTCGCTTTAAAGTAAGGAATTTTATTTTTTGGCACTAGTGAAATGAGAACGGACCAAAAATTTTAATATGTGTTATTCGCAACGAAATCTTACATAGATATAAATACATTTAGTTCAGGATCTATGGAGAAGGCACAAAAAGCGTACATTTTTGTTTTGGGTGTTTCCCTAACCCATATAGATCATTTTTATCAAGGGTACGTGTTCCTGCCGTGGGGAGATTTTTTCTACAATGGCCACCGCCATTATCCGCCACAATTACATTAGGGAAATGCATATTTCTCTTAAACTAGTCGCTATAGCAAATTATTTTAAAGGAAAAATGAAACGCGGAGTACGAAATAAAATAGGGCTCAGAACATGGAAACAACATGAGCCAAGCTTACTACTTTTGACGTCTCAATTAAATTTAGAATTTTCGGATAATGATTATATGACTTCTGCTATAAAATAAGGTTTTGACATGGCCATAAAGGGAAGCTAACCATCTTGTGAAAGTTAATTCACTCGTGGCTGCGCCACTCATAAATTAACATCTTTTACTCGATTGTTACAACATCGCTTTAGCGTCTTGTACAATAAATACCCATTAATAGCATATGCTTTTCAATTTTACAAGTTGTACCGACAATAAATGATCAGAACAATATTTTTTTAAATTAGATACATGTATTTGAGTACTCAACAGTATTTTTACAACCGGTCAATACAAAATTTAGAACATGAGATAGAGTGAAATGCGCAAGTCTTGCAAGAGCATGGGTGCGGAAAATCTGTGCTCAATAATATTTGGCATCCACCCTGATTCACATTCTTCATAGCTATAGTAGTCCAATCATTCTTTGCCATAAAACGGCAAATAGAAAAAATAATTCGTGTAGTTTTTCGGCAATGTGTGGTTAAACGTCCCCTGATGACTGAGTAATAAAGTCCCGAGCGATTTCGGTGCCGCCTGGGGGTGGGGAGAGGGTTAAAAGTACAGTATCTATCTGCTAGGATTGGTAGAGAGTTAAACCAGCTCCCTTGACATTTGGCATAGGCAATGGTGTAAAGTGTGCCAGCCTTCTTGCAGCCACAGCTAGTCCTGCAGTTGGTAGTAGAACAACGACCAACGACTTGTAAAATTTCCAAATTCAGCAGTGATTGGAGAAAGACCCCCTTCCAGAACAATGAGGTTGGAAAAGAGGTGACGATGGACACCTTCCCCCAGTAAGGAACACAGCTCCGCCCGCCCAGAGGGAATTTTACAAGCAATTTTTTGCCGTTGTTTTTCATTGATGAAATTCATAATTTGACCAATCAGCTGGTTGTTCTTTTTTGTTATAGACTCAGAAAATGCGTGATGTAGGTCATACTTTCATTTTACGTCGTTCCACGAAAACATATTCATAAAATAGGTTTCGTACTTTACTATGTCCTGGAATGCTACCGCATCTTTTCTTCTGCTCATACCAATAATACCACCTTGGCCTATTGCCGGCTTATTGTAGCACACATCTTGCTTCCATGTTGAACCACAAATTCACCTTTCATAAATTCTGCATAATACCTATGCTAGTTTGAAACGGGCTTCAAAATAAACTGATCCCTACTCGCGTAATTGACTCTACCAAAATAAAAAAATATGGGAAGTGCTCTTTTAAATGCAGACATGTGCAGCTCCTAGTTTCCTTCTGTCAACTCTTAGTATACCCTTTGTGTGGAGGAAGAGGTTGCAGTAAGAACACCCCTGCCATAATGAACCTAGCAAAGGCGGCAATGAATCGCCGCCGAAGAACATCTGTTTCTACCAGAGCTTTTGAACCCCTTGTAATATTGGAACCTGAATTACGGCTTCAAAGTGTCGGTTAGTCTTTTTCCATGAAATGTTTTTTTCACATATAACACAAAGTTCAGATATACCGTCTACTTTTCTCTTCTTCGAGGCTAAGATAAGTTGTAATTTCTTCATTATTGGGCAATACCGAAATTCCAAGGTTTAGTGAAAATCTATATAAAACATATTGTTTTATTAGGAGTAAAAGTGATACTTTTGTGATGAGTCAGTAGGTACTACTGAAGAATCACACTAAGTAGCTTTTGCTCCGAAAGACATACTATTTTTTGTATAATTTCGCAAATAAATTGAATGCTATAAGCTATTATATATGTATATTATATATATTCACTTGGAAAAATCTCCCCCTGTCATCAGAAATGCGTACCCAAACTAAAAGTGATCTATAGTTTCACCCTGCAAACAAATTTGCTGTATCCATCTTTTGTCTTCTATGCAGTCCCTAGACTAATTAGTTTAATTTTTGACAAATAAATACAACAAATATGGTGTATACTTTGGAATGCAAGGAAAAATGGGTGTAAGTTACGTAATGTAAAGAATGTGTATATGTAAAGTGATGGAATTTAAATCATCAGTTTATGTACAATATATTTTTATGGAATCGGCGATCTAACAGATTTATGTTAAAAGCAACCCATAAAAATATTTATACGGTAACTTTACAAGAAATTGCTCATCCACACCACTACACTAAAACATTGCACTTAATGTGTGCCTAGAAAGGCTTAAAGTGTTTATTATTAGTAGTGTAATAATAGTTTAAACTTTTCTCACTTTCGAATGATATTTTTATTTATCATACATAAAGCTAACTACAATAATCTAGACAGACAAATACCTTCATAAAATGCAGATATGTCTATGTCTCCCACATGCCATTAACTTATTCCTGAGTGTCGTTTATTAATCAATCTAACATTATGAAACGCGCGTATCTTAATAAAGTACCGCATTAAAACGTAAGTACACAATTAAACCAAACGAATACTTATGACTATCTACTAAATTATTTATATAATAAGTGCTGTACAAAACCTTACATTCAACTTTTCTGTATGAAAGAGTGTTAATATTTCTTATATGTTGTATTGGTATAGCAAGCAATTTATTATCCTTTTCAATGATGACAGTTTCTTACAGAACGTCAAAATAGTTTCGGGGTCGATACATTTGGTCACTTTTGCCAGATTTAATATCGATATATATTTAGCATACCTATACACACTCGCGCCCGACTGCTATGTTGACACTTCATTTGTAATAATTAGTAAACATTCTTCATGGGATTTGGATTAAGATGTAGCGTGGCGACCTTCCATATATTATAAAGGCAATTAAATTATAAACGTAGATTTTCGATTTGTTGTATTGTTACCTCGTCTTATTGTGTGCACTGGTGACATTATTATTATTCTCAGATTTAGTAATGAGTATGTCAGTTCTCATGTTAACAGTACAGTCCGAGGTATAGTCTTCGGTGTACCAAGTTATGGAGAAAGAAACGAATGAGATATTTATTTAATAATTTCAATTGCAATATAATGTATATAATTTATCCGATTTTTGGAGCATCTAGTCCGATAAAATGGTGTACGATAGCAAAAGTCGAGAGTTCATTTATAATGTGCTTCAGTTTATGAAAGAAGAGTCTACGAATGGGGTGACACTTCCGCACCGTTTTCACTCAACGCTTCCACTCTTGTGTAAAAACAATAAAACCTATATACAGGAGGCGACAGATTCAAATTTCAATCGAAAATTATCAATCGCCTTGTGTGAGTAACATGTAAAAATCCACATTATGTATATTTTGGCTTTAAGGTACCCTTAAAAAATAATTACGTTCGATTTTTTCGTCGCACTTCGCTAAAAAATTTCATGAATAAAGAATGTAACACATTAGAACAGAGATCAGGTATAAAACGCAAATAAGATGAAATCTTTTATAGGGTGGTATAAATAATTCTGATATGACGAGATGCGCGATACTAAAAATTGATTTATTTGTAATACAGTGGTTGACGCTCGTATCAGAATTAAAAGCTAAATGCAACAATATTTCGGGAATCTTTCATAATCCTAATATTTTAAAATACCCAATAAATATGGTAATTGGTTGTTGCGTGCTACTTTAAATAAATAATTGATCTAGAGATGGTCTCCATTTAATACTGGACAGGGGTTGAATTGTGACAGATATTGTTAATTAGCTGTAATAAATAAAACTGCGCAATTAAATTTAAGTTATACCTACTCTTTTTAAATATAAAGTTGTCCGTTTTGCGAGGGCTATGGCAAGAGAGTAGGGGGTGTTTTTCTGTTACTCTTTGCTTCTAAATTGTCCAAAAAGGTAAATAGGCAAATTAATGCTTTGATTTTTGCATTACTTCGCTACTCCTCAGTTCGTTTTACAACCGCCGTTCTCCATGACAGACCTTTTTTGCCCCCTCTCAAACATTCCTTACCCACTCAAATTTTTCCCTGTGCAGATACATTTATTTCTTAGCCTCCTTATATTTTTGTGTCAATTTTGCTTTATTGCCAATTTTAGGGTGACAGCGTTTAGTGTGTGATACAGAATGACGAGATCTTTCAAAGATAAAAAATACAGATCGCTTTTAAATAGTAAAGTCTTAAACCCTTACACATAGAACAAGCCGGGAGTGAATCCGAGAGCCTTTGGAACCGTGTCGTGAGAGGGTGTTTTTTTATTGTATGTGATGGTGGAAGGAGTTTACCAGGAGTGGTGAAAATCCTGGCATCGAGTAGAATTGGTAGTTGTAACAGTATAGTATGGTGATTCGCCATCTTTTCAGCACTTTGTACGTACGCCTTACACTTAGTGTAGAAAACGTATACTTACCATATGAAAAAAATCATATTACAAGCGATACGAAAACGGTTTTATTAAGACAAAGTCCGTTGCACTAATAAAGCAATTAGAGATGGAAGCATGTAATATAAAATAAAATAATAGATTTTTTTTTAATATTCCAGAGCGTTTAAAAATAAACAGGGAACATTTAAATATTTAAAGTAACCATGAATTATTAAATCTCTAACGAATTTATTTGGTGGGGGCCACTTAAAAAGTTATTCAAATGAATTCCAACTTTGAAGCTTTAAATGAGCTTGAACGACTGCCAACCAAAATTATTTTATAATTTATGTTATTTTTTAAATGTTTATGAAAATGTATGGTATAAAAGCAGACTCCGAAGAGTGTAAAGGTGAACAGAGGCCGGTAAGACATCCCGCTGAATTAAGTAATATGCAATTCACATCAATCAACTTTAGATTAGTTTTAATATTATTGGCTCGGCAAGTTGATGGGTTAAAACCTTCATCAATACGCGAGACCATAAATTAAGCTCAAATGGAAGTCGAATTATTTTGCAGAAAACCGTACCTACATTAATAATATCATTATACGAGCCCCCGTCGCCTATTGTGGTAAGTATTAATATAAATTATGTAAGGAAATGATAAAGGAAGTGCATGTTGATGGATTTAGTGCTGGAATAAGAGACGACATTAGAGGCTTCCTAATACACGTGGCGCGATACATTGATGCGTCGTTCAAAGTCACGCTATTAGCTTCTGGAATATACGTTAAATTTCATCTAATTAACCCGACTATTTAAGACACTAAAACGGTCTTAATGACAGAATACCACATAAATCCATTCTAAAACTTTCAATTACGTTTATTTATGCACATGCCAATTTTAGAGGTGATCGAAGAGTGGTGCGCTGGTATCCAGATACGTATTATAGGTAGGCAGGTAGGAACCTATACGCTTTAGGGTAAATCATATTAACCCACTTTCTAACATTTTTATAAATTGCACCCAACAATCTATTCCGTGAGTAGGAAGTAGCAAAAAACCTTTCGCTTTGTTAGGTCGTTAAGTGTATCTAATTAATGCAAGCATTTACAACCCCCATCGCGCCTACAGTCTATACGACCTGGAGGTACTGTTTATGTTAACTACGCATTTAAATTTAGAAAACGAATCGTTACGTCTTTATTAAAAATTTCTGTAAAACTTTTGCTTTCCAATACTAGGGGGAGAAAATCGCCCTAATACCTCTCAAATCCACTCAAGAACGTTCTTGTGCAACATCTCAAAAACTCTTGAACCGTTTACAAGGAACAAAAAGATTATTTTAACGATCTTTTACCATAATCGATAGGTTAATACTCCGCTTTCGATGAGACTTTCCATGCGGGTGAGGGCACAAGGGAGAGTGTCAACATGTCGCAAGTCGTTTGTAACAATGGCCCCTTTGCTTTAAAAAATCAACTCCAAATAAAATTAAAATGCGGGCGTTTTAGGGACACCCTGTATGTGCGCTGCAATTATTTTTAAATGTGATTGCTTTTTAGAAAATGAACGCAATGTTTGTATCGGAATTGTTCATTGTTGATTTAGTTTGAATAGTTGTTTGTTCAATTTTATTGTAAAAAGTTGCTCTCCGGTCGTTGGGAAAAGAGTCGTTATCGCTGCGTACGCTAATTAAATTTCGCAATAAGGACGTTATCACGTTTTAGAGTTAGTTGAGTGCTACGAGTATTTAGAGATTGAAGTCGTCGTGTTAAAAGTGAACGTTAAATCGGATTATGCGGAAGCGTACTTTTTTCGTTAAGAGTAGGTTTTCAAGTTATAATTAAAGGGAGTTTTGTCTAGCACTCAAGGGCCAATTTTACATCAGTAATTACATCGAACTCAGTGTCAAGAAGTGAAGTTCCGCAATATCATCGGTTGGTCTTTGTGCGTTAATTGGTTTTGTGATTAATCGAGTCCCAATTACATCCTTGATAAGAGTTCCATGGTAGTCTTCTTTGATGTACCTTAATAGTTGGGCTTCCTCGCATTTATTTTTATGAGTTACCATATTACTTCCGCCGACAAGTCCTTACTCTGAACCAGGCACGTCTTGGTAGCGGCAAATTAACCTTTTAGCTTAGTCCTTTTGACTGGTTGTCAAATTCTTGCATAAGGGTGTGATCATAGCTTGAAGCCTGTCCGGGCACTTCGAAGTGCCATCACTCTTGGCTAGATTTACACAACGCACGACTGCAGCTATTGCGGCACACGTTCCAATCTCAGTGCCCTTCTTTAACTTGATCGGGAATGAGTTCAAATTCATTCAGGCGTTAATTGTGTGCTATTTACCTTGCCCATTAAAATTCCTCGACCCATATTGGTATAATTATACCAGGGTTCCATCACTCCCAAGTAGTTTTCCCGGAGACTTCCATACATGTGAGTCATCACAACTTTCTTGTAACACTTCGGCAGGGTGGTTATTGGTTGCTGAGCTATCGGGGCAATTTCTTCTAATGTGTCCGTTTTTACCACAACCCCAGTCCTTGTCGATTTCTAGACCTCTGTGATTTTCCATCGAAAGTCGGTTACTTTCACATTGTTCGGAGGTTTCTTTGTGGGATGATTGTGGAACAGCGAGTAAATCCGTCTTTTCCCGTTCTTCAGTCAATACCGTAAGTGGTTTTCGTAGTTTTGGTTCTCTATCATATGAATTTGATCTTGGACACCCTGATATCTGATATCTTAAATCATGCCTTTCACTTCTTATTGATGTGCTTCTGTGGCTTCTATTTTAGCCTCATTTGATTGTTGACCAGCTTCCAATTTAGATTCCATGGCGCCTCGATGTCTATCGAAATTTCGGGAATGTTCGGTACATGAATAAGCTTTACGTCAATATCGAGATATTCGTCAGAGTGAAGGCTGGACGTGCCTTAGTAAAATTATAGTTGTTTCTTTTGAAGGTTCGGTGAGTTGAGATAAAATCTAACATGCAAGTTGTAGTGACCCGGTCAACAGGGCGCTTCGAAATTAGCATTGCGCTGAGTAGGATTGTCAAAAATACATATTTTTTATAAATGTATGTAAAGGTACCCAAGTGGGTGCTACAAAGAAAATTGTTTTGAAAGCTATCCTGAGGTGTTGATTTAGCAAATGGTCGAAGTCGTGTTTTTCACGCATCACGATGGTTAACGGGGGTTGTAAAAGATTAAGTGAAATTCCATTTCGTGCAATTCAAAATATAAAAAAGTTTTAATACAAACAGTAAGTTGAAGGTAAGACTAACTTCCGAATATGGTGGCGTTCTGTCAAAAAAATGTTTGCACTAATTCTGCTCCACAAGTGGACACGGAATGCCTTTGGTTTAATCAAACTTTGCCAAAAGTTCAAGTAGGTGAAGACTAATGAGTTTTCAGGCCTCATTCGAGGCATACATGAGATGAGCGATGTAATTATCATCACAATAGAAGAATATTTTAGTATCCTATAACGAACTCATTATAATCTGCTATTTTCATAACTAACTACTCATGTTTAATAAATAATATTTCCAGTCAACTGCCGCCAAGATAGTGTGTCTTTTGTTCGGAAAATTAAAAATGTTTCTATCGTCTAGATATCGCATCTTGCATTCAAACCTGCTTTCTGAATTGAATATTTACAACTCCTTTATACGATTTATTCAAAAACCAACCACATCATACATCTAAAGCAACTTTCAGTTATTTTTGAAGTAGCAGATTCGTACAAAGAATGTACGCATTTAACTTAAAAAATCACTTTTCGTGTTGACAACTTTAATCGAGTGGTTAATTCTGTACCTTTCATCTACCCTATTAACGCAATGAGTACTTCAATTAATAAAACTTCGCTATTAATAGAAAAATCGTAAAACAAAACACGCCGCTATGTGCAGGTGATTCATGATATGTGTGGGCAAAATCGTTAATTTAATTGACCATATATCATACGGATATTAGTTTATTTGCAGCGTTTCATGAACTACCATTTTTACCAGGAACATACCTACATCATTATCTCACTAGCACGGTTGCTAAATATCTGCACCAATGAGCAGTTTTGGCACTATTTTTTGCTTCAAAAAATTAATAACCGCAGGGTATAAAGTTCCTCAATTGTGCGAAAGGTGTATACGGTACTGATAAGTAAAACATTGTTCGGGACTCGATTCAGGACTACTGAAGATCAGGAAAACCCGTTGAGGCAAGAACGGAGGCAATCAAAGATCATTTGATCGACGGCGCAAGACTCTCCATGCCTTTATCACCAACCACACTACAACCCAGATTTAGCACCATGCGACTTCTTTTTGCTCAAACATCAGGGGCTGGCAATTTTCCTCAGATCATGCTCTGAAAAGCGCAGTAGGTTTTTACGAAATGAAGGAGGTGAAGAAAAATCGCCCTGTTATGGCAATAGGTAGCCGTGCCCAACGAGAATACCTTTCTAGCTATTTGTTGAATCTTAAATAAATCCAGTAGAATACTTGCTGTATTCGTAATGTAGAAGTGGAATCAATTTAATTAAATACGTCACGTTGCTTGGACCTTTGGCCCTACATCAGTACATAATTTAATTGGTTATTTTATTAAACACCTCCTCTTCAGTTAGAAGGACAATGAATAAATAATAAACGTAATTAATATTTCATTCTTTTCACGCACCCGCACAGAAACGGGGTCAAGATCCATGAAGTGTAAAATGTGGATTTGATTAGCAAACTACAACATTATAAAAGCAAAATGTATAGATAAAAACAAAACCAAAAAGGAATACCGAGTGAAGGCAAAATAAAAGGAGATGGTGGTTGAATCTAACTCGATAGGGCAATATGGGATATCACATGTCAAACGCAAAACATTATATTGTTCTTATAGCAACAATAGATCAAATCGAAACCCTCAATTTCATTATTAGCTACTGACGTGACATTCGCGATTTGTAATTCAAGCAATAGGACGAGAAAAGCATATCCGTAAAGGTAAATTTTAGCTTTTCTCTAAGACGTTAAATTGGCGTGTCTACAAAATAACTAAATTGCAATGACAATATTGTTTATCATCTGCATCTACAAACCGGTAACAAGTTATGGCAAGACAGTTTGATACAAGAGATAATTCTAAATTGTCTCATACGGTGCTAACGTGGAAGCTATAAATCGTGTCAATGTGTGTAAGTGAACATTTTAATAAATGATTTTGCTTACGGCTAGTTATAGACAACGATCGACTTAATTACCATATCATTTGATATAATTAAAGATTGCACGAATTCCACCAATTTTTAAATGCGCCCAAAAACTAAACCGGACGTTACAGACCGAAACGTACATGATTTCCATTGATTTCGTGTTGGGTGCGTGATTCGTGATTGATAGTTTCACCTGAATAACCTTTCTATTTTGACCATTCAAACCATGTGGTATGTTTTTACTGCCAGGAGAAAGAATAAGAAGAAAAACTGCCATCTTAATACAGTTCTGAATTCCGAGGGCGTAAATGCAAAATGAACGAGATTGTCTCTTGAAATGAGCTAAACGAAATACAATTATAGAATTGCGTGGATGACTTTGAAAAATAAACACCTAAAATACCTCTTCGTAATGCTTCCTGTTTCGAAAACATTGTTAACGTTATTCACAAGGTTAGTTTCCATTCTCTTTAGAATACAATAAATATAAACTTAAATGAAGTAAAAGTGATCAATGATTCGCGTTGGAGATTAATTGAAAATATTTAATGTTAGTCAATAAATAACGAAGGCCGCCATTATTCTTTTGTTTATACCGACAATTTTTCATTGCACAAAAATACCTCAATTATAGGTACCTATAGTAAATTGTATCTGTCCCAACAGTATACCTATAATTTTGAATTTCCCGCTGGGATGCAACTGCATAATACACCAGATTCTACGATTGTGTCTGATGTCATGAGACAATTTCCTCAAGGAATCCAATCTTTTTGGGCTGTGGCGGACCAGGAGGCTGTTGTTGGTAAACATTCTAGGTTTCCTAAGGTCGATAAAGTTGGCATCCTCACTTTCATTATATTAGAATATGTACCCGCTTAGTTCCACCGGAAAACGGTTTTTTAAAGTAGAGGTGCTAACTTGAAAACGAGTTATCACCCCCTCTTTTTCCGATTGCCCTTTTCCAATTTAAAAAAAAATTCAAGGGGTGTCGCCCAATCTTCAAACTGTTTAAAGTTATGGATTCTACAGGAGAAAATCTATAAAAAAAGTTTTTTTCTCAGGTTTTTTCCCGATCGGTTTCAGACAGGGTTTCAGACAATTAATTTTTTCGGCCCAAAATATAGACCAGTGTAAAGCATTAGTACGACTCGTTTTGGATTCTAAGCACCAAAATTAATAAGAAAAAGTGTTTTCCAGAGAAATTTTGGCGTAGTCGATTTTTGGTAAAAAAGGAAGGTTATACACTCCCTTTTTTTGAGGTCCCAAAAAAAAATTGTCTCAGATCGAACCGGAAAAAAAATTTTCTTATAGAATGTGAAACAGTTCCAAGATTGGGCTACTAGTTCAAAAGTTACAGCCCTTTGAATTTTCTTTCGAAATTAGTTCTATAACTTTTGATTGAGAAGTCTGATCGAAAAAGTACGAATTGTATTGGATTCTACGCACCAAAATTAATAAGAAAAAGTGTTTTCCCGAGAAATTTTGGTGCAGTCGATTTTTGGGAAAAAGGAAGGTTAAACACTGCCTTTTTTTGAGGCCCTCAAAAAAAATGGTCTCAGATCGACCCGGAAAAAAAATTTTCTTATAGAATGTGGCCTGTAGAATCCATAATTTCAAACAGTTCCAAGATTGGGCAACTAGTTCAAAAGTTACAGCCCTTTGAATTTTCTTTCGAAATTGGTTTCTAGTCTATAACTTTTGATTGAGAAGTCTAATCGAAAAAGTACGAATTGGTTTGGATTCTACGCACCAAAATTAATAAGAAAAAGTGTTTTCCCGAGAAATTTTGGTGCAGTCGATTTTTGGTAAAAAAGGAAGGTTTATACACTGCCTTTTTTTGAGGCCCCAAAAAAAAATTGGCTCAGATCGACCCGGAAAAAAAATTTCTTATAGAATGTGGCCTGTAGAATCCAGAATTTCAAACAGTTCCAAGATTGGGCTACTAGTTCAAAAGTTTTTGAATTTTCTTTCGAAATTGGTTTCTAGTTATAACTTTTGATTGATAGGTGACAATTCATTATTTTCGTAGCAGATTGTCTCGGTTAATTTCAGTATTGCGTTGGCAGTTGACTGTCCCTCCCTATGTCCGTATTGACTTATACAGAATACAGCAAATAAGTTATGCACTTCAAAGTAATTTAATTCCTCTATACCTCTAATTAAACATTTTGCCAATACAACATTTATTTGTTTTCAAAGTTCTAAGGACTTTTTAAATAGGAAGTGGCGATAGAAATAATACAAAGGAATTAAGCCTTCCAAAAGTAAATAAAACACTATTTAAACACTCTTTTCAATATTTAGGACCAAAATACATTAACCAACTGCCTGTCAATTTCAAGAAATGCTCTACCCTAAAACACTTCTGCAAACACGCAATTATTTGGCTTTATTCAATTCAAAATATAAATAGGTAGGTACATTAAATATAGTGCTTTGTTAACTTTTTCCAATAAATCTCATAATTACTAATCAATATAATCTGTAATAACTGTAACTTAGCCTTAATTTTAGATTCAAAATATTGCGAGGCCTACTCACAATATTATTTATAAAAATTCTCTTTCTGTTTTCTTCCTTTTTGACAAGTACTTGTTTATTGTGAAACACAGATACAACATTTGTCATTTGGTGACTGTTTTCTATGTAATGCTAGACGTCCTAGTTATACAATACTCGATACCGCGACCAGTAATTTTCAAGTTTATCTTTTGTAATTTTTTGAAATTTCAGTATTTCACTTCGAAATAGGATGTGAACTATTTGGATGCTTAGTTTCCAAATCGTTGGCTTGGCCGAGAAGGTCCTGTTCGTTGTCGCGCTGAGTTAGACTTTTTCTGTAAAACCATTTCGTTACTGGATCAACTTTCGACGTCAGAAAGTACACCAAATCGTATGTATGAGGGCGAAAACGTTTATAGGGCTTCGGGCGGTAATCTAGATTAATACGCCCATCGTAAGGTTTGGTCAATTTTTGCATGCGTTATTTTTGGAAATACGTATTTTCGACTATGGCAATTAGTCCTTGTTTTCTATGGAGTATGTCAGAAGCGACCCCTATCTTAATGGTTTATCTTAAAGTGATGTCAGGTGTGGTTTAACCTGCAGTCAGGAACATCATCGCCAAGTTTTAGACGATAAATTCACCAGTAAGATCTGATATCGGATTCAACGATATGACTTTTATGTACTTATTCTTGAGTTGTTTCATTCAAGTTTCAAACCATATTAAGATTTCGTTTTAGTTTTATATCCGCTTACAGCGATTACAATAAAGTGAAGTTACAAGCCGCTTTTCAACAGTTAATGTTGGGTATATAAACGAAATAAAATAATCTTGCCGTAATTCTTTAGGTACAATGGGGTAAGCCATCATCTGATAGGCGGCTTTAGATGCGCGTTAACTCTCACGGCATCGTGTAAATTAAAAAGTCGGGTTATTTACATGGCGGAAACAATAAATCGCCGTAGAGTCTACTTTTGTTGTTTTGTGCGTGTTCCCTACTATCGTAGACACCACGCCCTCTTTAGTCCAGAAACGGGCCCCTAATGCATTTAGGACGATAACGAAATATAAGGTCCGCGAGGTATCAAACCAGTAATTAAAATCTCGTCCATTAATTTCCTAATTAAAACGTACATTTGTTGGTTACAAAGTGTAAATGCTCTCTATTTTGGAACTGTGAAAGCCAAATCTTTTTTGTTTGTTAGAAGTTCATCGACCGCCATTTAAACAATACTGCACACCATCATGCAGTCGGTACTGCAGTCCACTATGAAAGTCGAGTCTATACATTCTTGAACGACTTGTCAAGAATTCAAGGTGTGCGGTTCGACACTGCTGCAGACTCAATTGGATATCACACGTTTGTGAACATGATCTAATTAGTCACACCAAAGCGAACTTCCACCCTTAGAGGATAACACCTGCATCTCCAACTTCACGTCTCTGGTGGAAATTTAATGCAAAAAACTCGTGACGAAAACCTTCGTCGTGCACGATACGAAGGACCACACGTTCTGCTTCTTATTATATCAACAGGATTTGAATACTCATCTGCGGTAGATTTATTGTTTCAGAAAAAGGCACAAAACTATTACCTAATTATATCTAGGAGACGTTTTTGTGTTAATGACAACACAGTGACGACATTAAGTGCGGTAATAATTTACACAAGTTCGAATGGAGACATCACGCTTTAAGCACATTTACCTACAAAACTTAAGAGGTTTTCTTCTTAACGACTACTATTTTAAGCTCTACTCTAACTTAGAGTAACGTCTGGAAATGCATTAAAACTAAAATACGTTACATTTTTAATGTATTCGTTTACTATACTGGAATTTTACACTTATACGAAGCAATTGTGTAGTTAATATCTATTCATTACACATTTTGGATAGTTGTACAATGGTGGGCTAACGTAGCACTGTATTTTAGACATAAACTGACCAATAAAACAACTGCAGATGTTTTAGTATTAAAAGCCTTTGTAACTTATTTACACTTTGAAAACACTAAATTAATTGGGTACAAGACGTCGTTTATAAAAGTCTCCACCAATTTTCGGACTCTCTCATTCATTCGCACTTAGCAATCATTCATCTCGTGCATTCTTTTTAATGAGAAACTGTTGAATCATTTCAAGTGGCCGTAGTCTTTGGGCCGTTCCATTATATTCTCCCATCATTAATCAACTGCGCTAATCAAGAAGGGTAATAGTCATAAATGCAACAGCTACAAAAATCTCCTGCATCATCTCTCGTGTTTATTGTTTTCATCGTTTCAACACACTGTCTGTGATAATAGCTCTTATTTGCACCCCCGGAGTAGTAGCGCTAGAGTTCAAGACCTGTTTTAATAACAGTCCGAATGGCGCATGTACTTCTCACGGCAATGCAATTTTCGTTTTTCCTCCATTTGCATCCACAGTATTACTACATTTCTAATTAGATTTTGAAAAAGGTTTCGCAACATTCAGATAGACTGTGGCAAAAATTTAAGTTTTCAAAATTACAATTTCTCATAAAAGCCCATCATAAAGTTTTAAATCGAATGGATTCGAGAATTGTCCTGAAAACTCGACTGCATTGGAAAGCCTTGAATTGAATACCAAACCGAGAGGATTTTCTTCCATTAAATGCAAAATCAGTTGAACATTCACAAAGTGTTACAGTTCAAGCTGACCCATACCCATATCAGGAATTTTTAATTACAACCTATCACTTCCAGTTGGAAGGGGAGGGGAGGGTAACTGTCCTTGCCTTATCACACTTCGCTTTTCATTCAGATACCGCCACACATTAACCCGGTAACAAAAACCCGGTGATAACAGGGGTGCTACAAATGGAAGCACTACAAGCAATTCCAAAGAAAGCGTACATCTTTGTATCTCGCCTGCAACCGAACACATCGGCTATGCAGATCACCGATCACTTAAAGAAGATGTTCCCAGAAATCGCTGCTGAGAAACTTGAATCAAAAAATCCCGAGATATACTCGTCGTTCAAAGTAACGGTCGATCTAGATAACTGCAGTCGCGCCATGGAAGCCAATATATGGCCTCGTGGAGCGCTTGTATGCCGGTTTTTTCATCCGCGCAGGGTACAAGCCATCCCAAAATAGCCAGCACTGGTAGAAGGTCTAGAGCCTACTCCCGAAATGCGATCCATGAAGAGCTTCCAAATGAAGACTACCATTCCAAATGCATCAACCTTGAATTGTCTATTTTATGTATTTAATGTTTGTTATAGTTTATTGTCTTATCAATTGTTTGTCATATACTTATACTTACCATGACGCTTCCTATACAATGTCATTAATTGTCCAAAGGAATAAATTAAATCAAATCAAATCAAATTAAACGAATTTACTTATAACTGTATAATATAAGAAATGGTTAAAAAGATACCCAGTAGTCTATTCTAAAGAATACGTAGCTAAAAAACAATCTGACCTCTCTTGTATCAATTTTCAAAGCGATCGGACGTTATCGTACACACGGACAGACAAACAGCAATACAAAATTATAAACGATCTCGAGGAACGTTAATAATTAACAACTCTGTAGCATTTATATTATAATCATTTTCTTATATTTTTTCGATTTAGGGGTCCAATAATGATAGGTCCGAGGATAGGTCTAATCGAAAAAGTACGAATCGTTTTGAATTCTACACAGTTTTCGCGAGAAATTTTGGAGTAGTCGATTTTTGGTAAAAAACGAAGGTTATACACTGCCTTTTTTGAGATCTTATAGAATGTGGCCTGTAGAATCCATAACTTCAAACAGTTCCAAGATTGGGCTACTAGTTCAAAAATTACAGCCCTTTAAATTTTCTTTCGAAATTGGTTTAAGTCTATAACTTTTGATTGAGAAGTCTGATCGAAAAAGTACGAATTGTTTTGGATTCTACGAACCAAAATTAATAAGAAAAAGTGTTTTCCCGAGAAATTTTGGTGCAGTCGATTTTTGGTAAAAAGGAAGGTTATACACTGCCTTTTTTTGAGGCCCCAACAAAAAATTGTCTCAGATTGACCCGGAAAAAAAATTTTCTTATAGAATGTGGCCTGTAGAATCCATAATTTCAAACAGTTGGAAGATTATTCAATTCAATTGTGCATTGCCAACTTCTTCACAAATGCATTTGATTATTGTGTTGATCATGTAATTTTATTAAATAAACTTGCCAGATACAATTTCACTCAAAATTATTACGTTATTGAAATCATATTTCAGTGATCGTGCTCAATATGTGGATTTCAATATTGCTTAAAATCTCAACTTAAAAATATTATGTGTGGAGTGCCGCAGGGCTCAGTTCTCGGCCCGATACTGAACAGAAGAACGCCCGTAATAGCGCACATTTTTTTAATGCGCTAAAAATATTAAAAATTTAGACTTACGTATTTGAAGTTGGCCAGATTCGTGAATCTCGGTTAATGTACTTAGTAAATTTTTGGTCATTTTGAGCTCTCTTTTAAAATGTAAAAACAGCAAAACATTGATATCTTTTAAGTCAAACTAGAAATACAATACGATCCTACTTTTTACGTAAGAAATAAAAAATTCGTAAGGGTTGTCAATAGATGTTCCATGCAAAAAAAACCTATCGACATACACAAAAGAAGAATAAGAATTTTTTTATTTTTGCTCAAGTACAGCAGCAGAGTAGTTGAATTAACACAAAATAAAATTAACATTAATCAACAATCTGATTGACAAACTAACTAATATATATATATATTTTTTTCTTGCTATACTAGAGAAAAAACTTAGGGCCTCTAAGGCAAGCCTGTGTAGAGGACACCCTCACGCACTTAAACTAAAAATGAAAACAGTAAGCCTGCGGTCAGAATAAAACCAGACCATTGAACAAAACATAATTTTAACCAAAGTACTAGAATTAAGAATTATTTATTAAGTAAGTTACATTTCTTCTTTACACCTCTTTAATGGAATACAATGTATATACCGGGTGAATATTCCAAAATCCCACAGGCAATTCACATAGTGAGTGAAAAAGTTTGGCCCCCCATTCAGAATTGTTGATCCGGTTTTATGACCTCATCAATTTTGAATTTCAAGTACTTATTTGGAATTAGTGGAGGAACCGTTAAAGATACAGTATTCTTTTATATGACATGAAATATAGCGCCCTTTTTAACGAGTCTTTTAACGAGAACTTACCCGCATACTACATTCATTATAATAACTATGAAATAATCGGATCGGCGCACTCTTCTTCCTTTACTGTTTCCTTTGGAAGAATACCTTTTTCACCTTGGAACATTGTCTTTTTTACGAAACTTTAATCTGAAACTCATCAATCGACGTAAAACTGTGTGGGAAGTCGAGCTTTCCCGATGCTCCATGTACGCTAGAAAAATTCTCTTTGCACACCCTCATCTTTTAGTCCTCTTAGGTGGAATAGAAATGCTGCATATCCATGGCAAGATCCTTTAGGGATGGATTCTCAAAGTTTTCACGGGAACGACCTAGAATAGTTAAACCTAAGCTTTAAGTTGTTCTTTCTGACAGTTAACAGGAATCCATCTTTCAAGACGTCAAACTTCCTTTGCCTTGACATGTCCCTACGAGATATCAGGACCGCTGGATCTTCTTCAAGAACCTTGGTAAATGGTAATTTTTCGTATAGAAGTCATTTCAGAGTTCATCTGGTTTTGACAAAGAAGCTTCAAAACGGAGGATAAATCGGCGAGTTCCACCTTTTGAAATGGATGAAGAACACTTGATGTCTTTCTCCCAGCTGCTTGTCATGTCCGACTGTCCCCACGCATTACACGAATATTGTTACATCTGAGACGGACCCCACTATTTCTTATTTATTATAATAAATGTAATATCTCGGTAACTTATTTCTTCTCCTTATTCTTGATTCGTTAAAAAGGGTAGAAAACGCATTACATTTCATTTCATATAAATTATTACTACCCCCGCTAAGTATATGAAATTCACCTTCTCGGTACGGTTTCTTACCCATATCTCGGTAACAGTGATCTTTAACGTAAATGAGTGGTTTGATATAATATATTCCGTTTGTTGTTATCATTCCAATGAGCCTAAGACGACAAGAATCGGACAAGTAGGTATGGATATACGACACTATTCTCGTGACACGAAAGCTTCGACCTAGATGATGTCATAAAACCGGAAGCTACGGACGGAAAGTTTGGCCCTCTTTCGGAACTAATTAAAAAAATTACAGTTAAAAAAATTCAAATCTAAATTTATAGAGATTACAATGTAATTCAAAAATATTGCATGTATTGCGAAAAACATTTTTGTCGTAAATGTAAGTAAATATGAAATTAACACGTTAACAGTTGATGAGTACTCCAAATTTCATTGAAACCGACCCCACTGATTTCGAGAATTTACAGTAAACGGATATAAACAAAGGAAGAATTGATAAAATTTGGGAAAACGGTACAGCGGGATCTTACCGACAATTGGGAACACCCTGAAATAATGACTTCCACAGACAGAAGTTGCCCGATACAATACAATGAATAGATAAAATGCCTTTGAAGGTAAGTACCTTTACGACGTACTGCACCTATCTGCCATTATATACACAACAGGAAATCAATTTTATTACGAGTTCTACGATTGTGTCTGGTTTATTACATATAAAACAGGAAACTAAGACAAGTCATGTACCAATTTATAAACAATTTATTCATTAAATTAAGATATAATGATACAATAAATCGATCTTGCACCAACTCATTGAAATGAATGTGCATAACATACTAACACGCGGTAATCAACTAAACGTTATTCCAACAAACTCAACAGCTTTCTTTATGCCTGTGAACTGATGAAAATTGTGCTCTTTTTGTTAGTCTACTCTGACGATTTGTGCGCCAACTAACGAAGGTTTCCAATACTGAACAAAAATGTTTAAACTCGATCATTTAATTGATGGTTGTAAATGAATGTTGTGTATCATGATGGTTGCTTTGAGCATATCGTAACGGTACGCCGCATTAGTCCGTGTGGTGTGAAATCTTATCTTGAAATTGAATTGATTAAATACGAATTCTTTTCGCATGGCGTTTGAAGCAAGTTAATCATTGTCGTAATAATATTATTTTCTAAACAATCTCTTATTAATTGTGGGGTGCTGTTTTTAGTTGGGTTTTAGTTTCCAGATTTAATTTTCATTTTGAGTTTCTGGCGCAGTTCCAAGTTTTAATCAACAATTGTATTATTTCCCCATCAGTTTACTTGATCAGCCAGATAGCTGATGTAGAATACGTACGCGAATGCAGGGTCAACCTCTCATTGGGACTAACCTGTAACAGCTGGAAATGAAGATAAGAAATTGGGTCAGTTAGAATAGTTTATTATTTTGGAATTTACCATATTCGTAATTAGTGAATAATTCCTCTTCAAGGGTGCTACCAACGTTAATTTTGAGTTGAACGTCATTTGTTAGTGTGCAGTATGTGCCACAAGCCACAGGCCAGTAGGAAAGAAGAAAACACCAGGGTGTATAGCGTTATACGGACCCCGAGCTACAATCATGAAATTAATACAAATGGTTTCTCAAGCGTTTTCAATAACAAAAAATTGCGGAAAAAGCCCTAAATTTTCCATAATCTTAATAAAACATCACTTACTGTCATCGAATTGTGAGGTTATGTTACTTCATATTTCCTACAAATTCGTAACGGTTTATTATTCTTGAGCTGGCAAAACTGAAAAAATTGGTAATTTTCAGAAGTGACATCTTAATTTTTCGTGGCCCACCCCTGACTGTCATAAAAAGTCAGTGACTGAGACTGGAGTAATAAATACACCAAAAGCCGTTACACTAGTTACGCATTCCACTCAATTACTTGCAATTACAAATTGTCACCAAATCGCGCAGGCGAATTTGAAATTAAATAAAGCGTACGTTCGAAAATAATACAAAAATTGAACTGTGCAACGCATAATTTAGATTGTATATAGGGTGAAAATTCCTCTCGCGTATGGAATTCTAATTATTTGTTTTGATCGTGAAATACCGTTTGTTAAATTTTCCGAGAAATAATGTATAATATTCGTGCGAAAAATTCTTATGTGTTCATTACTATCTGACGTTGGAAAGTGAAACTGTTCTCGACATGCTCGAAACTAACGTAATGATTAATTAAGTGAAAACCCGATTTAAATTTGGTAGAGGGTAGAACTATATATTTCTCAGTCTAAGTTTTCCTCCTTTCGCTTGGTTTTATGCGATGTAGTTTAATTGGTGGTATCAAAATTCACTTTTCGGCAGTAGTTTCATTATGGCGAAATAGATACCAGAAATTGAATAACCAAATGCCGATAATTACAATATAATTAAACCTTGGAGGTTCGTTTTCTTTCAGTTGTGTCAAATAAAAGAATTGAACACGTGCGGAACCTACAAAATATAGTTCAAAGTAAAATGTTTGTCGCTTTTCAGCGGTTACGTACAGAAGTTTAAGCTTAAAAATACCTTATATGACATATGGTATAGTTTTTATGACTACTTTGATCTAAGACGCGGCAATATCATCGTGTACAAGAGAATTGTTTTAGATATTTTGGTGAAATGAAATCACTGATGGCAAATTACATTTCCTTTGGATTTTATACGATACGCTTGAACTTCTCCGAAAAAACAACACGTGGAGTGTTTACAGCGGGTCGTTTTTTTTACCTCGTCTCGTGCCAACTTGAACAAAAAATGTAAATGTTATGAATGTGCCCGTAAATAAAAATCTTCCAGTGAAAAGTACGTCCCGTCTCTCAATTAGAAAACAGGCATTCAGTTAGGATTTTTTAAGAATAGACGATTAAGACATTCGGAGTACCTAATTTCATGTTCCTTATATTGTTTTTTCTCCAAAATTTCTAAAATCAATGTATACATCTCTTCCCTTACATTTTTAACGAGCATATTTTGGTACTGGTTACGATATGTATAAAAAAGTCCATAAAAGTTCATTCTCTTTTCCTTTTTGGCATATTGTACAGAATTATTTTTTATTTCTTTTTCTAATGCTTTCTCTCTCGTTTCATGGTAGTACCTACCGAAGAATGTGCTCGGCGACTTTGGGCTTTTCGGAATTTCTAACAAGTAGGTGTCCATGCGTTATATGTGTGTGTTCGATCCTGCTAATGACCACTTCGTCTCTTCTATGCAGCTCCTGCCAGGGTACATACGCTAAGTTGTTCCCAGTATCATTTCGTTATAGGCTTCGTTGTAAAGTTTGGAAAATGGGCTCGTTCTGAAGGCCCCCAGTATCACCCTCATAGCTTGGTTGGCGAGTTTTTCAATTGGCATAAGAGTTGTTCGTCGCGCCATATTTTATTCTGGCCATTAGGGTTGCAACAGTTATTCTTCTTATGCACCCCATGTATGATGCGCTATGGTTCCGATTACCTGGAGCGTTTTCTTAGATTTTTATAGATTTCTTAAACGTGCGCCTTTCAGTTAAGCTTCGAGTCCCATATCACTCCCAAAAACTTAACCTTGTTCTGATATTTGACTTGTGACGTAAACTTCTTTTTCAGGTTCTTCTACTTTCCACCTTCTGACCCATTTAATCTCATCTTGCCGAATCGACCTGGAAATGCATACTGGAAAATGATCACTTTGATACATATAGCTCCATTCCGACCACAACAATCCACTACAATTTTTATTTTGAAAAGGAGCATACGATACATAGCAAATAATTACCACCCGTGCCTAATCCACAGCTGCATTCGCTTTGGTTGCCACTACGTACATTAACATCTGTAGTAAAGAACAAAAGGTCACACTGTATGTCCATCGAGGAGACCGTTTCGACAGTAAAATGTTATTTCCAAGAAGAAGAAAAACAGTGTAGATGATTCTGCTTAATTAGGTAACAACGTGCACCGTACAATGCTTGCGGAAGAACAGATGAAATCTCATTAAACAAGTACATTTTTAGGACCGAAGTCAAAAAGTGGTATAGTAACTGGTAATTTTATGAAGGGCGTTGTAAGAAAAACCGTTTCCAGTTTCCACTATCAAAGGACATGAATGTCTATATTTTCCGCAAAATTGTAGAACTACATAAAAAATCGGCAAAAGAATCCATTCGAAGATTGGGGAACTGCAAGTGCTCAATATCTGGACTCCATTCAGTGATAGACGTAGGTAGAGAAATGGATGAGAATGTATTTTTTTTTGACCCGATGAAATTGAACGATATTTGCGAACCAGCTTCCACCATTGTCGAGGAGTCATCATCAAATAAATGGGTACAAAGGAGGAATCAAACGACGTTCTGGAGCTGGGCAAGAGATTAGGTATCGGCAACGAAAACGGTTTTTTAACGGGAAGATTAGGCGAACTACCATGACGAAATGCATAAATAGCATTTTGAGGAGTGGCTACGATATGCTACACAAGTAAAATTGCTTTGTATTGTTTAGAGGTGCATTTGAGGCGCATTATATATAAAGTACAACTTACGCCTTACGGGATGCTGTTCGTTGTAAATCCGGAAAAGCTTAACATTGCCGTCGCTGTTAGATTTAAATAGAACATTGAATTGGTGAAGCGAAGCCCAAAAATAAATATATTATATTTTCCCAAGCTGTTTTATTATTCTAGCTTTACTGCTACATAGTATGAATATTATGTTACCCCTTCCTGCGAACGCTTCTTGTGATATATGTGCACAGTACACATAACGCATTTTACTAAATTTCGGGTAGAGAAATAGCGCTCAAACAAAGCGCGTGCATTTAAATAGCTATTGAAAGGGCTCATACTTATAATTACTTGCATTATTTAATCTCATTAATTTCGACATGGCATTTATAACCGATTTGGATAAGCATAGTTGTATGAATTTACGCCTACCGTGGACATTAAGTAAACAGGGGCCAGTTGAATTTTTTACCAAATGGGAAGGTATCGCCGATCGCAGAAAAAAGTGTTACGTAATAAATAATTAATTAAAACATATGTTAGTGTCAGAAGTAAGTCATCAACATGTTACCAGTTCTTAAATTAATGACGTATAATATTGTTACTACCAGATTATCTACGTGTCAATTATTTGTGCTCGAGAAATTTCAAAGATCTGCGGCCAATTACTCAAATATATTTAGTCACCTAATTAGCCGGTTTTCTCTTTGAATCGTTCACGGCAAATAAGTTATTTTAGGTATTTCAAGCTTAGATACAGTGAAAATTAAAGTTTGTTTCAAAGGGTGCGTTCCCTTTACATTTACTGTCATTGTATCCCGTGCGAATTTTCCTATCTAAAAAAAACGAATTCTTTGGAAATTTTCCTATTTGCACCCATAATAGTTCTACAATGCATTTTAGTCAAAGTTGCCTTCATTTACTTCAAATAATTGCAGCATAAGAAATAAGGTGACAAACTTCTCACGTCGTGTTTTTAAAACTCACTTTTGTTGCGATTCCATTTGTAGCCACAATAGTTCTATCATATATAAAGTGACCCGAATTCGAATTGTCAATTGAGGCTTTATGTGTCCTGCTGTCCTGCATAAAATTCAGAATTCTTACATCGAAGAAGAAAGGTAGAGGGTCTTCCAACACCCCTACTATTCCAAAAACATCTCCAATTATCAGAGTGAGCGAAATATCCAGGAATCACACTTGACAGAAAGCTGAATTGAAGCAAAGATATCACGCTGAAATCCAAAAAAGCAAATTGGGCTTTCTGGTAAAGTCGACGCGCAATTGAGAGACTTTAGGGACCATTTGCGGATTTATATAATTATGCGTCTTCGGGCGTTTTCTTTCAACTGCTAATTGTAAGTATATTCCTTGCCATTGGTTACCACCCAATTGTTCACTTTCGGTCAATCATCCCCTTCAGGGTTGTTCATCCTTAATTTGTTTACGACTTTTTCCCCTTTAGAGTTTTTGTACCTTCATTTTAAGCTTTTTATGGAATTCGACTTTGTACCTTGCCTTGGTCGGTCGATCCTTTTGTTGTAAGTTTCGTCGTCATAGGTTAATTCAAGTTTGTTACATTACATTTTAGGGCCTGATGATGACATTTGCCGAAACACGTCGCCTTTAATAACCCATATCTTTACTTAATAAATTGAAATTTATGGGGAAGGTTTGGTATTTTGGGTCTGCCTCCACTAGATTCTGCGTAAGAGGGCAGGCCAGTCTGGCCTCCTTGTGTCTTAAAAATAAGGGGTTGTTGAATAGCAGAGGTATTGAGGTGGGCCACTCTCGAATTCTGGGCGAGGCGATGAAGCGATTACCTATCCTAGAAGGGCGATCGGAGTCACTCACTCCTCAATTCATATTAGGGAAAACTATCACATCTTTCCTGATGGAGATGTGGCATCCCAACGAGACATATTCATTTTAACGGATGGATCTAAAGTAATGGAAAGAACATGCACTGGTATTTACTGAACTCCCTATCCAACCACTAGGCAAACTTCCTACTGTATTCCAATCAGAGTTGGGAGGGCTAATGGTCAGTGCAATAAAAGTTCTTAAGTATAACATAAAGAGCAAAACTATCACAAGAAGACTGCCCTGCAAACACTCGGTCACTGTAAAATTAGCTTTAGGTTGGTGTACGAGTGTCACCATGCGCTAGAGCAGCTAGCAAGCAGTAACACGGGTCAAAGGACCTGCCGGAACGAAAAGTAATGAGAAAGCCGACGAGTTAGCCCAACTTGGGCTCAAAGTAGGAGTTTTATGGTCCAGGGCCGGCTCTTCCACTTAAAGTTATAAATGTAAACATCTTATTACACGCATACATACCCAACACAGGGTTGTCTGCAAAGGGCCCTTTCGTAGCGTGGCGCGTTTTTGCACAAAGCTATCAAGAGGTTACTCGTGGGCATACTTTCTGCGAACTAAAGAAACACATGCACCGCATGGGTGATGGGTTTGCTAGAATCACCATATTGTAGAGGATGTTACACAGGGTATGAGAGGGCCCACCACATACTTTCTGAATGTCCCGCCTAGTCCAACTGAAACGGTCCATTTTGGGGGTATTCTGTCCAGATATGCCTACGAATAGAGGCGCCTCCCCTTCAAGCATCCTTAGGTTCATCTCACGTGTGGGAGGCTTAAGTGACGGGTGAGGGATCAGACGGATCTAGTCAGGGACAGGGAGGTAGGACAAAGGATCCATCCTCCTATCGTAATCCATAATCCAGAGAATCCCTGTAAACAGAATCAATCCGGAAAGTTCGAACACTCGCATAGCACTTATGACATACAGTGGTATTTATTAAGAGGTGGGATTTACTGCGCTGTTTTTCCCTATGTCTACTTTTAAATGGCAAAGTTTCTTCTGAAAGACAGCTGATTTTAAGCAACCAAAATAACTTCTTAAAACAAATAAAGATCTTGCTGTCAGTTGATATTGTCAATGCCGGTAACAGTGTAAGAAGCGTAAGATATTTATTTTCGGTGAACAATATTCAAATTAATTATTAATATGACAGCCAGATCCTAATTTGTTTTAAGAAGTGGTTGCATAAAATTATGCGCCCTTCTGATGAGATTTTTTCATTTAAAAGTAGACATAGGGAAAAACAATACACGTAAATCCCTATGTCCACTTCTTAATAAATCACTGTTTAAGTTTTTACAACAGATCGATGAAAGTCTGTAAATTACGTCGCATCAATCAATACACCGTGCATAAATGACTAGTTTGGAAAGCATCATTCGAATGTTAGTGAAAGATGCATGTGGATAATCCTGAAATAATGTTCGTCACTTCAAATCATAAATGAGATATGGCGTTCGAAGACAAAAGCGATGATATAAAACTAAACGTGTTTCAATGAAATTTAAAAAAAGTAACACAAAAATGGACACGTTACCTATCCGCGAACGTCATTTAAAATATTCAAACTGAGATGGTGACAAGTTCTAGTATGACCAGAACTGAATGAGCCATTAATTATTTCACCAAGCTTTTAAAGGGGGCCAACTCAAATAGACGATTCACCTGATTGTGTACAACAAAAGTAACTGTAACTGTAGATGTAGTTTTGCTGGTGTTGCTACGACGGGGAATTACCTACAGCAAAAAACCTTCTATAGAATGATGCTGGAAAGCAAGGCAGAAGTAAAAACAACATTTTCCCTACGTCTTCTTTAAAAACTATATTTTTTTAAAATCACTGGATTGTAGCAATATATATACTATTGCGATCTGTAGTTTTGTCTAGTCTAATTTTTCAGTTCCAGCCTTAATTACCAGGATCGAAAAAGTACCAGGTTTGTTCTGTTGTTAATGCTATACCAGAAGTTTTAATACTAAAAGATACCATGTAAATCTCGTTGCGTGCAATAAGGAAAGTTTTAATTGCTTGTGAATAATCATGCTAATTAGTTATTTGTTCTATTACGGGTATCTTTTCTATTTTTGTATACCACTGACCTATAGCTAGTAGAAGTGATTTCTTACTTCAGATTAGATAAGATATACTTGTAAACAATTATTGGAATCTTGAGCAGCAGTGCCGTTTCAGAAAGAAGAAAATATAAATAATTGGTCTTACCGCGTAATCGCATACGTAATCAATTTACCCCTTCGTACTGACATGGGAAGTTTACGAGCGTGGCCAATGTCCCAATGATCGCGCTCGATTCCTTTTTTTAATAGGGGTGGATGGAGTGAATGCCGTTCAACTTACCTGAAATAAAAAAGAAAAACATACAGAACATAATTTAACTGTAAAATGCGGTGTGCAATCACGGTTATATTCAATTATTTATGTTATATAGGAACATCATGATTTACGATCACTGGTAGCGATGGTACACCACAAATGCCACAAGTGCCTGTAATGGTAAAAATGGCTAAATTTTCTTGCACATTTATCGACAAACCTCCTTTCTCTATTAATAACGATTACAGTTAGTACAACACAATAGAGACGTTGTGGGTGAAGCTGTGCGACCAGGAAAAAATACGTCCCACTACAGGTGTAGGAAGCAGATTCCTTGGTTCTAAATTGTACAGCAACATGACAAGTCTATTAGTGAGCAAATACAATTAATAAGGATATAGATACGGGAAACTGGAGAATCATTAACGTCGCAGCAACTTATTTGCATAGCGATAGACAATAACTGGGCCAGATTTAAAAGTTCAGATAGTTTGGTACACATTTCTTGTAAAGGTTCGTTTGTTAGCGTTTGCATTATACCGAAAATTATTTGGCAATTCTAACCTTCTGATTATAATCACACCATTGTCAATAATAATATGACGTTAACAGTGATGGATTAGTGGATAGACGAATGGTTTAGAGAATTTAACATTGACACATCCCAAAATTGTTTTTTCAGGACCCACAATGGACTTTCCCTGGGTTTTTGTAAAATTATTTCCAAAGATGATTGAGGTGCGAAAAATTCGCTATTTGGCGGTTTTCCAACACGAAAATAGCGATTCCTAAATTTGGAAGTAAAATTCGACCCCCTACGTGAACATACACGAGGCATTCTTCACTATAGAGATGTTGTACGTACTGGTGACCAGCAGGGCTTTAATGCGCTGAATAAAACACTTTTGTTGCACATATTAAAACCGCGTGGTATTTTGTACCTTTTATATGGAAATATTCATTAATTGAGTGTCCCTCTAACGAATTTTAGTTACAGTGCTGCTGTTACACTTTGGCTTGTCAATGAGTATTCGCTTTGCATTAGTTTTATCCAAGTGTTAATGGTAACTGACGACTGACCTACACAGTGGTCGCATTATAACTTCGCTTTTCATTGCGAAATAGTATAAAATCGGAAATGTATAAATGATTATGTGTTTCTTTTCAAATGTTAGGGACAAAAAACTTGAAACCCGATTTTGTCCCGCATTGCTATTTTAAAAAGTTGGCCGCCTTATTTATACTAAAGAATCAAGAATGTATGTATTATCAGTTGATAAACACCGATTTTGAGATTTCAGCGTTTTTAACGTGGGCGAACTAGACATTTTACTCCGATTAGTTCAAATGATGGTGTCTTAAAAAATCATGATTCGCGTGGGTGATTTAGCATTGTGTAAGAAAAGATATATTACATCTGAGAGATATCTCAGACGGTGGGTGTCCCTTTTCTAAAATAGACACTTGTGAGAAATCACCGTAGATAAGGAGCACAGGTAATACATTGGTACAATTTCATAAAGAGGACAAATCTGCGAAGGTAAGTATTTTTATTAGTCATCGGTTACATTGTACTGGGACTTAATTGATTGAAATAAATTAAAGATAGGCTCTTCTCCTTATATGCTTTTGATCTTCAAACTGGACAACTACAATAAAGTGCCTAGTCATTATGTTTGAAATTGGATTTTGCTGCCTTTTGCAGCATCTGCTCGCATATATAGTGCGATATTGACACATAAAAGACTATTTTTTAAGTATTCACCCAATTACCTTCAAAATTACATCGGGGATGTCAACAATAATGGCATTTTGTGGTTTAAACGTTTAAAGCGTTATATCTCAGGTAATATGTTTGTAACTTGCAAATAGGTGTACCAAGTTCGACTCCCACGGAGCCAAACTTGTTTTATCGGATCCTTTTAATTAAATATCTGCTTTTTTCGGTGTCGACCTAATTAACGACATTGATTAATTTGCTATGACATCGCTGTTTGGACTAAGTTTTATACATTCTAATAGTTTGAGTTAATCATAGATTATTTAAATCGACTAAAACTAAATTGAGACATTGGACGCAGCAGCTTTATTAAGTTAAAATATGTGTAAGTAATTTATCACCATAGGAAATTATAGCCATATTCCCCTAACTTACATGAGAATTTTTACGGGCTGTTGACAAATGAAAAAAGAAGAAAGATAAAATATGCATAGCTAACGAAATTTTAATGTATTCAAAACAGGAGTCCTGTGTATCAAGATAACGCCATTTTAATATTCTGACAAACCTTTTGACAAGTGAAGCAATGCGTACTTATGAGTGCCAGACCACCAATATTTATCGGGATATCTCTCCGAAAAATTAAAATATTTTGTTTAAAAACCTTGCGCTTAAAACAATGAAGTATTCGTTGCACAATTTCCGTTTCAAGGCGCGACTATATCAACAACTTTTATGCAAAAAACTCCAACAATGAATTTATTGGACGAATTCTCGCATTCACCCCACACTCCGGAGAATCATGACATTAATTTACAGAAATCTCTCTGTAATCCATGAAACCCCAAATTCAACAAGTCCTACCCCTTCTTCCGCGGTTGACATGTGATGGCTATCGCGGTTAGCAATCAGTTTTCAGCAGCCGAAGACACCCAAACGTACAATGACACAGCTGATATTATTAGAAATGTAGTAAACATTTGCTTTGATTACACGAAATGTTAATGCGTGAGACAAATATCTTTTGATCAATATTTTTGTATAACATTCAATAATGTAAAAAAAATGTATACTTACCTTACTACAAGGAACCAACCGATAAGTTTATCCTAAACTTGGTTGGACCTCTAACATTTGGAATTAATCATGAATAAACATTTCAAACATTTACAAAGTGTGGCAAATATTTCTGAAATCACCGAAGGATATTAGGATTACAATCAAACCCCAATTAAAATTAAGGAAATTGGGGTGCTAACCAAATCCGCGTAAGAAGTTAAAGACTAAACTGAAAGGGTTATCTCTAGTAATACGAAAAAATATGCCTTCATTTAGCGACCGTAAGAACTTAAGGAGGGGTGAAACCCGTCTCTAAAGGCCTTATTAGATGATGCAATTTTATTGCACGAAAAATTGGTACCAATATATGTTTAGAATGATATAAAAAAATTGCTAAATAAATTGCATAGTGTAATCACTACATCTTTTTACAATAATTGCTGCAAGAATTGCAATAAAAATTGCATTATATCATATGGCCTTGACACACCTACCTAAAAATCATTTAACATCAACGAAAAAAAATGTTTCGAATTCTCATGTTTTTAAAACATTTCACATTTAGCACTACCAAACCAAGTTGTAAATCAGCGTATGCATGATGAAAGCGCATTTTTGGTAATGCAGATCAGTATTTCATTAGCAAAGTTTAAAATTATCGATCTCACGAGTAATCTACTCAAAATAGACTAGAGCCTGCACATCTGCACTATAACACGAAGTTTTTAATGAAAATTTAAAGTCTCTAGCAATTGTAATTGCTGAAATCTCAGCCGGACAGCCAGCCAACGAGCCATAATGAATATAATAGCGTATATTTTTTCAAAAATGTGCTAATAATTAAGTTGTTATACTGGTAGCGCTATCTAACAGTAAAATTATAGCACCTCCGAAAACTATATCGAAATTATTGTCTTCAACTATCGATCTCACAAGTAATCTTAACTCAAATAGAGCCTGCACATCTACACTGTATCAGAAAGCTTTTAGTGAAAATTTGAAGTCTCTAGCTATTGTAATTGCTAAGATCTCAGTGGGACAGCTAGCCCGATAACGAATATAATAGCAGAATTTGAAACATTCTTTTTGTGAGTGATAAACGAGTTTTTCTGAATCCTACTTTAGAGGCGGATGTCACAAACCCGGAATGTCATTAAATGAGGGTCAATTTTCTCAATAGTACATACTAAAGGTGAATATTCATTTTTGATCCTACTAAGGATAGATATTAACGCTTTAACACCCATGAGAATTTGGCACCTTCTATTCGTGGATGTTAACAATTTTTTGTTGTACTTTAGAGGCACATTTTACCCCTAAGACGGTCGCCAAGCGAATTCCAATTTTTGGGTCGTACTAAAGATGGATATTAACGCTTTAGCGCCCATGAGAATTTGACACCTTCTTTTCGTGGGTATTTAACAAATTATTTTTGTACTTTAGAGGCGGATTTCACCCTCTCGGATGGTCGCCAAATGAATGCCAATTTTTTTGATAGTTCTGTAGCGAACATTCCAAAATTTCGATACACATCGAGGCACCATGAAAGATTAGTCATCGGTGATAACGAACGAAGGCGAAAGTGATGTAATCTTACCGAGAAATATGAAGTGTTTGTTACGAGAACGTTGTAGAATAGTCGGATGACTTCGGAAGCGTTCTTTGGAATACGCTACAGCACTTGAAACGACAATTACCGATTCATGGTGTTACAAAGCTTGCAATTCCGAAGATCGGATGTGGTCTCGGTTGGACTGGCGCATCGTGCGCAATATCCTGGAGTCTATTGGTCACAAAAATAAATAATCTTTACAGTTGACAAATATTAAATAAACAGACGTACAACCACACGAGAAAAATAAAAATGCAAAGGTGGCAACTATTTTGCAACAGGCGCCTCTATATCCTTTTTTAAACCCACAATTTAGATAAATTATGCTCTGGTGGGCAGAATTATAACAATTCAGAATCCAAAACCAGAATTATAACAAAAATTAAAGAATGATATATCGCAGACATGACGTCTGATTAATTCGTGGATTTTCAAAATAATTGTCTTAACGATGACGATTTAATAAAAATAAACAATTCCCCGATTTTGCTGGGTTATCGGTCTGTGACGTGATTCAATCTTATCGATAAACCAATATTAGCTATGATTCTGTGTACCTTCAGATTTTCCGAAATTGCAGTAGTCATACAATACTATATAAACGTACACAACTACAGCTGATACTGATACTCTTTGTCTGTACTTCAAATAAACCTTGCAATCAAGCTGTAAAGGTTATCTTAGTGATAGCTTCTCAAATATTGTTTCTTCATACTGCAGTAGTTGTTAGCCGAGACTAATTTCCAGTTGTTTTTTGAACGGTGAGTTAAAATTGGATAAATTGCTTGTTAAAATAGCAATCCTGGTTTATTTCAGAAAGGAAAATGCGTAAGCTCGTGTTGGTACTGTGGATAATAAACGGCATATGGGCACAATGCGTTGTTAACGAAGACAACGAGATGGAATGTTCAAAGGCAATCGACACCATACAAGTTCCCTCTGGAGACTTAAGGGCAGTGACTGTGGTAACCATCACAAATAGTAAGTTTAAATCTTTAAACAAAGAAGTTCTCAAACCGTTAACGTCGATGGAATACGTTTACTTTATCGGAAACAACATAGGAGATATAGAGCCAGATACATTTTCGGAATTTACACAGATAAAGGAACTACTATTTACTCAAAACACGATTAGTCGAATAGATTTTGGTGGTGAATTAAAAACTGTAGATCTGTTCATCTTTGAAGACAACATTATTACCAACAAGGCAACTCTGGTTGGCAAGAAACTACGAAATGTAAAGCGGTTACATTTGGGCAACAACGATATGAAAAAGTTAGATTGGATGCAAGGAGATTTCGCCAGGCTGATCGTTTTGAACGTCCCTAATAATCGTTTACGAACCTTGCCCTCCGATTTCAGTTCCCGCGTAAAACTACTGCAGTATTTGGATTTGCAAGACAATCTCTTCACATCAATAGACAATACCATGTTTAAAGGACTTTATAATTTGATTGATTTACGACTGGCCAATAACAATATATCTCACATCGCAGATTTCGCATTTGCCGATTTATCCAATTTAATTTCTTTAACTTTGCGCAATAACAGCATCACATCCATAACCAAAGACACCTTCAAAGGACTGCACAGTTTGGAGAGCCTAAGCCTAACTGAAAATAGACTCGACGATATCTCGAAAGATGCTTTCCAGAACGTGCCCGCCATTAAGGAGCTTCACCTCCACGAAAACACGATTACATCATTAGAGGTGGGAACATTTAGAAATCTTAACAAATTAGTCGGTCTTGATATTAGCAACAACTACAACACCGAATGGAAACCGGGCATGTTTAAAAATTTACAGAACATAATCCGGATCAAATTAAGAAGAAACGACGTAGAGGAAATAAAAACCGGAACCTTCGTCAATTTGCCAGCTTTAGAACTAATTGACATCGCCTACAATCAAATAAAAACAATACAAGACGACGCATTTGACACAATTACTTATTTAAAGGAGCTAAATTTAATGCATAATGAGATCAGCGTATGGAACCCGAAGGCATTTAAAAATGTAGAAAAGATCGGCAAAATCAATTTAGAAGGAAATCAGGTAAAAATACTACAATCACAAGCATTTCATAATCTAAATATAAAATCTATCGATTTCAAAGATAATTTAATCACGAGAATTGAGGTTGATGGTTTTGAAGGATTAGACTCCTTGGAATATTTGGGATTATCGGGAAACAATATAGAAGAACTTTCACAGGATACATTTCGCCATTTAATACATTTAAAGTGTATTGACTTTATAAACAATAAAGTGCAAAGAACCGACCTGTTAGAACAACTACCGAAAGTGCAATTTGTTTTCACTGAAAGTAATGAAAAAACGTGTCTCAGCGAAGCCAGTCCATAAAACAAGTAACTAAGTCAATTGACCCGCCTATCAGTACAAAACTTGTAATGTAAAAATAAAATTGACGATGTGGATTCTGACTTTGTACTTACCCTTCTTTTGCCTTCCAAATATAACATTCTCTTTTAGAAATCGCCTATGACATGGACCACAGAGCTACATAAACATGACCACATTGTGTAGATACAAAACACAAAAGTGAAAAATAAGTCTTTCACAAAGAAAATTTGAAACAGAATTCTCGAGAAGTTAAATGGTAGATGTCCACAATGTGTATGTATAGACGAAAACCCCGTCTGTTATAAAGTAAATCATTGCCGATATGGGTAGTGACAAATGAAATTACTTATTTACTTCATGTAAATGTCGGAGAACAATTTTAGACAGAAAGTAATTACTTAGGGTCCCGAACCGTACGTTTTAACCTACTTTAGTGCATTGTGTTTAAGCGTAACAGTACACTAACCTACAATCTCGTCAAAATCAAATAAATGCGATGCTTTAAAAACGTGTAAAGGGGGTATGTAACCTTATAAACCAAAAATAAACATTCTTGTGTGATAAAAAAAGTAATCCTCAGAAATTCAAAGATACGATACAAAATTAACTTGAGACGGATTCATGAGGCTTTAGAAACGCTCTGTATCAGAACAAAACCTTTACAATTACTCCTGTATCTACTCCCTCGAGGAACGTTTACATAAAACGTATATAAATTGGATGCTGTAAAACCTACTTAATGACTTTATAAAATGTTTATGAGCCCATAGACACTCTTGTTTATAACGATACCTTAGTTGATAGATATGAAGTCCCTTTACTTAAAATTTAACCGATTAGAGTATATAATTAGTTGATAATGATACAGTAAAATTTTATAATGCTCTTAAAAGATACCACACACTGTGATTGTTGTTTTATATATAAATTTTCTAGAATGAGGGGTTGTTAGCAGTGTATAAAAATGTACTTAATTTAATTATTTAATTTGTAACCCGCGCATTATAATATATTTTAGTGGAGTTTAATAACCAACATTGCCTGCACCATCGACATTTTTGGTGTTCTCTACCAAATTTAATGGGATGATTTTTTAATCTGAGCCAATCGAATTTCTGAATTTTGGTCGAGATCGATCAATGTGGCTGCAGCCCAGAGATCCATGACCATAACCATCTCCCTCTTTTATCTCTCGGCACCCTTATATCTCGGTATTTTTTAAGGCATGACACAGTTCCAATCGAGATTTTCGTTTCCTCAGTCTCATTCCTAATAATTTTAACGTCCTCCTGGATAGTTCACCTCCAACACTCCAGTATTTCTTCAAATTTCTCCCGACTTTCCTTCCGACGCCTGTCTAGGCCTACGAAGATGATGGAAAGCTCCTTTCCTTTCCCTTTCTGTCACGCTTCTCCAACATTCAAAGGCGTCTGAGACCTACCGTTAGATATTGATGACTCAACCCTTATTCTGATAATGTTGATAGTATCATTTCTACTGGCCAAGTCCCCCGGTGACAAAATCCCGCCGCCCTTGCATTATCTGCAATTCTCTTGGATCCTAAAGGCATTTATAAAATTGAGTTTGCTGTTATTAAAAAATCAAGTTTCCGACACCCATTGCGCCGGATTATCTAAGGCGCGATCTTAAGGTTATTCGATGGTGGAATGTAATTGTTATTTTCATTAACTACATTGACGCAGTCACGTTCTGCTAAAAACCCGCGTAAAGATTATGCACCTTGAACAATGTCGTTAAGTTCCCAATCTATAAATATAAAGACATGTTTGCAAAACAAACGTTTTACTTTAAGATTATGACCATTTTTGTACATAGTAAGCTGCCATCAAAGGAACATTTTAATTACTGCAAATATTATGCATAACTTAAGCGTAATTACATAAATTTAATTGAAGTTTAAATTAAAACCGGCATTATGTAATCAAGTGGTTACACTATTGGTATGCCCGTGTTGAATGTAATTACTTTAGTATTATAATAATTTAAGAATTTATTAGTCCCACAAGGTTGTTTAAGTACTTGGAAGTATAGGCCAATTTGGAAACCATATCTAATTATAACAGTAAAACTTTACACGAGTTTTGAACTCGCATATGTACTATGTAATAATGTGTAGTTGCGATTCCCATTCACAAAAACGTTTGTTTTATTAACAGTATGCTTATTACCGATTTGGAACTAATATCGTTTTTATTCTTCTTGCGCGAGTAACTTTTGAAATACCATGCGAAGCGTAATCTTTAAATGCCGGTTTCCTAAACGCGTTTCGCTATGAGTAATTACTTGTGTCATCGGTTCATAATAAAAAATTTAAAAAAATTATGGTTGATACCACCAATTTTTTCCCTTCTTCGCAGCCTAAATCTTCACAACACAGTGAGGTGTACGTTTGAGGTCTCCGCGATCAAATCTATGAAATCGAGTTGATAAACCTGGAAGTTTTTTTTAATTTGTCCAAACATGTAATAGTGACTACTTTTACTTTCTCAAAAAACTTGTTGTTTGCCAAAAATTTGATCGCCCGAAGCACCCACCCCACGATCAAATCCAAAAAATTATTGGAATCACCCTTGTTCGTGGTTAATATCAACTCGTTCAAAGTCACAGGGCAACCCTTATTTTTACAAATGATAGGAGAACTTCGCCCCAATTACAAAGCTCACACAGACTTGGGAGGAAAGTTGTTAGTTGAAATAAGTGATAAAATCGATCACGAACTGACTGACTGAAGACTTAGTATTGTCGGGGGTCCAAAAATGACCCCATAATAGCCGCCAATATTCACACTTTCTGCTACTGATTGTGGATCAGAGAAAAAAACTGCAGAATATTGCACACAGTTAGCCATAGAATTGATCGAAAGGTGTCGGAAGTCTTCGTTGTCACAGATAATGAAAAAGATACTAACACATGTTGTGAAGGCGCAGACCTACTTCAAGAACCACCATCAGCCCCATACATGATTACGTTAAAAAATCCCTTCCGGCTTGGCCGATCAGGTGTAGGTAGATTTCTTTGGCCGAGTCTGACCGAGATATTTATGAGTTACACCAACCCTTAAAGTTTGGCCGAAATCGGTTCATAATTACGAAAGTGAGTGTGAAAGAGTGTCTCTTACCCCTGTGGTGGGTGGAAGTGCCGCAAAATAAGGCTTCGGGTTTGTCGAGGTTTTTATAAAGGCTTGGTATATACCAGGTTCAAGTTTGCTCCTTCCTACAAAAAAAAGTTGCTCTCCTGCATCAGCTACCATGTCCTATGTTGCTGTGGGACCACAGAACGCTTTATAGATGTATGTGAATTGTAAATAGCGGAGGTGGTGTTAACACGTAAACGAATGTGACAACAGAATGGTCTTCGCAAATGGAAACGTTTAGAGATTGATCTCAACATTTCCAAAATTTGGTAATTAAAAGGCCATATTTTAACGAAAATTCTCCAAAAATCGAAATATTAGGTGAAAATGTGTATTAGATCCTGTGCTATGTTTGAGGGAATTCAGACGACGTTTAAATGCTCAAAAACATTTTGAACTGTATTTAGGATATTCATTTAGACGATTAAATTGACAATAATACTTTCTTTATTCATCATCCTCACCTGTCCCATTCATGCACTTCGCTTTACATTTGCATTTACTTTGTGCAAGCGACCCAGGGCTCTTTCTTGCACCCAAACTGTTTAGTGTTGCAGAATCCTTTGCACCCACAAACAGTAAACTTTCTTGGGAGCGACCCTTGTAACGGAAGCTTGTTCTAGAATAGTGAATTGTTCGGAAAGTATTAATCAGTGAGTAACTGCAGTTTAGTTTAACGTGCGATTGAAAGACTTCCGTTCAGAAATTATATAAAGTACGAAAAGCGCGCTAAGAAATTGTTGTTCAATATATTACATTTTTCGTTGGACAGGTTAGTTTTTTAGGGTATTTGTCATAAACATATTCATAGGTTACTAATCATCCCAATTCACGAAAATATACCCCCTTTATTTTAAAATGTTCGAAAACGTATAAAAACAAATTTAGGCAAAAAAAAATGTTCTTTTCTGTGGATTTTTGTTAATGCTAATGTAATGTCAGTAAATGTTTAATCAGCTTCAATATGTCTGAATGCTAGAGGAGAGAGGAGCTAGCGGGCGACAGGGCGCTTGAAAACTCCCAGAACACCCAAAAAACCAGGACATGTGACGGTTGGCCACTGACACTATTTGAGGTTAACCTGGTGATCAAATATCAATGTAAAAATCAGTTTAAATAAATTTAAACGTGAGCACGTCTGACCCTTCCAAATTGTAAATTTGAAATGATTTTTTCGCTATTCACAAAATATAAAATTTTCAGGATCTAGGATCTATTCGCTAGTTGTAAAGCATTATTGTTACTTTGGGTGTCCCTACTTAAATCACGGTAATTTTAATTGCTTCCAGGAGGTGCAACGGCAAACTGAATCGATTACTACCTGCAAAATTTTCAGTTAACATATTTTCAATTTTAGACGACCTTCGCTTTCATCGGATGTATTTTAAATGGTTATACTCGAACTTCATTTTATAAATTTACGCGAAGTGTGGACTACATTTGATACATTTTTTGGAAATGATAGCTACTCCTTCAGTAAATAAATTGCCTTTTATAAAGCAAACATAAAACAGATCCATTATTTTCTGGATTTGCTTAAATAAGGAATCGGCCTTACTTAATAATATGTAATAACAGTTCAAAAAGTTTATGCAGAGTGTTCAGGTGTTCATGGCAAATTTAGCAGAGTCGAAATTGCGAATTTTGGTGCATTTTCCAGCCCATGTTGGATGGCGTTACTATGGCCATTTTATCCGTCCGTCCGTCCGAGGCCTGATCTACTCCTTCAGTTTTGAAGATATTTAGTTCGTTCTTTTTGCATTCGAATGCATGGAATATGCGCTAAAGTTACTCACCTTAGAGCGAAAACCTTTTTTATTTTTAATGAAACCCCCTCTCCCCCCAGCCACGGATTGTATGATCTGTATAATTCTATTACATCAATTCCATGACAATAGGATAGTATTTGTTTCTTGACGGTTCTGTTAATTCAAAGACAAGTGATAATTAAAAATCCTACAATAGCTGTACAAATTTTCCATTTACTTCCCTTTATACAAAAAAACTGTTCATTTAAACTACCCTTATTTTTCAGAGTGGAATCCACTGGTCAACAAAGGATAGGGGTTTTCATTTAAAAAAAAGGTTTTCCCATTTTAAGTACGAAATTAGGTATGACTTTCTGAACACTTTGTACACATTTTTTAGTGAATTTTTACAAATAAGGCAAGTGCTACTTTGAAACATGCATTTGTGTTGTAATATATATGGTATATTTTAATGTGTGCAGTACCACAAAAATAGATGAGAAAGAGAAAGCGTTCAGAACGTATATCTACCTTTAGTCCCTTACACAAGACTTTTGTTCATTCGTTAAATATGTCATTTTAATTATGTTTTAATACACCACATTTATTTTTAAGTATTTAATCGTGTTCTACGCCCCCGAAAACATAGGACTAGACACCTGGATCGCATACATATGACTAAAAGCAGAAAAACTCTTAAATTTGACGCTATTTTGGACGCCATTTCGAATAACTCACTTCCGGTTGGAATTTCGAGTTGGCATTTTCGGATTCAGCGGGGTCGAATTAGGGGGGGGGGGGGGGGCAACGGTTTTTAACTCAATTTTTACATGAAAGCTTCTTGCATTGAAACGGGAAAGCTTCTCTCAGATTTTAGCCCCGACCCAACACAACTCCCAAACGTTACTTTAATATAAAGATCGGTATACACACGATCCGGCAGGCCTGTCAGTTCGGCCTGAAAGCAGGTCGCCTGAAGGTGTATCCCCTCTGGTCATCTGTCAGTTAAAACTGTTCAGGCGATCGGAGAATAATCAAAAGGATGTTCGTTCGTCCGGCCGGCCTGACGTAAGTTGGAACGTGTGTATGGTACGGTCGTCGTCGAGCTGTCAGTTTCCATTTTCTTTTGGGTTTCTTTTTGCCCAAAAAAACTACCACCTACTAGACCTAAAAGTGCTAACGTGTCGTCATCAGTAAAGGTCATGGATAATTATGAAAAATTTGTCAGATTCGCCTGAACGTTTGGAGGGTCGTCAGGCCATCCGGCGATCGGCTTTCAGGCGGACAGTAACAGGACTGCGGGACCGTGTTTAGCCGAGTCAGTCCATCCGGCGATCGGCTTTCAGGCGGACTGTTCAGTTCGAACTGACAGGCATGCCGGAGCGTGTGTAGCCGGCCCTGTTCATTGATTGGGACAGCAGGAGCAACAGAGACTAAAATCTCCCATTGTTTATTTGCAAAGTCATATAACCATGGCGAGTAAGTACTGCAGATTTGACACCTGTCATATGACACCTGAATACTTCTGGTTGTAAGATTTGACAATTATGCACGAATTTATTTATGTTTTATTATGCTCCAAACTGATCGTTGTGTATTAATAGCAAAACTGTGTGGGTTGTTTTAGTATAAGAACACTCAAAATAAATTGGCATTTAACAGAAGTTGTTTTATTAGTTAGTACTTCATTATGCGTACAGCACGTATAAATAAATGTTGATGAAGTTGTTATTTCCGGAAACGTATCTGAATATTATTTTCGAATTTTTTAACACCAGTATAATTTAAACATTGCGTGTAGTACATCCGGTAAGGTAATGGGTCTCTCATTGACCTACACTAATCGAGTTTTGGAATGCACCGAAGGCACGTCAATTTTCTCAGGCATTGTCGCGTAGGCACTAAACGGCTTTTTTGTTTTTCCTTTAATGCGCGAAAAATAAATTTCGTATATAATAAATACGATGTAGTGTGCACTGCTGTCAGGAGTTGCAAGTCTCGCTGAGATAGCGGATAATGTTGGCTACATCGGAATGTCTGACCGCGAGGCTCGGGTTAGCTGTGTTTGTCAATGAACTTGCCAGTTGCATTGCATTGCAGGTACCTATCTATTTGGGTACAAAAGAAAATGCGTTTCAACACAAAAAAAATAATAGTTTGAACGACGTTAGTTTTTTAAACGTGTCTCGTCTCTTCCTATCGTACGATACTTTAGTTGAATACAGTTAAAAGCTTTGTAATGTCTTAATTTAATCAAATTTGCACATATTTATAGATAAACTTAAGTACTTTATTATGTTAAGTATTAATGATTTTGATTTTATGGGACCGATCCCACATTTAGAATATTAAATGTTTTGTGTACCTACCTCGCTGCTCTCCTATACCTATATCCTTGACCCGACCTTCTGTTACATACAGGTATTTCAACAATATGTCACTTACCCAGCGCAGCATTTTGTTAATGACCATTGTGATACAGCGTATCAAATATATGCTAGTGTTTTTTTCCAAATTACCCTCAAAATATACTTATACAGCGGACGATTCATCCCAGACGGTTCATCGCCGGGCAGTTTATATTAGAACTCCGTCCATCTCTAGGACTTCAGCCAGCGAATAAAAAAACGAAAATCATACCCAAAGGATCAAATTTAGTCAAAATTGCGGTTGGTAAATTAATTATGCCAACTACTAACTATCGGAGTAAAATCTTCAAGTAAATGATGTCGCCACACAATTTCCTTTTGTAACTTCATTTTTTGCCAAGGTGTCAGCATAAAAATTAGCATTTGTTCAAAATGTATACACAACTTGAAATATTCCTGCATCTTTTGAACTGCCAATAACAAACTACGCAAATATCCATTACACGAGCATCTTATCTTATACTGTTTCGTACGAGAAATTTATGGAGGCAGACGGTTTAAGTAAAGTTATAAATTAGGGTTCCATAATATTAAAATCTCCTTACATCTTTGTAAAATTTATAGTGTTCAAATGATGTGCGATAAAATTAACAATGCATGCAGTCTGAGTCGAGGTTCTCCTAGTATTTGACAGGGAAATGGCATTCTTCATCGGAATGGAATATTTTAAGGCTTCTAAATATTACATTGTATGAATTACGAACCCTAAAAAATATGTCCTATAACAATAAAAGTCATAAAAGCTCAAGATCTATGCTGATACGACAATTACAACTATATACGAATGCCCATAAATTTATTACGACACATAAAAGGGTAATTTCTATGTTATCACATTAAGGCAAAGGAAATTGATTATAATTCGCTAGGCAGTTTATATATCAATTTGAATAACTACTTTCTTTTTAAAATCCTGAAACAAAGCAACCCAAACTGGGTTCAATGTAATTCCTTTCTCAGGTAAAAATGCCGTCACCAAACCAAACAATGTAAAGATGACCGATGCATCGTCAATTTCCTGTACGAATTAGCCCCCGCTCCCCTTCACAACCAAGTAGTGTCCAGTGTTATAAAAAGAATTACAGCCAATAAACATAATTGGAGGTGTAATCACTTACAAAATATTACGAACAAACATGCAGCAACATTATGGGATTAATCTATTCCTAATTGCCTTCAAAGAACGTTTATAAATGCTAATACGCTCCTTTAAATTCAAAGTTATTCACAATTACGTATCACGTATAAATATATTGTTTCCTTATGGAACGAATCTGCTTAATTTTGTAAAGGCAAACGCTTTAATGGTAGCATTCAGTTGAAAGCAAAACCTACTGCCAACTACTTACTTATAAATATTTATAATTGTTCAATTCTTCGCCCTTGCATCTTTTCTTCGGTATTTATAATACAGAGCAATCAAGCGACCATACAGTATAATTACGTAAACTTTACGTTTTTACCAAAGAGTGAATGTGATTTTGTTAGCTGAGCACTCCCATAATCTACCTACACTAAATAAAGTGCGACAAAAGCATTTGCCTGCAGCAATTTCAGTCTTCCAAAGGACACGAAGGAATAATTAAATTAGAGCCCTACTCAAAGAGTGAAAATTATTGTGAGAAAGCCAGTGTGGTGTAAACCCGAGTGTAAACCAAAGTCTCGAAGTGTATATATGTAAGATAAATTATCACACTAAAACTGTTGTTAGCCCTTAACTACTATCGCGGGGTTCAATATAGACCCAGAGGAAGAAGAAGTAGTACTCGCACTGTTATCGTGTATACGCTCTTCCTGCTATTCTTGTAAAAGTTGACGTTGGTCAGTGTGATTCAGCTTATATTCGTGGTAGATTCCCAATGGGGTCAAACGTGACTCCCATAGTAATTTTTTTTAAAATTTCAGAAATCAATTATTAATGGGCAGTGTCTAACTGACGAACAAGTGATGGATTACTTGAGGGATATTGAAGACGATCCGATTGGTGACATTGAACCTGTGATCCGCGAAACCGATTCAGATATTCACAAAATGAACACAGTCTTCACAATACCGACTCAGAAATAGAATTAGTTTTGTAAAATGAAGAAAACCATGATTCCAGTAATTAGATTTACGGAAAAAATCGCTTCACGTGGTCCAAATCTTCACCATAGTATAATACATGTGTTATATTATGGCTCCACCGACCAGTTCCGGAACAAGGAAACAAAATATAGTCCTCCATCTTCCTGATGATTTAAAGGGTCCACCTTTGCTCAAGCATGGTCATTACCAATAACAGAAAAAACTGTTGCAAGAGATAGTAGATATCTAGATGAGTTTTTAAGAAAAACTCGGCTAGATTAAACTTGAGACAAACAAAGTAACCAGCTCCACATTTGGAACTTCGTAGATCGACAAAGCGTCACCGTTGCAACTTTTGCCCTCGAAGTAGTGGTAATAAATATTCTCAAGTGTGTTCAAAATGCTCGAAAAGTATGCGTAAAGGGCATTCTAAAGAAAAAATAATTTGTCTACTCATCTTTTTTGATTACGTTACAATAGAACCATGTACCTACACTTACTTTAAAAGATGTGGGTCGTAAATGACCCCATAGTAGTTAAGTTAATGGGGTAATTACGTTGTCAAATGTTACTATTATTTAAATAATAAATCTAAATAAATTTGCTTGACTTTAATCCATTAGACAATTCTCTGTTTATTTCTACTCGTTTTTAAGACTACAGTGTGCATTACTACTGTATTTAGTGTATGGTACAGAAGATCAATAGTAAAAGGAATCAAATTAAAAAAATAGCTTGGAGTCACTCCTCCACTTCTTGCTCCACCAATGCCAATAACAGGTATATTGCAACAACCATCATGTTTAAGGCTTCTGCACTCCCAAGAATTTTTTTCACCTTTTAAAGTCCCCCTTTCTCTACTTCGTGCACAACCAATACCAAAAATGGGTATGTTTTAATCTCCACTCATTTTAGATCATTTTTAACGATCTGCACCCTCAAAAAAAATTTTTTTCCACTTTTTAAAGTCACTCCTCCACTTCTTGTTCCACCAATGCCAAGAATAGGTATGTTTCAACAACCTTCTATTAATTTTGCACGATGTTTAACGGTTCTGCACCCTCGACAATTTTTTTTCACCTTTTTAAGTCACCCCTTCTCTACTTCTTGTTCCACCAATGCCAAAAATAGATATATTTCAATAACCCTCTACTAATCTTCCATGATGTTTAACGCGTCAGCCCCCTCAAGAATTTTTCACCTTTTAAAGTCCACTATATCTCCACTTGTTGCGCCATCAATGCCAAGAGTAGGTATGCTTTAACAACCCTCTAATCATTTTCCATAATTTTTAGCGCTTCTCCGCCCTCAACAATTTTTTTTCATCTTTTATAGGCCCCTCTTTTTACTTCTTGCTCCACCAATGCCAATAATAGGTATATTTCAACAACCCTCTACAACATTTCCATGTTGTTTAACGCGTCTGCGCCCTCAAGAATTTTTTCACCCTTTAAAGTCTACTATATCTCCACTTATTGCGCCACCAATGCCAAAAATGGAGATATTTTAACAACCCTTTACTCATTTTAGATAATTTTTAACGATTCTGTGCCCTCAACAACGCTTTTTTTACCTTTTAAAGTCCCCCTTCTCTACTTCTTTCTCCACGAATGCCAACAATAGGTACCTATATTTCAACAACCCTCTACAACATTTCCATGATGTTTAACGCTCTGCGCCCCCAAGAATTTTTTTAATCTTTTAAAGTTCCATTTCTCCACCAATTTCAAGATATATTGCAACAATAATTTTCGAGTTCGTGAGAAGTTTTAAACCACTTTATCTGCTTTCAGAAAAATAATAACTCGAGTGCGAGTTGGCCTAGCCGTTTATTGTTTATTTATTATTATATTTAATAATTACATTTAACAAAGGAAGTTCGTGTCATCAAGATTAAGTGTAATAGAAAAAAAGTGAAGTTTTTGAAGCTGTCAGCGAGTGTTTGTGGATTATTAAGAACTATAAGTAATTAAAGAATTGTCTACCGATCGCTGGCATGCGTTGTATCTGTAAACTGGCCCTGAAGGCTAAAAGTGTGTAGCCCGAATAATATTTATGAACAAATTTGTGTTTAATGGAACGCTAAATTTTAGATTTTACATACAGATTTCGATTGCAGTCCCGTACCTCCCCTAGCTTGAAAAGGTTGATCTAAACAGATATGGTCACCCTTTGGGAATCGGTTTAACTCGCTTATTGATTTTCATAATTAAAGCACACTTAGATCTACTGAAGGCTGAACTCATACCTGTTACGTCATAGCTCATGTGGAAGGTTCAGGCACAGTACCCTTACAAGGAGGATTTTTGAGTTGTACTACCATTCCAATAATTATAACGACGCGACAGGTTCTTTGTTCGTCTGTCTGCGCGTGCGTAGGTGCGATAACCCTTGAAGGCCGTTTGTGTCGTTTACTCCCCTTTCCATTTAGTCGATAGACGTATATTATATGGATAAAAAGGTAGAAAAAGGTAGGTGTTAGGTAAGTAAATAACATGCGATATTTCATTTGCATGTCTCTGTGAAACAAAGTTATGCGCTTTATTTTTAGTGCTCATGTGCGCTCCCAGGACAATTGTGTTTAAAATTTAATTATTATATTTCGTTTTAATTGAATTACGATGTAAGTAGAAAGTTTGCATTGCGATATGTGGAGTATGTGCTCTTATCCGTTACCGTCGTTACTAAATAGATAAATTAAATGATCTTATAGTATGGCTATAACTTTCAATGGAAATGCAAACAGCGCAAGTGTTTAATATAAGAACTGCCTGCAATAGCTGCTCTCTAAAAAAATTACGCAGTTCATAGTACCTTATGCGGAACTAATTTGGCTCGTTAAATCGGCATATTTTAAATATCAGTAATGAATTTTCCTTTTTTGTTCATTATTTTTAGGCCCATAATTCACAAAAGCCTACAATGCATCAGAAGTAATTTTACTAAAATCCATTGCGTGATTATTTTAGACAAGTGCATACCAGAATCTTCAGGTGAAATAGTTTCCGTTAATAATTCACTACGGTAAAAGCCAATAATATGCCAGAGCATGGAATAGGTCATTAAGGAACGATAATGTAATTATCATGTGCATTAATTCATTAAAATCTACAGTGTATATAGATTAGTATAATTTACATACAACCAAGTTAAATGTTTAATATTTGATAAGGTGTACTCGTGCACTGCAAAAGTCAAATTCAATAAAAGCTAATTTAGTAGCAAAGTGAGAGACCAAAATGTTTTATTTCTGACACAAATGGCAGAGTACGTTATAAATGGGAACAATTAATAACACAGTTAATTCATTACACTACTCACCCACCCAATAATGTTTCATCGACATTACTTTGTAACGAAGTTACTTATTTTCCGCCTTGAAGTTCATACCACACCGTATATTTGTGGAGTCGACCAGCTTTGCTGAACACCCGGTATCTAGACTCGTTTCAAGTTGGGAGCCTCGTTACTAAGTGTTTGAATTTACTTATATTTGCTCTGGGAAACGAGCGAGGGAGCTTTGTGTGTTTTCATTTTGTTTAATTGTTTGTCTTAGCGTCGATAACGCACGTAACTTTTATAGTGAATTTATCCGTTTGGAACTGTTCCTGTAGGAATTAAATTGTTTTTACCGCCACCGAAAGATCTCTTGGGGAAGAAGAGAGAGAATCAATATTATTCAGTTTGAGGTCCGTTAATTACCGATTAATTGAGTTTAGTTTTCTATTGGTGTACGAAAACCCAGGATTGCGGTGCAGTTTCAGGAAAATATCAACGTGATAACAATTTGCCCAGCTTGACCTCACATTCCAAGGAACAGAAGGCCATCGCTGGATTTCCGAATTTGGAGATTTGATTCAGACTATTTGGATTGGATTTAACCGTAAATAGAATGGGTTGCAGATAACAACCGTCGATTAAGTCGAGATTACATCCGTTAGGTGCGCTCTTAAAAAACTTGAAATTTGACACCAATCCTATATTTTTAGGCGTAATTGATTAAAAACAGTTTAATTTGTTTGAACATATCGAGACGGGAATTTCAGTTCGTCCCTACTCGTTTAGAGCGATTGAGCGAATAGAGAACCGAAGCCACCTATTGTTTGTTGCAACTTTTTTAATCGTTAGGGGCTAAGTGCACATGAATTGTTCCTTAGTTTAGAGTTACTGTTTGAGAAATTAAAAAAGAAATCTGTATGAGAACGGAAAATTAAAGTTGTTTTCTCCATGCAATTGGAATTGTGTTTCGCTAGTATCTTCTTTTCGATTTTAACCGCAGGGGAAAAATGGTAGAAATATAATTTTCTAACCGCCTGAACGCTACATTATCAAAGTGTCTTCTAGGAAATGCAATTTTATTCCATTTCAAATTAGAGAAAAATTGTGGGTACGAACAAAACAAGTAAATTAGTTCTGCTAAACGCTGTGTTGTCAAATTATTTCATGCATACGTTTACATTAATTGGATTAGTATAAATTTGCGGTATATACGCGAAACGGATTCCCGTAAGTGTAAAAATCTTGACTCTGCCTACCTATATCAGAACCTATTCATTGTATCCCCATTTTGTCACGGCAGGCATTTGACCAGGGGAAATCATGAGCCTTTAAAAAGATACGCATTAGTGATTACAAACAACTGCAATTGATTGAGGGTAGTTTTTTGGGTTTTTTATATTATGATTTAATCTGAAGTAGTTTCATCGTTCTATGTATTAATAGAGATTTGATAGAATTCAGTTACATCTCATTGAAAGTCAGGCGAAAGTTTAACAAGAAATGCGACGATTCAAATTCATTTCCCCCAAGATGATATTAGAATCTGAAAGCGATATCAAATTCAGCAAACTTTTTGCTCTCTAAGGATCTCCGTAAACAAAGTAATGAAACAAAACTATCATATAATCAACCAACCATGATGCGATTAAACGGCTTAAATTAATATCCTTAAAACATTTAAATAGCACACTCCCGAACTTATGTCATTAATTTTATTAACAAGATTAGATACTCGGGAAGTTACAGGTCATTTAATCCTATTGATTTGTGTCTTAACGAATTAATTCATTTATTTTTCGCGAAAAAATTTAGATTGTCAAATCCGTTTCAATTTGCCAGATTCGTTTGGTTACAAGTTCTGATCTGGTCAACTTATCTCAATACGCGAGGATAAAAAAGGAGAAAATGAAGAAAATAAAATTCAGCTCCTCTCCCTCCAATTAAGCCAAGGCATTTCGTCTTTTTCCAAACGAAATTTGGACTCGAAATTGAATTCCCACCTAAATACTGCCCACGCATTCAAAATGTTGTGCAAAACGCGTATTATCATACCTACATTGTAATAATCAAAGTAAACAAATGAGCGGGTTTAATATATACAATTGACCTCATCGGTTAATTAATGCACTTAAATAAATTGGTTTACGATTTCGAGCCGATTTATCGGCATATATCGGTACAGGCGACCTTTAAGTCTTTAAACCCGCTTACAATGATTTAAATTCTTTTGGAAGTAGATTGACCGATTAATGAAATGATTGATTTTACGTTTTTACAGAAGCCGAGGTTAATTGCGTACCGATTAATCCTTGAATCAGGTGCATTTGTCATCGTGTCAAAAAAATTATTCCTATTTGACTTTTCTTTATAAATTTGTCCGGAGCTTGTTCCGATAAGAATTTTCGTGGGTATGGTAATTCGTATGTTTTACATATATACAGTATCACATATTGTTTTAATTAATCAAACTTGTGTAACGGCTTACATTTTATCTGTATGTGACAGCTTGTGGGGAGTAGGAAATAAGATCTGATTTCAATTACTCAAGTTTGATAGTTAATAAGCGAAGGCGGTGAAATCTGATGGCTTCGTCCAAGTACGTATTACTGTTCTTTGAGTTAGTTAAAACAAATTCCCTGCTGAATTAGAAAATAAACGTTGGAAGTACACTTACTGAAAGGATTTATAGAGGATTTGTGGTAAAAGGGTGCGTTCTGCACTTTGGAGATGTGACATCTAAGCGACGAAGCGAAAAGTAGCATGAAGAATGCTCTAAGTGTATCATTTAGTGCCGTCAATCTTTTGAGTGTTTTTACATTGTCAACTTCATCGACTTTAATTGTAAAAAGCTAGGTATATTAATTACCGATACCTCAATTTTTACATAACATTTTACTTCCAATCATTCTCCAACAAAGCAGATTAATTTTCCACATCGTGCATGGTATTAATTGGTAAGGCGAACGGCTCCATATTATAATAATAAGAAGTAAGATTCATTTTATTAAAACCAGTTATATTGTTGTGTTCACACCCACCGGTTTCTTGCATAAATTCATATGGGAGCGTACGCCCAGTTCTATTAGCTAACACCACCGCATCGATTTAAAAAAATTACTTAAAATGAAAAAGGTGCCGATAAACTTTAATACTTCACATATAATTATTTTCGGATTTTTCTTTTTTCACCAGATTTATTTTTAATGCCTGCTTAACGCTTTAGCCACAAGTACATGACTATTTAGGTCTAATTCATTATAGCAAAAAAAAACTGCTACGGAAATTCCTCCGGTCTCTAAACTGTAATGAGTAAAAACAAGTTCTCCAATCGTTGACTGTAGCATTGCAGTTTGTGACTATCTTTCTTGGCCCCTTTTGTCAAGGCGAGGATTTTTTATTCGTCCATCTAAATTAGTCTAGTCCTCTTGTACGTTAAATAGATAGACTAGTATCAAATTTCACCTGCGGGATGTTGTTTTGCATGGATTTTTATCAAAAGTGTCGACCACTGACCCCTTAAGCAATATTGGAATGAACGTGTAGGTTTAAAGTATAGAATGTTCTAATAAAATTTGTATTTATCTCGAAAGAGGTTGTAAAATTCTCGCTTGAAATCATAAAATTTGTTAACTTTGTAGTACTTTTTAGCATACATAATAAGTTATAAACGACTATTTACGTATTTCTAATGCCTTTCTCTAACGTCGATATAGCCAACATACACAAGAATTACCTTTGATTTGAATTAAATTGTATTTTGCACCCACTTTGCAACATTCAGTTTAAAGTAATTATTCACCTTCGCACCCCAGTTACCCCCTCTTGCACACTGACGCATCGGCATCGTTTTAAAGGCCACAATACTAAGTTACCCACAGCATCAAATTTGGATGGTCTCGTTATGAATTAATTTAATAAAACCAGTACAAATACAAAATAAATGAATTTATTTTATTTAACGCTAGGTCTCGGAAGTTGGAGGTACGACATGAAGATATTCAAGTCATCGACACGCTATGATTTTGTGCTCACGTGTAATGCAAATTTTGTGCTCAAACCGTAACAGAGATATTTACAATTTTCAGTTGGTACCTCCAACTTCACGCTGTTCACGTTAAATGCAAAATATTAGAATGCCATAATTTTGTGCTCGTTTTGTGTCAATTTTTACCGTATAATACAAGTTTTGTGCTCAAGCCATAATAGAGATACTCAAAATTTTGGTCTGTACTTCCAACTTCAGGTTGTTTCACTACTCAAGCGAACAATGTAAGTGCACGTAATTTAAAAACTGTTAACGATACCCACTGAGTATTAGATTTACCAAATATTGAACCACAACGTAAATATTGCCAACCTGTTCCCCCTCCATGAAGGGACGCCAATTTTGAGTAACATTTCTCCCATTATGAGGTCCCCTTTATTTTAAGAAATTCACATCCAGGCGAGAATTTTGAGATCTTCACTTCTAACGGCAAATTTTGGGACATTTGGTGTTTTTAGGGTAATTGGACCCTGCTGAATCCAAGATGGGGGCCAGAATGGCGACTAAAGCTCACTATATCATTTTTTTTTCTTGTTGTAAACAAAGATACCTATTATTATGATTTTTATCTAGTAAATACGTCTTACTATTTATTACTATCTTATAAAAAATGTGTAGCAAACAAAATCAAGATGGCGGTCAAAATGGCGGTAGAAACTTGCGTTAACCAATTTATTTAATTGCACAAAAAAATTTGCATTTGTGGGGGGTGGTACAAAGATGATGTACAAGGCATATCCATATTAAATCTAAAATATACAAAGAATATCACGTACATCTTTTATGTGTATTAAAAATAAACCTGATAATGTTACCTTATATCTCCTCTCGATGATGTTCTAAGTATATACATGAGATTATAAAGTATGTATATACGTTTTGGATTAGATAGCTTTCCCTGCGCTACGTGCTTTCGTTAGCGTCACTTTTTCCGTGAATAATTATGGTAATGAAGATAATAAATTGCATATTACAATTACCTAGGGGGAAACAAGTACCATTTTTGGTGTACACCAAAAATTCTAATTCAAATTAATTCACGTTAATTCAAAATAATTCACGTAAATTCAAGTAAATTCTCGTTTAGTCAAGTTAATTCAAGTAAATGCAAATTAATTCACGTAAATTCAAATTAATTTACGTTAATTCAAATTGAATCACGTTAATTGTCAGCCATTCTCGTTAATTCTATTTAATTCGCAATAATTCTAATTAAATCAGGTTAGTTCAAATTTTCAAATTAACACAGATGAGGTGTACACCAAACATTCAAGGTTGTTTCCATCTAGAATTTTTCCAAGGCAAATTTTTACCAGGACTAGAGTTTTTGAGTAAAATATTTCAACGGTGGATTTTTTCTGGGGACAAATTTTTTACACAAGTATACCAGGGAAACATTTTCCAAGAGCAATTTTATAAATCTTAAATTTTGAAGACGAGAATTTTTCCACAGAGAATTTCCCAGGGTGAGGGGACAATGTGGGTCAAATATTTACAGGGCGATTTTTTACGTTTCTGGAGGGAAGTTTTCCACCCAAGTTTCCGGGGCGAGTTTTTTACGCAAGCATTCCAGGGCGTAAACTTCCAACGCAAATTTTTCTTTGACGATTTTTTTGGGGACCAAATAATCGAAAGATGATTTTTTCAACATTTTCTGTGGATGAATTTCCTTTTCTGGACGAATGTTTCAAGGGCAATTTTGGGAGCCTACATTTTTCGTAGGTAAATTTTTCGGAAGAGAATTGTTCCATAGCGAATTTTCCTTATAGTTCTTGGGAGTTAAATATTCCAAGGACGACTTTATTCGATAGGCGAATTTTTTAGGAAAGAAGTTTTCCAGGAAGAACCCTCCCGAAAATTGTTGGGGGTGAAATTTCCACGTAAATATTACGGGAGGAAAATTCGTAGAGGCGAATATTCCCTGCATGAATTTACGGGTTGAATCTTGCACGGAAGCATTTTAAAAAGGCGATTTTTTCATAGCGAATTTGTCTCGTATATTTTTTTTCGGTGGACAAGCTTTTAGGGGTCAAATATTCCAGGGGTGATTTTTAGAGCGCATCAAATTTTCTGGAATTATTCACGCAAGTATTCTAGCGAAGGGAGATTTTTAAGACCCTTTTTTTATGAGAGCGATTTTTCCTAGCGAATTTTCAGGAGATTTCTAAGGGCGATTTTTTACAGGAATCGGCGATTTTCGAGAAACGAATTTTCCAGGGCAAATTTTATCAGGACGGGTGTATGTGGGTCAAATATTCCAATGGAGATTTTTTCGAGATTAAATTTTCTGGGGGCAAATTTTTCACGCGAGTATTCCAGGGAAAAGTTTTCCGAGAACGATTTTTTCGTGTTTAAATTTTCAGGACAGGAATTTTTCCATAGCGAATTTTTCCAGGGCGAGACGTGTTTTTAATGTCAAATATGCCAAGGGTGATTTTTTCGAGACTACATTTGCAGGACAAAAATTTGTTATGCAATTATTCCAGAAAAGAATTTTCCGGTGCGCATATCCCCAAGGCGACTTTTTCAAGCCTACATTTTCCGGAAGCGAATTTTTCCATAGGAAATTTTCCCAGAAGAAATTTTCTGGGAACAAGTCTTTGAAGATCAAACACAATAGTGATTTTTTCGAGGCTACCGTTTCAGGATTATAAGAGCAATTGTTTCAGGAATCGATGATTTTTTAGAAACAAATTTTTTTTAAGGGGAACAAGTACCATTTTTGGTGTACACCAAACATTCAAATTCAAATTAATTTAGGTTATTTCATGTTAATTCACGCTAATTCAAATTAATTCACATTAATTCAAATTAATTAATGTTAATTCAAATTAATTCACGATAATTCGTATTAATTCACATTAATTCAAATTAATAGTTACAGTGATTAGTTTAGAAATAAAGGCAAATGACCATAGCAGTCGAGCCTTAAAAAAATTCACGTTAATTCAAATTAATTCAGAGGGGTGTACACCAAAAATTCAAACTTGTTTCCCCCTAGACAATTACCGTTAATTTTTACTACCAGTACGTTAGTGTATTGGAATAAAAAATGACCCTCCCCTTTTTTACGGAAATACCTACACGTTTCGAAGCACCAGCAATCCGAATGAAACAAAATGTCGATCGGTCTGTCTGTCTGTGCTCTCATTTCCGGCTGAACCGATTGGAACCAAGTTTGCTACACATATTCTTAGACATAGCAGAATCGCGCCAGCGCAAGTGTATTATTATTATTATTTGCCACTACAATACGTAATAGTTTTTATGCGGTGCGGGTATTTGTGGTATCTGTGCTAGCCACAGCAATTTTTATTAAATCAATTGATATTCCGAGTTGCGTACTGAAAGTTATGAATTTTATTTCTCGAGTTGGTATGTGCATGACCTAAAGATACAATTATTATTTAAAGACTGGATGGGAATTACTAAGCGGAAGAATGGCAGGTATATATATTAGAAATGACAAATGTAAGCGGAAGGTCAGGAGGATTCAAGAGTATAGTGTTGAATAAAACAATAAAAATTGGTTACGAACACTTTCCAGCCAATTCTGAAAATATACAACATTGGTACATGGAATATCCTATTGCATATATTTGCATATTAGAAGAATGTTCATTGTATACCGCTTGTCAGTATACCAATATATGAAGCATGTCTGATGGATATACATCAATATACAGTGTGTCCCAAATCGGGTGGGATTGCATGGGTAACTTTGTTATTATTAAAGATAGAGAATTGGTTAAATGGGCAATGTTTTGCAGTTTTGGATGCTTATATTTAAAATTTCCTTATGGAAATTCAAAATGTCGCATAGGTTCGACGTAAATTCAAAAAAACTAAAATTGGTCATTTCCTTGAATGTCTTATATCATCGAAAGTATAAGAGATATAAAAAAAAGTTTTATATAAAAGTGACTGTCTTTGATACGCTTAATTTAGAATTGATGTCAAAAAAAAATTCAAGATGGCCACTTTTGAGGAACATTTACCAACTTCCTAAAGTTAAATGGGCGCCATATTGGATTTTTAGATTACTTGATAGATTTTTAAATTCTCTTTTCAACGAGCTATTATAACATAAGATTGAAAATAAGATACCAGTTATATTAACGGTTTTTGTATTTTAATCAAGTTGTGACGTATTTTAATCAAGTAGCCTGTGTTGCCATTGATGATTATTATTATTATTGTAGTGGTAGCTACTTCCACTTTACTTTTATTTTTTAATTAAGTACTTACTTTTATAATTTAATGTACTGTACATAATTCGTGAATTGTGACCTGAGCAGCCAGTTTGTTGGTAGGTAGCATAAACTAACCCTTCCTTCGAAACATACGTTGTCGAGAAAAATCCTTTAAGGAAGTTTATTGGAGAATTTGTAAATAATGGTGAGCAGTTAAAGATCCATCGAAGATTACCGGTCCAATTACATGACTTCCCATTATGCCATAAAATACATTAATTAAAAAAAAATATTACTTGATTTCGGCGTGAATCTACAACATGTAGGTTTTCCTGTGACGAGTAGTGTTCATAATGTCGATACACTTCGCAGTTAGAAAAATAAGATTTATCTGTCCATATACTCGGACTGGTAAAACTGTTAGTTTAGATATTCTTGCGGATAAACCACCTACAAAATGTGACCTGGGACAATGCTTCAATGGTAATACATTGTGTAAAATAAAGCGAAGTGTCTTGAAATGTCTTTAACTGGATAATGGCATTACTTTTTTCGAGGGAATAGTTTGTAGTTATACCACCATTTCTAGGTATGTAAGTATGGATAATAAGTCAATAAGTGATGTTATAAAAATATAATTTTTCTAGACCGCTTATATAAAATTTTGGAGGGAGTTGTAATGCCCAAACCCCCCTCTCATTATTGCGTCCCTGATTTTTTTAAACATCTGATGTAATTATTTTCATTGTTTTGTTGCCTCGAATAGATGTTGTTTTGTTTTTTTTAATTCATCACAGCCTACTTGATTAAAATATAAAAACCGTTGATATAGCTGGTATCTTATTTTCTATCTTATGTTATGATGGCTCGTTGAAAAGAGAATTAAAAAATCTATCAAGTAATCTAAAAATGCCATATGGCGCCTATTTAACTTTAGGAAGTTGGTAAATGTTCCTCAAAAATAGCCATCTTGAATTTTTTTTGACATCAATTCTAAATTAAACGTATCAAAGACAGTAACTTTTATATAAAACTTTTTTTTACATCTCTTATACTTTCGATGATATAAGACATTCAAGGAAATGACCAATTTTAGTTTTTTTGAATTTACGTCGAACCTATGCGACATTTTGAATTTCCAAAAGGACATTTTAAATAAGCATCTAAAACTGCAAAACATTGCCCATTTAACCAATTCTCTATCCTTAATAATAACAAAGTTACCCATGCAATCCCACCCGATCTGGGACATACTGTATATATAAGACATCCAAAAAGTATTATACTGCATATAATACATCGGACATTTTCGCCATAATTTTTCACATTCCCAGCCAACGAGCACAATGTAATGTGTTAAGGGCTTTTTGGTTCTGAAATATGGGGGGACAATTTAATACACGTGCACTAACGATGCACAGAAACCCAAATTAGTTTCATACCAAAAAATTAAATGGACGAAGCCATAGCAAAATAGGAGTATAATATTGTAAAAAGTATCGATTTTACAAATGCCGAGATTTTTCTGTCGTACCTATAATACCAAGTAATTAAGACATATTTCTCATGCTGAAACAATCTCCGTGGATCCCGCGATTAAACCCAAAAGCAAACAGAAACGATTAGAAATCATTAAATTAAGGTGAAATTGCCAATTAAGAATATTCAGCTGCGTAACAGAAAGAATAATAAATTTGCAATTCATTTAACGGCATTTTGAAAGGTACAGCCAGCCCTTAAGTATACATACGAATTTCAAGACGAAGCGAATTTATTTTTACATTCTACCACAATGTTGCTCAACTCATCCTTAAACGGCGGCCGAAGGGACTCTCTCAGACAATTTGGTTAAGTTTAATGACCTCAAGAGAAGCTTCAAGATCGTATCTTATCAGTTTCAAGACAAGTCACTGAAAAATATTTGTGGAAAATTTGTAAAATGTATACGTTAAAATACAATAGGCGATTTTTGCTCACGGTTTTATTCATGAAAATCCAGGCGTGCCGGTCGTTCTCAGTCCGTTTGCTCGTATTTTATATTACCGCGCAACGTTATAGATACATATTAATCACTGTCATTTTGTATGCTGCTTGAACGATGTTGTAATGCAACATCATTATTAATGATCCATATACGTGTAATAAAAAAATGCTTTTGTTCTGCTACTGTTTTACCTTAGATCCATAGTTGGAAATTGTTATCGATGCTATCTAAAATATGCAAACACAATACATAACCTACGAAGGCTTTCGTGTGGTCATTTTTTATAATTCCGCTACGGGCGTGATGAGATTTTTTAATCATTACAGTTTATGGCACAGATTTTTTTTATGTGACAAATGATGGCCACAGTGACATAGGTTTAGAAATCCCAGCCGTCAGTTTGGGAATTTATAGAAATTAATAGTGTTCATGCCAAATTCTCAAAGCTCGGCTTCTAACTGCAGGCGGTCTACACAATGTTGGTACTAAGGGCCGAATGTTATTCCAATGATTAACATCTACGTTAGGCGTCTAACCAACCGATTTTCGGCTTACTAAACAGATACCGCTTTTTGCTGGAAGCTTTCCAAGACGATTACGATTATTAATGCGCTATCGTGTTGAAATTTAAAAATACACTTTTACGGCAAACATTGACAACTTTATATACATTAAAGTAATGGTACGCCTAGGCCGATTGTTTAACTTACCGACCGCAAACGTTAACGGAATAATACATCTTGAAAAACAGTAAACAATTAAAGCGCATATAATTTAGGAACGTATCTGCTCATTCGCTTTATTTATCTTCAAAGATTCTGGCAAAATTTCAACAAACTAACATTGTTTTAATGTAAAACTTCTTTGCGTCGGTGAATTATATCAAATAATATGTAAAATAAGAACGCACTTTTCCAACGTTATTTTTTTGAAGATGCACTTCACAATTTCACTTCCATCATCACAAAAGTTAACGGTATAATTCCAAATTGAGATTACTGTACTGGGGTTCATTATGATTGGGCAAACCTAATGAGATCCATACATAGTAAATAGGACAAACGTGTGTGAATAAGTGATCAAGGTTTATTGACTGTAGTCCCTTAAGGTGATTTAACCATTACGGCAGAATCACAAACTCATTAATAACAAATTAATTACTTACCCCACAGCTAAATTTGTAACTTTATTTTTCCTAAATGGAGTAGTGCCAGAGCCGTGAAGTTGGAGTATCGATCTCTTAAAATCCAACTTTTGTACTCACTTTGTGCTGTTTAGAATTCTCTTTGCTGTATTATAAAAATTTTGTGCTCTAGGGTGCACGTTACTATCGAAGTAAACTGTCGAATAACTCAAAATTTGTAAGGCAGAAAATTTGGGGTACCTATCAACCGGAAACTTTCAAATTTTGTACGGTAACGAATTTTCTTTACAAAACTGTACGATAAATCGCGGAATTTTTCGCAATTCTAAACTTTACATGTCCATAAACAGATTATTTTCCAACAAAATTTCACAGTGGCACAGTGTAGAAAAAAATTGGAATTATTTTGGTTTATTTTGGCGTAATTAGTAGAAAAGCAAGTACATTACAATGCAACTACTATGGTGCTCTCGCCAGGTTGTTTCTACGACTTCGTTCCCTCACAATATATTAATTTCTGTAGCCCTTAACACGTTTTTTTTTCAGTAATTATGTTTGTTCGTGATCAAATCGTCCTTAATATTCCATTATTGATGCGCAAACAAAATTTTCAAGTTTCTCTTATTGTTCATGATTCATTTATTGTTTTATTTTAATTATTAGCAAATCAATTTAATCTTTAAGGATCGATTTAATTTAAGTAATTCTATACTACTACTAATAATAATAATGACTTTATTCAACCAATACCTATGTAGATTGTCTTGGATCACAGCTAATTAATTAATTTGAATTTAATGGTTGACACCCAAGGCGAAATTCAAGTAGGTCACATATGTAACCCCCTGCTCTTCCACTTAACCTTGTTCACCAATAGATGAAGGCGCCACAGCAATAATTCCAAGGCACCGAGTACAATGCATTTACACATTCATGAAATAGGAATAGAATCGAGAAAAAGGAATACTAAATAAGAAAAACATAACAGTGTAAGAATATGTCGAACCAAACATAATGGTGAAAAAAATGAAAATTGAAACTGTGGGCTCTAACGCTTTTCAGCTAGTATAAAAATCTGTGTGAATGACAAAGAAAAGATTTAATATAAAGCTTGCAGATAAGAGAGAACATTTAAACGAGAAGTCATTAGAGTAAGTTCATCAGTTTTCTTTGCAATAATTGAGGGTGCAGCTTCATCCGTTAATGGACTACCAAGAAGTGACAGATTATCATTTGTCATATATTTTCTATCTACTGAAAAATCTTTAGAACTAGTCCAACTTATAACAGAGGAACTACCTTACGTCGTCTACTACTCTCGCTAAACTACATAGCAAGAATCTCAGCAGCAGCGATCTCCGCAATATTCAAAAACAGAACTTTTTGAGATCCTATCTTTCTTAAAGCAAACAATTAAGAAGGTTTTTGCTTTCCCAAAAGGCCATAGCTACGTGCGCTATAATACATATATGTTTTTCTTTACTACATAGATGCATCTGGTTAAACGTTTAAAGAAATAACTCCATAAATAAGAAAGTTGACGTTGCGCAGTTCGCGTATGTGCAGATTTAATTTATGCTATATGCGATATGTTTGCTTTTTTCTAGAAGCGTCTATGGTTAAAATTTTAAAGAGAGATCTTCATAAAGTAAAAAAAGTTTTTCAGTCTGCGCATGCGCACATCTGATTTTTACTATATGCGATATGTTTGGCTTTACTAGAGGTGTCTGTGGTTAAAATTTCAACAAAATATATTAATAAATAATAATATATACAAAAGAATACGCAAGTAAAAATGGTTGTATATTAAATCACGCTTCATTTGATACAAATCGGTTTTTGAATATAAACTTCCAAACTCAGCGGACTAGCCATTTTACCCGATAGTAAATGCTTGCTATTCCGTTTGCATTGCGATTTCCGTAAAATTTCAACTCTCTTACGCCTCTCTTATTTGAGGCCTAACCTGCAGCATTAGTAGGTACACATTACTCGTGAATTATCATGTCCAGGTTTTTGCCAACATAAACCAGCATTAAACATAACATTAATAAACAAAGCGCGCCGTTTCATGTGAAATTGAAAAAGTTTGAAATGATGACAACCGCACTTATATAATATAATCACGTTACAGTGCTTAGTTCTATTATCAACATTAGATCTAATCTAATTCAATGTGGGCCATGGAGCATTGAAAACGTCATCTTACACGAGTAATTCCGTAGGGAAGTTCATATTTAACACTTTCGGTACTTTCAGTATTGTAAATAAGTAACTAATTTATTTCTTATTCCAGCGTACAATTTTGTTAAGTGACAATAAATTATTCTTTCATCAATTTAAACGACGACGGGATAGTAGAGTTGACTTCTTCCACCGTAAAGAAATGAAGTTATCAAGAGGCGCTCGTTACAGTAACAATCTAAACTCCACCCCTAGCTAGGTACCCCATAATTATATTCTAAATTGCCGGCTGCCTGTTCAATTAAAATCTCATTATAGAAATAGGACCATGTAATTCTGATTTCTGATTCTTCCGAGATTCCTACAATTTTTATATTTTTATTATACTTCCTATGGTGCCGGGTTAATTACCAATTTAACTACTCACCCTCCAACATGCAAGGGAATTGTATGTTCCAACGGTTTAGATAAGGATTCCGATTCAGTTCACTTTTCTGTAACGATGCAATTAAGATAAAAATAAGAGAAATTAATTGTCGCGCTTTTATTATATTGAATGCGGTAAGAACGTCATTCTTAAGCCCTATCTAATTAAACGAAGTTTATGAAGGAGAACATCGACTTTGTTCGTGAAAATAAAATCCCTTTCGTCATTATGCAAAAATGTGGATAGATTAAATTGTATCCCATTTATTAAATCCCAATTTATTTTACCTATAAGAAACAGTTATTAATTTATAATTGTTTAATGCAAAAACAAATGGATGTATTTTTCGTGCTAACAACCGATAAAAATTCAAGTATTTTAATCCACCACATAAAGTATATTAATCCTGACGGATATTTCAATTTATTAGTTTTTAAAACTTTGAGTTTTGCTACTAGCGGAATGTCATGACATTTATTTAAATGACTTACCCCCTAGGATTTTTTTGCTTTCGCTCTGGTATTTCTATTTTTTGCGCTTCCATTATGCCAATCGGGGCTCATGTAAAATTAATTGTCAATAAGGTGGGCACCATTCCCATTTGTACCGAATTTAAAATTAATCCGCCGGTAATTTAGGACCAATTAAAGATTAATTTGTCCCCTCAAAATTTTACCCGCGTAGTTCAGCCGGAATGCTGATTTTTTTTACAATTTGATCATAATAGTTTGAATGTAAGACTAATTTGTACCCAAGTTTGTTGTTTAAACAATTCGAACAACGCAAATCTCAGATTTAATCGAACAATTGTCACCTATAAATTTTGGACCCACACACATTTTTTATAAACAAATTATTTTGATGTTATTTACAACATCAATCATAATTCAGAGAACTTTTTGAACATTTTCCTGAAAAATGAAACCCAACTCGAAAAACTATGTTTCGAATTTAAAACTAATTTGGACCCATAGCGCAATATGCAATTTTCGAGCTTTCATATGCGAGATTCAACAAACTTGTGTTTGGAATTTGCATTCTCAAAGGTTTTGTAGTACAACATTAAATTTTGAATTTTCATTCATTAATTAATACTTGATTTGAAAACATCAAAATCGCGCGCTACATTTTTACGTATAGTATTGATAACACGTATCTATATTCTAGCATATTATGGTATTTTGTAATAAAAGAAAACAGTCTATATTCGTTGCATTTGCACCTCCTGTTACTTACCAACTGATGCAAGGATATCTGCTTTTTTAACAGAAAAAAGTGCGGACTTAATTGTTTATTCCGTTGTCTCGTAAATGTAGAAACGAATTTTAATTATAAATTTAAGTGCAAGAAATAAGTTGGAAATAAATGTACCGACACTTACAACATGCACCGACCCTCGAAAAACGTGTAGAACAGAATGAACACGAGTCTTCATGTCATAATTTTATACAATAGATGGGACATGCAAAGTAAGGATGTAAAGTGCTGTTTTAAGTTGTTTATACCTAATTTAATTACGTAATAGCGCAAGTTCTAATAAATAAACATAATAAATTAACCCGCTACTGTGGCCACTATCTCATCGTTAACTTGATCTAAAGTCAAACTATTAGGATCTCCATTATAGTTAAGAAATGGTTTATTATACATAAAATATCTCAGTTTAACATGCTCGAATTCGGCGTTTTGTTCTCTTTTCAATTTTAAGCTTCTAGATTAAGTTTTTCTTAACACGAACAAGGTAACCCCACAAAATTAAATTTGTTCTACCACCGATATGTGGGTTAAATTAAAAAATGCTTAAGTGTGTACTAAATCGTTTAGGATGAATCTGCATTTTTGCTTATATTCACTACAATCCGAGGTATATTTAAAGTCCGCTTCCTTATATTGCAAACAGAGCAGATAACGTACGTTTTATTGCCCAACATTATAGCAAATTTGTTTAAGAATTTCATTGATTAACTTCATGAATGTATTACTTCTATTTTTAGCAAGTGTATTACAACGGTAATTGGACAATTATGACGTTGCATTTTACTCATTTGCGAGATAAATCGACCGATATCTGCCACTTAAAACTACGTACTTGCATGAGGTCCATCGTGCTCGAAAATGGCTCCCAATTTTAGTGAGTCAAATTGAAAGTTATTTATATAATAGGTTTTTAGTTGTTTATAATTGTCTTCCTAATATCTCTTTATATTAAAAGGTACAGTGGAGAAAGTACCCAAAAATACAGCTTATAGTCTAAAATTAATAAGTAGTCAATTTGTCTACTTTTCCCAAGGACGCAACTTTATTTATATTAAGCGGTATAAACTACAAAAAAAGTACCCACAGTAAAGATCTTTAGCAATTATGCGGAATAATTGGCAAACTTGAAAATAAAGGATATTTTTAATTCAAATAACACCATAACAAAAACTCAACTTGATTCCTCTTTTCTTTGGTTCGTCAGTTCAAACTCCACTCGCGATTAAGGATTCGATATGGACCAGAATAAGGTTGAATCAAAAGTTTCTTTAAATTATCAATGCGGCGGAAAACGTATTCGCAGATGACAAGATCTTGGAAAACGCATGGGTGATGGGACGTCTGTCTCGCTGGAGGCACAGGGGGAATGGTCTTGAAAAGAGCTCGCAGATCCGCTACAAAGTCCTTAGGGTCGGATGGTGGAACGTCCTGGGAATGATTGCAACATAATGATCGTTTATTAATCCTGGTAATTACTAACTAAACTTTTAACATTGGAGAAGTTATGGATAATGTTGATATGATCAATATCTCATTTGTTGTTGTGTTATTATAAATTCGAAAATTTACTTCTTCTCTTATTATTTGCATGCCATACTTATCCGATTTGGAGCATCTAGTGGTGTACGATAGCAAAAGTCGAGAGTTAATTTATATAATGTGCTTCAGTTTATGAAGTTTTGGAACGTTGCTGTATGCCGTTGGGAGTTTCCAAAAACTTGGTATTACAAGTTCGGAAAGAAAGAAAGCAAATTTTACCGCACCAATCAACAAGCGCGTCAAAATCTTAAGTCGACCAACACACTATTGAATTTTTCAGGCGAAAAAGCATTTTTTTCATTTACTGTAGAATCAATCACAAATATTTGGGATCCAAAAGCCTAACTCTATTTTGGTTGCGCAATTTGTTTCCCTTTGTTCTATTTCCGGTGGTAATTAAGGACAAGTTCCACTTTCCATATGCATGGAGTCCATTAGGGTAGTGCATATGCAGAACAATTACATAAGGCAATAGCTAATTTAAATTTTTTGTCAACGTTTCGCAAACAACCATTATAATTGCAACGTTAAAATAATAGTAGAAAACGGAGGTATTTGCAATCCCATAATTATAACATAATATTGCAGAAAATTAAAAATTCTTTTGTATGCAAGTCAAAGAATAAATTTATTTAATAACTTTGTTAATTAAAAAGTGGTTTTCATTATATTTATATTTCATCATTCAGCTGAGTTTAGAACGCATTTCTGACAAAAGTTGCATTCACATTACATATATTACGTTTTCCAATAACTATCGCGCTGCTATTGTATAAATATTATACTACAAATATTTGGCTTTCATATTCTATGCAGCCAATTATTCATTGACTCATTGAATGTTGCTTTGTACTTTCTACCATATTATCTATTGAAGTCATTCCGGTATCCAGACTCCATTGTAATTTCAGGGCGATCCATTTCGACATGTTCCTTCTCGTGCATTCAGAAAAGTAAATCTAATCGAAATTCTTTCCCGCTTGTTTATTTAAAGTAATTTATTTTCAAATGGTTCCTATTCGAATTTTTCAAATGAACAGTTTTTATTTTTTCTGTAACTCAGATCCACAAGGCGCAAATGCCATTCCCAAATTTCCCTATTTATTTCCATAACGCGTTTCTTATCTTAGTGGTGGTAGGATAGGAACACCATAGCGTCTAGCGATAACTGATTCAGTTTCGATTGAGCTATTTCGAATTTGTAAACGAAATTTAACTCTACATTAAAATTCTCTAGTTCATGTGTCCGTGCAATTTCCCTGTCAACGCCCTTTTTTCGAGATTTTGCATTTTACCAACCATAATTTTTGGAAAATAGGAAAGACTGATGTATTTGGCTCTAAGAACTCTATCGTGTGCATTAAAGTATTAAAAAATTGCTATTTATGTTTGCATAATGACTGAAAGAAAATACTGCAACTCTTTGGGCCGTTTACGTAACAAATACTGAAACAAAAACCCCAAGAATACGAAGCTTTCATGCGATCAGCGAACCAGTTGATAATGAGAGCTTTGCTATTGAAACGCGTTGGTTTTATTAAAGTTTTATTGTGGTTTTGGGTGCTTTTATATAGGTATAATATAAAATCTTTGGCCTTCTTTTTGCTCTGACCTGCAATTACAAGAAGTCAATAATTGGTTACTTTCGCAATTTAATTATGATCGCTAGCGTGAAAGGAAGCTGTCCCTTGATAAGTGGTAATCGCTCTTCAGCATTGCAAGAGAATTTGCGCAGAGTGAGATTATGATTAGATAATCAAAGGATGATAAATGATCTCTGATCTATTAGTTTGTCACATCTAATTAATAATAGAGTTACCGTAAGTACATGAATGCGTACATTCACGGTTTGTCGCCCTGTGTGCAAGATAGCCGTACCTTTGGCAGACAGGGACTGCAGTCTAATGACACTAATTACAAACCGGGCTCGAATACATTCATGATTTAATCAGGCTTTTAACTTTAAAAATCAATTGTTAGTGGCTGAAACGTAGGCGCGCTTTTTAGCCGCCTGTTCGCATTGCCGTGCTAATGCATTGCAAACTCGAAAGATAGCAACCGGTGTGGTATGTGAACTGCTATCAGCGCAATCGGCGAAGATAGTGCTGCTTAATGACGCATATTAGCTGCAGCATTGTATCTTCTTGTATAATATTAGTAGTGAAAATTAAATGTTCCATTCTTGCCGAGAACCGCTAATTAATTTCATTTAGTTTTCTATACCTCTTATGCCACTTAACTACAGTTTAACGACTTTCCCGTCGTATGTTATCCGTATTAACTACACTTAAACTGTCATAATATCATCTTTTCTTTAACAACAGCGAGCGCATTTTAAAAACTATGAAGTTAGGTCAGAAATTAAACAGTACACTACACTAGTGAAGACGTTCCGATGGGGGATTGCGGACATGTATCAAGCGAAATATACAAATAGAAGAGAAGGATAGTAGCTACATACGAAAAGTGGCACGTAGTGTAGTAGGTCCATCCTCCCAACCCAAGAACCTACAAGCATATACTCGCTTGTGTAGTTTACACATTGACTCCTCGATCTCGGGATTCGCGTTTGAAGTGTTGGCTCCACCATCAGTAAGATCTTATCGGGGACTACTATAATCCCTTTGTCGGTACCCACTTCCGACATCCCGTTCACTCGCAATTCGAGTTTTGGTGGATTTCGCTAAAAACCCTCCACAAAATTGTACCATTGAAAAAGTAATATAGTATAACGCTTATGGGTTTTTGCGTATTGCTGTAATGTTGGTTGCATACCGTTAATATGTTCACAAAAGTTCGCATTTCTTGCTTTTCAAGTATTTTCTTTCACTATTGAACTATGCTCTTTCCTATTCTGTAAGCTATCAATGATGCAGAAAGGTCAGCCCTGTTGCCAATTTGTCGATCTGAATGGTTTATTTAGTCAACTATTGCGTATTTATGTTACGCGATTATTCATATTGACCGGTCAATGTGAATAATTGAGGGAAGGACATTTTTTGAACAGCCCCCCATTCAAAATCTTCTGTTTTATAAATGGCAGTAGTTTTCGGTCCCCTAAATTTATCATATTCGTCGGATAATCTGACCGTAATATTCATATCATGAAAAAGATCGTTTTGAAACTACAGAACGCTATTTTGTAGCGAATAGGAATTTAAGAACTGAATAATGCTACAGTTGATTGAATTGATGGTGTCAGGCAATTTAATTCACCTCTTCGTCAATTTCCAAATGTATTCTCGGTGCATTTCAGTGTTTTTTTTTGGTTTTAAAATGAGCTTTAATTATTTTACTGGCCCGCGAGCCATTTACTTTAAAAGTCCACAGTACGAGTAAAAAATTCACCATACGCAGGTGCGCAAGGTAGGGTCAAGACCCGCGGCACTTTAGGATGGGAATGGTGCCTATTTCTATCTACTTATGCGTTTTCGGACCCGAATCTACAGGTTCACCAGGGTAAGAGTGAAAAGTCCGCTTAGGGGTTGGTCTTTGTGCATTTTCGCTTCTTATTCGGTCATTTGTGGTCCAATATGGCCTCTTTTTTTCTTTGGTCTGCGAGGGAGGGACAGCGCCTTCAGGGAAGGTCGAAATCGCGTGCTGTTTAGTCTTGTGGGGAGGCGATGAAGTCGACCAGCCCAAAATTGTCGATATTGATCCCCTCGTTTAGTATCGTTGGAAAGCAGATAGACAAGGATTTAAGACACAAAGGTGGAGGAATTTTACGCCACTCAAAGTTCGGTCAACTTTTTAGGGAAGCGTTCGAAAGCCGGCCGAATTGTTAGCACTTGTCGGTCGAAATCTTCCAGTATTTTTATCTTTCCACTATACCTAGCGGCGAACCCAAATTGCGTTTTTGTTTAAATAATGGGAAAGTACCTCGCGATCACATCCGACTTTCGAGCCGGATCCGAAACGGTTGCCGGCCAGCGGGCAGCACAACATACAGTTTTTAGGATTAAAAAAAAATCGGATAGAACTGAATACCAAACGATCCTCGAGATCTGTTTTTGGGTGTAACTTTTTGACCCGAACCTGTATGTGACTAAAAAAACACTAGCAACCTTTCTTTTATCCGTAAAGACATGGATACCCTGCTTTTCACACATTAATAAGAGGAAGTTCTGATTAAGCTTATAATAAGGCTTAACAGTAAATAAACAATTTTCAATTACGAATACCTATACCATTGTTTATTCATAATAAACCAAGCATTCATTTAGAAATGTGTAATTAATAACCCAATAAACCCGTACAGGCCTGTTTACTTGTCTACAAAGAAATGTGTTACAATATTAAACACTACCATCATTGAATAAAGGGATTTTTTCAAAAAAGTGGAATATTGGTATAGGTAAGTAATACTCGATCCCCGTATTTCTCTTGCAGTTTTCGCTTTAACACTTCCATCACATATTGTGTACTTGCATGATACAAGATCAATTAACTTCTGCACACTAAACTGGCAGTCGCTACTACATTCCGTGTACTCATAAACCTCTTCCATGGCATTTGTTAAATCATCTGAACGGTTGCGTCCTGGGATCCACTGGGCCCTGCTTGCTGTCTAAAAAACCAGGCCTGATATTGAAAAGCAGACGTTGATCTGAATCCCACCTTACGGTTTAAAACTGCAGTAGTTCACATTAAGCGTTTATTTTATTTTTTTATATTTTTTTAATAATTTTTTTTAATCAATTTTTTACAATACTCTTTAATCCTTCGCCGTTGCCAACCATTCTCTCTGCGGCTTACTTAGATGACGTGACTATTGGTGGATCGACGTCAATGGTATTAAAAAACCTATTAAATATTCAGAAAGCTGCTGATGCTCTTGGATTCCAACTGAATCTCTCCAAATGTGAAATACATACTCTAGCAAAATTTCTAAAGTATGAATAAAAGAAAATTCGATTACATTCCATTGTTAGAGGAAATCACTAATGTTAAACTTGGATAAGATCATTGGATCCAGGCAAGTCTACATGTAGGAGGATTAGGAATTAGGAGAACATCACAACTTGCAATGCCATCTTATTGCTCATCCTACTTCGCTGACCTACAATTGATCTCAACAATATTGAAAAAAGACAGCTTTAGTCGTGATCAAATCTGTTGACAATGAATTTACCATAAAAGTTGAAGATCAAAAAAATCAAAGAGCTTGGGACACTCAAAAATCCTTTGATGCACTGATGAAGAAGAGTCTCATTGGTACTTCATCTAAGGATTCGGACCATTGACTCCATGCAATACCATCTTCTTATATGGGGAACAAGTTATCTAATATACAATACAGATTTCAGAGTACAGAGTACGGAACAAAATTTATCATCCCCGAATCTATCTGTATATAAGAAATTGACGAACTAGATCATCCCGGTGTAAGATTCTCCCTTCAAGAAGGCCGTAAGGTCGATGTAATGAAAAAAGCCTTCATTTCTGCCGGAACCCCTGCTACTCTGGAACCCCACCGCATCCTTAGAGATAACGAAAAACAACCAGAGGGATTGGCAATGATCCCATAGTCACACGGAAAGCAACTTGTATGGGATATTACATGTGTGGATACCCTATGCCCATCCCATCTCCCACAAACTTCAAAAACTGCCGGAGGGGTGCTAACAAAGCAGAAAGAGTCAAATTACAGAAATAGGTATTCAAAATTACCCGATAATTACCAACTTATTCCTATAGGATACGAAACAATTGGAGGTTGGGGAAATCAATGCAGAAACCTAATCAAATTACTAGGGAAAAAAATATAAAAAAGTATGGAGAACCAAAAACATATGAAATATCTAAAACAAAGTATAACCATCCAGAAAGGGAATGCAAATTCTATTATCCAGATGTTTACAATTTTGCGGTATCTGTCCGTCCGTTAGCACGATATTTCATAAACGAATAGACTGATTACGATGAAATTTTGCAGGTGGACTCTTAATCAAATGTGTAAATCGGAGTTCGTGAATTGGCAATGCAGGCCAAAAAAATAAAGAAGGCCCTTTTAACTTCTCAGTAAGTTATGAACCGAATTGCATGAAATTCAGTATGCGCATAGCTTTAGCCATATAAAATGCAATTCCAAAAGTTGAGCCTAATCGACCATCATTCACAGCGCCCTCTTCGCATCTCGATCATTTATAAGTCGAATTGCAAACTTTCTTATTTATGAAGATATTTAAATGAAATTTGATACATAGCCACATGGAATAATTAATACATATACACTTTAAATAAAAGCAAAACTAACACCAGGTTCAAAATTTGGTTTTGCACATGCTAATACCCAGGAGCTCGTTTTCTATATTTGTTTACACGTTTATTGTGAATAGCTTTGTTTGTGGCTAGTGTCCTATCCCAATATAATTTATGTGTGTGGTTGTCAGATATTATCTGTGGAGTGTATTTGTAGAATGGTGTGTTAAATCTTTTATGAGATTGTGTTTAAGTCCTAATTTTTGATGCGTGGTCGTGTCGATGCTTGAATTCTATTTGTGCAATGTACATATCGACAAAGAATCATAGGTAATACAAAGATGTATGAATAATATAGTAATTTTAAAATTGCAAGGTGTGAAATCTGTATGCGAGTTGACTGATCAGCTTGAAGATCATAATCAATCGAGGAAGCACAAATCTTCCACGTACTGTAAGAGTTACACCCCTCTCAATGGACATACGAATAATAAATAAAACAGAGTTTCCTTAGAAATGTTGTAATTACAATATAACGAGGTGTGAGGTCTGTATGCTCACTGAAAAGGCTGCTTCTACATCTTGTAAACATACATGATGGAAGAAGCAAAGATCTTCCGTGTAGGACAATAGTCACATCCCTCTCATTGGAGATGAGACTGAGTAAGACAGGGTTTGCTTAATTTCGTAATTTGTAATTTCAAAGTAGCGAGGCGTCATTGGATTTGACCTGTCGATAGGCTTGTTACATATGAAATAGAGGTCAATTAGCCAAATATTGTGTTCACGGACGAACAGACGGACACAATTATCTCCACTATAAAGCTTCCATCGCGAATTTCGCAAACATAATCAATTCCATGTACTATAAGTTATACCTCACCTAATGGGGTATAAGAATTCCTTTTCTAACCCAAAAATATTTTAAACGTACAGGGTGTTCCATTCAAGTGGTATTAATGTTCACCATATATATGTTGAGATTTCTGATTTCAGTAGGTCAGATTCGTAAATCTAAGACCTCAATGACGATGTGACTATTGTAAAGAATACTGTCTCATTGAAATGCAAAAAAAACAACAGACTTTGAACATAAGCTAGAAATAAATTATTTTCGGCGACTCATTTTTTACATAAAACAATTAATAACCCGAAAATGGTTCTTTTATGAAACTCCCTACATGCCTACAAATATTTTTAGGTTATAAGGCTTCTCGCACCACAAAGCTTTTGTTTAATAGGTACTTTACATGTCTCTCTAATTTCAACCATTTGGATAGAACCCGCTATAGATGAATGCGCAGTTTTTTAAATCTAATTTAAACCACCGTGAAACGATTCAGTGACCAATAATATCAAAATATAATTAATTTATAATATTTTAAACTTCATTTTTTTAAATTGTAAAAAAAATCTCACTGAACTTTGGCTATTGTAACGATGATACTGTCACTATTCACTAATGGCCTTAATTGCCTCGTCCTATAAAACAACAAAATTCAATATTTGTAATTTTTTACAGTAATGGAATAATGGAATAAGCCTGGTAATAAATACCACCAAGCTGTGCGCCAATTCGATCTAAGATATGGAGTTGGTATACAACTTAATTATTAAACGCTGGGACGAAATGCGAACACGAAAACAATAGACACGATTTGATCTTCATCGATTGAGACAATAAAATTACGTACGGATTTACCGTATTTCACTTTAAATTGGAAGTTCCAATTACTTAATCAGAAAATATAAAAATTGCACATAGTACCGATTGTTCAATTAACAGAACGTCTAAATAACATTAACGAACGCGCCCAAGATCGTTTAATCAACGATACGGTAAATGGCGTCTCCAATGTAGTAATAATTTTCTATTGCAAATTTTCCACCTGGATTCCAATCTAAACAGATCGGGAAAAGAAACTGAAACAAGTCGATCGCTCCAAAAGAATCGCACCGTTAAAACTATAATTACCAACAAATATTGAACGAGGGATAATTTGCATGACCGGTTATAACACACTCGAAATATCTGATAATTTTATCTATTGCAGGGAAGCTGACCGAAGCCGTATGATAAATACGAAACATCTGCATGTTATTAAACTTTCCAAATTTATTAATGGCATCAGTTAACTCCGATAACATCTAAGACTGCACGTATGAATTCTACAGCGCCATTGAAAACTCTTAATTGTATTCGAAAAGCGAACGTCGCGTTCAAATTCGAGTACGATAGGTACTGCGAGTTAAAAATGAAACGATTAAATCATACGCACCATATTTTAAAAAGCTTGAAGCGTGCATTATATTTTATGTTCTTGCATCGCCTACTCACGGAATGCAAGAAGTCTTTTTTCAATACCGACCCTCCTTCAATCCGCCTAAACGTAATGATTTTCGACTCTCATTTTGACTCCGCAAAGAAGACCCATTCACCAACTTCAACATAAATCTATTTTTTTTAAGTTGGCTACTGGGTCATTTTTCATCAACGTTATAGTGATGATATCTTTAACCTCTTTCGAAGCAACAGCGCATACTCAACTCACAATAGAATTAATCCCTTAATTTTCTATACTCGAGATTTACTCGCTCCTACTACATAATTGAGGAATGCTGTACATGTAAGGGAAAGTATAGTAAAAATATTTATAAGTATTCTAAAAAATTACGTAATTCGAAATTGGGAAATAGGGATTGAGTTTTAATTTTAGAAAACAATTAGAGGGTTGCTTAATCATTTTTTCACTTGATGGACCACTACATAGATAAGTAAGGAAATTTATTCGTAGAGAGAAATTGATGATGAGTAAAATCATTTTTAATTCTTGTTTTTCTTGTTCATTTTGATCTTTCTTTTTGGTACGGTTGTGAGGCTTATTTGTATTGTTTCCGTTAGTGATCTTATTTGCGCCAAGGAGAAGAGCTAGTCTCTTTTTGACATCGAAGTATTCTAAATTGTATGTGTCATACAAATTATTCTAGAATGGAAGATAAAATCTCGCCTCACTCAAAAAGTTGAATCATGAAAAAATTAGGACAGAACTTTTTGATAGACAGCGTGTCATTTTTATAAAGGCTTTATATAGGCTTCACGCGCGGGCGGTAGATATGTATTGATATTTATACATAACTGAAATAATTTCAAGTTATAAAAGATGATCATTTAAATTCTCAGTGTTGACTTGACTATTTGATGGATGGGTATTTTATTTCATAGAGCGTCTGGCTGTAACAGATAATGCCCCTTCAAAGTACCCCTCTTTTGCTTATGAAATGAGAGGCTCTGGTTACGACACTTTCTAAGATTTATTACTATCAATTTTGGTACACTTTGTACATTCTCACCAATAATTGTTTTATTTGCAATATCAGCGTTATACCGAGACACTAATGGCGGTTTCAAGTAATAATTCGCAAGAATATGTGAATTTGCCTACATTATAAAAAGCAGACTTAAAGCAGCGAACGTACTTATTTCCGGGGTCAGAAATCTTGAAAATGTAAATATTTCTTCGTACTCGCTTATCTTTTAAAACATTTCTACAATTTCTTATGTTAAGTGTGTAGCGCAAAATGGCAGTTTGTGTGAACTCTTACTGTGAATATTTGTTGCAATTATATTATCACAGCGGGATTCTGGCAGTAACAAGTAACAGCGCGTATATGGTCGTTTTCAAATGGATTACCGCCTCCCAGGTGAAAATACATAGAGCACAAAATAGAACGGATATTAGAATTTAGTTGCCTGTCAAACGCAGATTTTTCAATTAACGGAATCTTGCGGGAGCAGAACAAGACGCCCCACCGCAGAGAACAGGGTGTTTAACTAGTATTGCTTCCGCGTAGCGTTTTTTCGCAACGTTCACTCAAAAATGTAGTTCTGAAACTAAACTTTTCAATCCCTACTTATAATAAAGGGACTCAAGTATAACACCCAAGGTCTACATACAAACTTTCTTTAGTATTTAATGGCCCATATAATATGTCAACCCTTTACCGCCGGTTTAAGTAACATGGATAACTTTTTTACTGAATGGCTTTTTTATGAACACCTTAGCTACTTCAAAATTACATTATCTCAGCAAATTTGGAACTAGGAAAATGTACCCTCCATTCATTTACATGGGAACAAACCTTCCGTAATATAATAAAATACGCCAGATACCGATTTTAAATTCATCCGCGAATAATTGCCACGGAGATCGTCCCTATAGCATAGGACCTTACAAATAGTTATTATTTTCTAGTATCGATCAGCTCGGCTTAACCCACATATGTAATAAAAATTAAAATTCTACCGGAGAAGAACGTAATTCATCAGTTTATTGCGTTGCGGAGCATTACAATTTGATGCGGACTATAAAACTGATCCTCGGTCACATACATTATTGCTTACTTTTGAATTTTTATAGAATATAAATAAACATCAAAATTGTAAGAAACTTGATTGTTATAGTTGGTGTTATAATCCCTTGTAACGTTGGTTTAACTTGAAAGTCTTCAAAATTCATTTGACTTTGTGATAAAACTGTCCTGAATAACTTAAGGGAGAAATAGGTACAACGTATCAAAAATGAATCAATCGAAAACTATCTGGGGTAACTAACCAACGACAGCAAAACTGACTACTGTGGAAAGCCACCAAACGACCGACCATCCAAAACCCACCAATTAGAAAGGGCAAACGGAAGCTGGGTCCGGAATAACCTACAAAAAGCACTAGATTTGCAGAACACTTGGAACTAATCTTCCAACCAAATCCAGGAGAAGACCCCATTAGACCGAAACTAGACAGAAGTATGTCGAGATTACACCTACCACTCCAAGAGAAGTTTATTAACAAAAAAAAGGCACAAGAATTTCATTAAATCGCAAGAGAAATTCTTAAAGCAGCTCCCATCATCTGATTAACGCTACATTTAGGTTAAGGTACACCTCAAGAATTAGTGTGAATTCCCTGTTCCAGTTATCTCGAAGCTGCTTGAAAAGTTATTTCTTAAAAAAATAAAACCGATAATAAAGGAAAAAATCAAAATTCTTCCAGGACAATACTCTCAACTCTCAAAATTCTGTACAGGGTGCACTCTTGATAAGGCAATTAGTATAGTAGCTGAAAGCTCAATGTCCATAAGTACCCAACAAAATTCTTAGCAAGCTGAAAGAGTTGAATAATATTATGATCCCTAAATCAAGCTAGAGACGCGATCGGGACATCGTTACACAGCATCTTTAATGCGTATTTATTAATAAGATACCTGAATTTTTAGGAAGAAATTGGCCAGTCAAAATTTTCATAATGAATTAATTTTCATACCCTACATTTTATTCTTTTTTTAACAATTTAAAACCGAAATTGGAAAAATATGGGACCAATGTCAAACTTCGTGTATTTTAAGAGCAATTGTTTGGAATCCTTAATTCTATACCATTAAAACTAAAATAGATTAAGCGAGAATTGTTTGATTCTCTCTTTTCTTCCCTAGCAAGAGAGCTTTCGCCGGCTGTAACAACGATTTAAATGTTCCTACAGAAACGGTTGCAAAAATGAATAGGTAAATTAGTAAATTACTTAGTAAAGAAGCGCCCAACTTAAACGCTTCTAGATACAGGGTGTTCAGCAAACCTGGTTAACTCCACAAATATACGGTGTGGTCAACATTTCGAGTATGGACTTCAAGGCGGAAAACGCACGCTTCATTACAGCGTACACGGTGCTCCATATTTCTGTTAGGCCGCTGCCATCCACGATGTTTCCAATAGCTCCCATGAAGAACATTGGCAGGTGAAAACGCACTGCGTACATTTTTGGTACAAATATGGTCATAATATTATATAACCCTATGTAACGAGAGCATTTTATTGAGTTGAACTTTTTTGCGATATTTCCCGTCTTATTGCGCGGAATTAAAATTTCTAAGTGATAAAAGAGTCACGGTCCGGAAACATTCTCCTAAACAAATATTACTCATGATAATTTCAAGTTCTCATTTTGTCGCATGTAATAAAAAGTGAGCTTTCGTCTTTACATAATGGATTAATTGTTCTAAATCGTATTTGCCGCCTCATAATCTGGCTATGGTTTTGAATTACACGCTGGAAATTAGTCGTGTTCTGTAAATTGTACAAATTCAATAAAGCTCGGTAAAAAATAAGCTGACTTTACAAAATCCGAAAGTCAAACACGGGCCAGAAAGCCGTTTGAACCAATGCAAATTAATTAAATACCGTCGCCATAAGTATTCTGGCAATTTAGTGGGTGTTAAAAAATTAGTGAGTATTTAGAGAGGGGATTACTTTGCACTAAGGGGCATTCCAGTTAACTGGGAAAGAGTACGGCCCATAAAAATCTGATTATCGTTGGTTAACCTGATCAAAAGACTATCTAAATTAATAGCGACATAGTGGTCAAAATCCGCATTTGTCGTTTCAAGTTAAAGAAAAAGTATACGGTGCATGGAAGTCGTTTTACGTGAACGTGGGAAATCAAAAGTGTCACTATTGAATGGGTTTAAATAAACGGACGAGTCGTTCCTTGCATTATGCGGTTTGACCGAGCGTATAAGTTTGTAAATGAATGCTAGTTCATCATAATAGTATTAGGAAGCGCATTCCTTCGAAAACTTTCCCGTGTTCAGCGCAATAGAGCAGGGGAGAGGAACAGTTCGCCCATTTTCTGTGTGGAATTACAAAAAAAAAACTGTTTATTGTTAGTGCCGCTAATATAAAGGGAAATTTAGTGCAACCGCATACCTAAGAGATTTCTACAAAAAAAACTCGAACCCTAATCAAATAAAGTTAATGTGAGTGCGTAAGCAAAACGTTTTTTTGGACCATTGACCAGCAAATAAACCAACATTGGAAACAGGCCTGTAATGTCCATTCAATGTTCACATTCCACCCAGAAAATTGTCGGAAGATTTCCATACCTTTGGGTATCAGTACGCAGTCTTTTAGAAACCATCTGATATCAACCAAATTGACGAGTAGCAATTAGTAGTAAAAATTTCCAGCGCGTCTATGAAAGAGAAGAATTGTAAAGGAACGTTAGTCGTATTTATGGATTTCAAGTTCATTAGATACCTATATTTAGATGTAAAATTTTCAAATAACCGATCTTAAAGGATTCAAATTAGTTTAAAAGTTTTCAATGTAATTTGAATTCAAAATAACTCATTGAATTTGGTGTCAGTTCCTAGTATCATATTTTTCTCGGAATCAAAAAACAATTCCATACATTTTCTATTGATTGAAACCAAGTTCGATGGATTATTTATTACCTATTTTGTCAATAACAGGAGCATGATTTGGTTAAGGTGTAAATGTAATTACTTAAATTAGTTGAAATCAAAATTCAAGCAATTAAGTTATTTAGAGGTAAGAAATCGGATGACCATTTCACAATAAATTTTATTATCCAATTTGTGAAGTTAAAGATTAGTAAATGAAGGTTCAACGTAAAAAGGAGATTAATTCTTTTTTTGATTTTTCTTCAATGTAGCCAATTTTCAGAGTACAAAAGAAGGAAAGTTATAAAGAAGATACAGTTTTGGTAAAAAATAATAAGGTGCATTTGAGTAATTTTTTAGTAACACAGTTTTCTTGTTGAAATTTCCAGTTTAAACAAAAACAAAGGAAATCATATTTGCAACGAGGTCCGCAGCACCTGAAAAATTCAACGTGCAAGGAACTAGGTACTATACTAAATATCAACAATGACAGTTTTTAATGAAAGACATTTCCAACTATTCTACAATATTATAGCTTCAGCAAGTTTTGCTCTGCCAAAACACGGGATTTGTTGTAAAAAAATTCCATACCGTAACTGTCCTTATAGTAAAAAATCAGTTGATAACTACCCCAAATTTCATTAAAATCACAACGAGGACATCCGATATTGAAAACATCGAATGCTTTAGGCAGTACAAAGAACCACCACGCAACTAATAGCTTTCTCAGAGTCGCAAAATTCTGGAGTCGATAAAGCACTACTTATAGAGTGGTAAATTGGTAACGAAAATCGTTCGTTACAAGGACAAGCTTAATCCTATTATTACGGCTCCACTACAGCGTTAAGCTTATTTATATATTATTTTAATAGGTAACAGCTAGTAATTATGGCTGTCATGTACAATTAATAAACAAGGATGTTGTCAAAACTACTGAAAATTTTGAATACATATCCCTATTTTTATAACGCGACTCATTCGACTTTTGTTTAAATAAATCACCAGAACGAATTTCATCTGAATCTAAATTGTGACAGTAACGTTTCGAAAAGTTTTCTTTAAATTTAAATTCTTGATTGTACCTTAGACATAAAACATTATAAAGTATGTAATGCGGTGCTAAAACATCTTACATATTTCATTGAGGATGATCAGTTGGACATTACTGTAGAGTCATATGTAAGATTCATCGTTAACAAACAATTAATATGATTCATTATCCTGGAGAGCTAACCCATCGAATCGTGTGATTTCATAATGAAAACATTTACATCTTTTATGCATTTAAGAGGAATGAATAAAGTAACGGGTTATTTTACCTTGCAAACATAAAAAGCTGCTAATTTATTACTTGCGTTAGTTTATGATAATTTTATTATGGCTAATCGTGATTATGATTCCACTCCATAACACTCCATAAATTTGCATACGAAGAAGAATCGTCTATAAATGAAATTATTTATCGGGAAAAACGCCCTGTTTTAGACCATATGATCCAAGTCTTTTCACAAATTTAACAAATAAATAATACACCACAAGGTTCAATGTACAGTTAGTGAGCTATGCTATTACGATTACCATAGATAGAACGTAATTGCTATTCGTTAGTTATGAGTTAACTGGAGGAATACGTTTACTTCTTTATAACTACCGTTCAGACGAATCTAAATCTTTTTTAATTTATTGGCACCAGTTTTTGAACGTTGATCATCAATGAACAAAGTTGAACCAGATTAAAAGGTAATAAGCTAGAAAGTCCGCCCCTTAAATTATTCCAGGTTACGTTCAATATTTAGAAATTTCGGAAAGTTTAATGAGAAACGTTTAATTAAAAAAATAGTTCGTGTGAACGTAACTAGCTACATATTCATGTAGAACTCTTTATTTTCGAATTGTCCGTCGAATTTTAAAGAACCCTACACATCTGCTAATAGAAAAGAGGCGTACTGCCATACTATTAAGATTCATTGATGTAGAAGCGCCTAACATACTTTAAAAGTGCTTGTACATTTTTACCTACCTCGAGATTATTCATCAGCGCGTTTTCTTTAACTACAAAGTGTTTAAAAGTAATGTCCGTAATCGCGATTGATTGCGTACATTTGCCAAAGGTGCGGTTAGTTTACTCATACAAATGGATCGCAAGACATTTTAAATGTCATTAGACATCAGGTTTCATAAATCTCCACACTATCCGCAACGTACTTCAACAGAAAAAAAGATCGTCTCTGAAATTAAGTATTGATGAGTGTAAAAACATTGCATCGCAATTTGTTGTTAAAATTTACATCGGAATAACATTATCTACCCCTCGAAAAATTATCCCTCAGAATTCTTGCTCCCGAAAAATTGGACGGTAAACTACAAAACCTATTCAGAGCTCCAGACGAAATTAGTGAATAAGGAGGTGTCTACAGGAAGCAGCTATGGAAGCACTCTGTTGGCTCTAAGAGATCCCAACAAACAGACAAGGAAAGACCAGACTGATAGGATGAGCAAAGATAGTTTTGTATTGTTGTCCGTCCGTCCGTGCGTCTTCTTAAACGTGACTGACCGTGTTGGCTTACGGGTACTTTGGACATTAAGGTAGGACGCTATTGACTTTCAGGAAGCTGGCTCAACAGGAACAAAATTTATAGGACTTAAAGTGAATCGGGAACAGAAAAAATTACACGATCAATATAATAGAAATCAACATATTTCACCCCTAGGTCATGTATCGAGTTCAGGCTTTCGCTACATTATTCCTTATGGCTCTTAGATTCAATATAACTCATCTATGTAATCTAGGTCAAAAGTTTTAGAGCAAAATGTGCCTTAAAATTATTCTTTACACATGAATTTGGAGCTTTCAAACGCATTAAATGCATTGTCTTGATCCCGAAAGAATTATCGTATGCACATTTGATAACAGCGTGTGGTTGATTCAAAGATGTTAAATTCTTTTCCTGGAGCCACACGTATTTTGATCAAAATATGTCAAAATCGTTATTCGTGCACCAAGATCGTTGGGAAATAAACCAAAACCATTATTTCGATGCTAAAGACATGAATTTGATGCATTTTTGTTGACTATATGAATTTTGCAAGGTTAAAATAAATTGAAGTGAAGGTTTGTAGGGTGAGTAGGCTCCAAATATTTGCTGTCCTTCCTCAGCAAACTGCGTCCGAAATATTTGGATTACCAATTAAAAATAAACTAAACGAAGTCTGGTTTTTTGAGCCTACTCATCCTACAAACCTTCACTTCAACACCACGCAAGGCCGAAAGAAAAGAACCTTTTTAGTTAAAATAAATGGTAGTTAAAAAGTTATGGTTGGATTAAAACCAAAAGTTATCGATATTTATCTGAAGTTATCGATAATCATAGATTATGATCGAAAGTTACTTATCGATAATTATAGTCGAGTATTACCAAAATTTATCGATAAATCGATAATTATCGGACTAAACAAACTTACCGATAAATCTATAAGATGTTATAACAAATCTATCGCCGACACCAACAACTCTTATAAATAAATACGCATTCGTAAATACTCCAAGCACCACCCGCATAGAAAACGTCAGCCTATCCGTTTGGGTCGGCTAAACCCTTTCGACGATTGAAAACGGCAAAATTTAATTGGAGTTGTAAAACATTAAATCTCCCCACGCATCCAAAATTCAATTCCTGATCAAGCTACCCCATTGTGAGCTATACCAACCAATTTCATCATGTCAAAATTTAATTGCTCGTACCGCACCTATCAATACACACCTTCCCCAACAACTGGCTCATAACTAAAAAGTCAAAACGGTGGAGACACGGGAACAAACGCGAAGAGAAAGAAGGGAAGACAGTTACACTCACGATGGACCAGCTCCAGTTCCTAATCAAAGAGATCCGAACACAAGACCAACCCGCCAAGCTGCCGAGGGGGTCTTTCTCCAAGTGCACGCTTAAACAACATATTTAAAAATGAAGTACCTTTTTTACAATGTTTAATGCCTAAAAATGACTGTTTTCAATATGAACTTGATCAACAAAGAACAAACGGTAATTGTCACTTGGTTGTTTTTTAGTAGTGAGAAATGCTAACTTCACTTAATCTGAAACTATTTCCCATCATCAGCAATTTCAGAATGGTTGCTACTATATTAGACAAAGACAATGGTTGTCATTTTGAATCTCAAAAGTACTGATTTCTCTTACTAGTCAGGAAAATGTCTACCTACTATGACTGGGACCATGGCAAGAAATATCACAGCGAGCACATTACACTGTACGAATCTATAAATACACTATTCTCATGCTTTCAAAGCGATAGTTATATAATAAAGTGCGAGCATACATAATTTCCTTACATATCGAATGGAGAAAAACACAATCGACTATTCAGCCCACAAATCAAGTTGCATTCTTCCCAAGATGAAGAAATTAATGAATTTGTAGCTTAGAACCTATATCTCAAGCACAACCTATACAACGTAAATTATGCACGATTTATTTCCGCGAGACAACGATAATTGATAATTTAATTATTCTATTATTCTTTATGGTAACAAACAAAATGTCGAAATTTCCTGTAGTAGGTATATTACATGATCGTATAATTACATTAAATTTCAGTCTTCATATGAGAAAATTACATTTTAATTACAAAATAAATAAATATATTACGGCAGTTAAAGGGACCTAGCCTAGAATTAGGCATGCATTAAAATGTATAGTGCAACCGCCTTAAAATCATTAAACGAAGAAGCTTATTAAAAGATGTTGTAAAAAGGTATAAATTTAAAAAGCACCTCACATGAAGATGTTTGTTCGACTAGCATATTTTACGTATAATTTATAACATTTTTTATGGAAAGAGTATTAAATACAAAATTGAAACTATTAAATCACCACCAATTACTTCAATTCTTACAGATCGTTTTTATGGTGGTACAAACACCTGTGTAGATTTATTACAGCAATTTATATAAAACGAAGAGGAATTCCCTACGGAATCTTAGTGCTAGATAATGTATAAGTTTAACATTTTCAATTATTCTTTGCATGTGAATGCATTCTGATGGTTAACACAAAATGCAATACTCGGAGTTGTATATAGGGGAAATATACCTTCAGGCCTTCAGGAAATTAACAATTACGAACGATGAACAATTTGATCCAAGTTTAATTTTTCTAGCCACTAATTACATCAATAGTTTGAAAAGTGGCGTGGGTCCCACAATTAAACAGTGATGGAAAGCAAAACTAATTAATAAATTAGACACGGATGTTAAAATTCAAATTTCTAACATACTCCACACCGACAAAGCGTGCCGGACTTACAATTTTTCTGACTGATTAGCCGTGAAGTAAATATTTCGATGCTTAAAAACGAAACGATTTCGTTTCTTCAACTTCGCATCGCATTACTGCGGTCTATTTATTTTCGCCACTATATTTATGGACGATTGAATTGAATATATTGTGACCAATTGAAGTGGTATAATATCTACTTACAGAGGTTGCGAAATGGAATTTTTTATATCTGGATAAGCACAGTGTGCTACTAACCAAAGCATACATCAATTTTTACTTTCCGATTCCGTTTGGCATACCTAATTGATTAAGAAATGGATTTTAAAAGTGTTAATAATTAGCACAGCCATCACATCAAATTTCTTACACGTACGTATGCATTGCGATAAAGCCCATTATATCTAGATAATTTTCATGCCGTACTTCAATTACGTAATTTATTAATCCAGAAAGTCACTCCATCGATACCATCTCGACAAGGAAACTAAATTTACCTTTGCTTCCCTGATAAATAAATTAACGTATCAGTTCATCACTAATTTCAAAATGTCAGCTCATGCGATTCCTTAAAACCACATGGACAGAGAATGCAACACTATCGGCAAGGCCCAAATTGCATTAAATTAACACAAAATTCTGTTTCAAGGAAAAGGTCAGGCAAAATAAATATGCATTCGAGACTTTACCATAATCGGAGAAAAAAGTAAAAACTCTCAATTTAATCATGAACGGAGATGAATAGAGAATTGAAGCTGCTCACAGAAGAAAGCGAAGAACAATAATTCAGCTCCAAAAGGGCATCTGCCAAAAAACTGACCGGCAACCGAAGATATAAAAGCAACATATAGGTTTGTATAGCAAAATCGATTTAAATATGAGAGTAAATGTTGAATAATGAAAGGATGATTAAATTAGAAATGAAAATGCGAATCTAAATCGGGAAATGGACACAATACTCGAAGATTTAAATATCAGAGTAGGAAGAAGGACCGAGGGGATTCCAGACATGATCGATTCACATGATCAAGAGCATAGAAGCAACGACGGAGACATACTGTATTGCTGTATAGATTACAACTAATACCTACATTCTAAAAACATAAAGACATTTAACAAATACACTAGGGAAATACAGACCAGAAGAGAAAAATCTGTTATGCTAATAAATATAGAGATCATACGACACAGGACTTAAAATGTCATGGAACTAATGGTATATAGGACAATATGAATGTTGAACAATTAATATGCCAACAAATAGCGGGTATGGTGGAACCAAAACATTAAGGGAAATGTTATGATAAAGTAAAAAATGGAAACAGTATTTGAGTAGAAAAACAATAAAAATCTACACCGAATGTAAAATTAAATGTATAAAGGGCGAAACTAACCAAAAATAGGTAAAACAAAATGGATTTCGAAAAAGAATAGACCAATAGGCACAGTAATCAAAAATTGTTCTCAAGAGCCTCAGGAAATCGAACGAACATTACCGACAAGCTTAGAATAATCAACAGATAGGAGAAGTATGTTCAAGAACTATTGAATAATACAGAACAAATAATAGCATGCGAAAAAATAGATACAAAGAGATAGACACAGTAAAACTGAAGAGATGTAGACATAGAAAGAAATAATAATGGACAGCAGCACGATAAAGATTACCAGAGATGGCGCCAATGTCCTTAATAAAGCTATGAATACAGGAAAAGTCGGTCTACACAGTTTCATCGTAGCCGGTGGTACAAACTCGTGGTGGTACTGAACACGATGACGCGGTACTTCTTGCTTTCTTCTGACGCGGTCGTGTGCCACTTTGTACACACGTCTCCGGATCGTATTCAAAGATTACATGACTCAACTCCTGTGATGAGATTGTCAAGGAAATTTGGGTCAGCCTCACAGAATTCAAGCAGTTCATTGCACATCTTCCACGTGCTGTTGTTTTTTAGCGTGGACAAGACTTTTGGTAGAAGTTTCGCGTAAATCTAGCACATGGCCAAGTCTTCTGAAACATTTCGATGAACATCTGTGTTCGGCAAATTTAATTGTTCCGACATCAAACGAACCCTCTTTGTTCAGAAAATCTCGCACACATTCGCGATGTTGATGGACACCCAGAACGAGCCTCATCGGCCTTCCTTGAACGACATACAGTACGAGTACGACAAGCAATCATCCTTGTAGGAGTAAGTGAGGAAATCAAATTTTTCCTTCGCCGTCTTTTGGAACTTAACCCACAGTTTTATCGCATAGCGCTGCTCCAAAGTTCTCTCCATCCTAATCAGGACGTGAGCTCGTAGGAAACTGAAGCAGGCGTCGCTACAAAGGTGTGCGCTGTACAGTCACGTGGGGAAAAATGAGGCTTATTACTTTTAGGACAAACCCAGTATACGAGTATGCAACAGTACTAGAAAAGCTTTCTGTGGAAAAAGTAAATCAGCAAAGCAACAAGGATGCCGGTACACAGGACAATAGGGAGACCTGCAAATTGACTATGGTTCTGAAGAGCGAGATAAAGGCTATGGAAGTGACATATCTCAGGAGAAATAGAGTATGGAAGGGCATGCGAATGCAACCCTTCAATAAATATAGAAAACAGTTAAGATGGTTTGGAGACCTGAATAGCATGAAGAAGAACATGCCAGGGAAGCGAAAAACCATCTGAAGGGATCTCCACGAAGGCCTGTGATGAGCAGATATTCTGGAGGGACAAGGAAAAACATGGCAAGAAGCAATGAAATCGTCAAAAAGGAGTGGGTGTGCGATTGATCAAGAATGTAAATAAGTTTGTAGTTTCAGGTATACATCTGAGATTAAAAAATTACGATAAAATAAAGTGCACAAATACTATCGGACCAACATTCTTTAGAGTGGTAGAACACAATATAATTATTTAAATTCTGATTTAATACCGTAATTCAAAATTTAGCGCATTTTCTGCTACCTACATATATGTAAATTCCTTTTTTGATTTTTGGCAAAAAAAATGCACTGTTAACTATTAGATATCACACAAAAATGTTTGTTTGGTCTCTATCTTCGTTATTATTGACTTTAGAATGTCATTAAAAGGAAAACACGCAGTTTTTGAGTACAACCATTATTCTTTTAGAAAACCGTCGTTTTTTCGGTCATTACTGAAAAAATATGCCATAAACTATATCGGTAAGTATTTTAAGTAGGTACTCAATTACCTATCACTTTCTGACGTAGATAATAACAAACGAAGCATTGCACCCTCTACTAAAAAGTGAAGTCATTTGTTGTGCTTCTAGTCGTGGTATCGTGTTCTGATGCCAAAAGTTGTAGGAAATTAAGTGAGGTCATGAAGGAAAGAAGAAAGTTACGATCGAGTTTGAAACGCGCATATTGTTGGAGATCGCCACTTCCTTCTGAAGCCGCTGGCCAATTAAGTACCGTACCTGGTATGGAAGCAAATTACGAGTAGAACGAGACCCTTCAGGCATTATTCAACTACATTTAATGAAATTTTTTATATTTTAAGTGTACGGTAAATTTTTTTAAAAAATGTTTTTAGACAATTTTATTTGCAATATGTTAATGTTGTAACCTTTTGTTAAATTCATAAATATCATTATTGATAAAAACGAAACGTAGGGAAAAATAGGAGGTTTTCTTTTGATTGATTTCATGTTTTGGATGAGAGAACTGAGCTCACTTCTTGGCGTCAACATCTGACTTTATTCCAAGGTAAGGGTTACCTTATATGTTTTACTTGTACTTGGCCCTATACGTGCGAATTTTTGTCCGGAAAGTTGTTTTATGATTCAGTAATTAGTTTGCTAATTGATCATTCTTAATTACGGATTTGTTAGACTAGGGAATTTCAGTTGTACAGTAAAGTTAATAAGAGTCTTAAGTTATAATCTTGAGTATTCCCATTGCGGAGGCGATTTTTATTTTGCAATTTAATATGATCACTAAGGGGAGAGGGCATTTGAGCTCTAATCGGCCTTTTTATCGAGAAGTCGTGAGCTAGATATTATTGCGAAATTTAAGAAAACAGGCACCGTCGCAATTTTGGAAAATGTCGTTTCTGGTTACCACCGTAACTTTTCTCAAAACCGACAACTAAACCAAACTCGTACCTTTTTCATCGTGAAATAAGGAATTAATTGATACATAGTGTACGCACTAAGTAAAATGTCGATCGCAATCCTGTTAACAGTTGTAAGATATGGCTTTAATGGCCATATACATTTACATCAAAAAATTGATTCCCTATTCAATTCCATTGTAGAACATTAATGACAGTTTGCTACTTTCATTTCGTATACATTAATTGCATTTCAGAAGGAGTAACAATGGGGTAATCATTAGTACCATATAAGACCGTGTAGGCAATTGACATTTAAGTATATACCGAAGCAACATTGTATTCTACATCTGAACATTAGAGCAACGTAACGAGATGCACAAAAAAGCTCTGTGTGATAATAATTTAATTGTTTGCCCTTAATGGGGTAACTCTTGTGATTGCATCATTATATCGAGGAAATCAGAAACCAAATACGTAGGTTAATTATAGATAAGTTCTTGTTCCGTTTAGTAAGTGGTTAAAATGTAACTTATGGCTTACCGTAATTGCTAGGAATATTGTTATTGTAATTGCATATAAACGTTACTGTAATTTACATATTGTATTAAGGGTGTTATTTCCGAGGCAGCGGCTACTGTTTCTATTACATACATAAATTAGATTATTAATTAGAGTAGAGAAAAAGTTAACTACATATCCGGGTTTCTCCGTTAATTACAGATTAAAAGTAATTAAATTAACTAAGAGCATCCTTTATAGATAGCCAAAAACTATGTAAGGATATAGTTCACTTAGTAATTTAAATAGGATGCCGCTAATTTATGAAGTTATACTAATTACACTTAAATGCTATTCTTTAATGGCTTACGTATTTCTTGTTAACCCTTACGCGAATGAGTCATATGTTTATTTTTCTTTACAATTAAAAATGACATTCGATTAATTAAGTGATCACTTTATACGCATTCTTATTCTGAATATTTAAAGTAACTAAAGGGCAAGAATGCGTTATTTTCTTTATTGGAAATGAATACGATTTGTTCAAGTTTCGCTGAGGTCGAGATGATCCAAAACCTGGAAGGCCTCTCGAGGAAAGAACACTGGCGGAAAGATGGCGATGAGTTATTGTAATAGTCGTGCACATATCAGAGGCAATGGTTTTGAAAATTTACACTAAGAATTGGTGATGAACAAAGTGTCTGCGAGATGGATTTCCAGGCTTCTCAGTCTCAGTATCAGAAATAAACATGTCAGGCAAGAAATTTGGATGCTTTAAAACAAGATATTTTTTCATAAATTATCACTGGTGATGAAAACCAGGTTTATTACTGCATAAAGGATGCCCACCACCAAAAAAGCGGGAGCGTTGGACACACGATTCCAAGAAGATGTAAGAATCTACAATTTTGCTTAAATTGTAGATTCTTACAAAGAAGTATAACGTAACACTATCTTTCTTGTATAGGGTGTCCAAATTTCGAGGTCCAGATAGGGTCAGCTTTTTATTTAGTGCCGCCAGTCCAGTGTTATATGTTATTGGAAATCGCAATATAGACAAAAGCTCAATAAAGTTGGCATCCCCACTTATCCCGAATTTGAAATTAAAGTGTCTATAATTTGTACCTGCGTACACTAGCACTTAACAGGTCCGAATTAATGATTAAATTATACTCAAATTAGTTTCGTGATTGATTAATTATTTAAACAATGTAAATTTCAGATTTGATGAGCAACTTGTGTTTTGAATTAACGACTAATTTGTACCCGCAAACATTTACTGATTAAACCTTCTTTGTGGCGAACGTGCAATTTTTCGGCATGAACTGTCTTTTTTGAATTTTCCTTGAAAACGCCAATTCAAATGAAATCACCGTAGAAATCGAGGTGCTTGTGATACAAATCACATGTTTGACAAATGTTTTCGAATTACAGCAGGCTTATTCCTAACCATGAGATTCTAATGCTGTATTGTTTTGGTTCACACCAGGTTAATTCAAAACAGAAATCTCCCGAGGGCTTCCATTTGATTTGAGGTTTTCATGATGTCAAAGAAGGGTGCTTAAACAGGTGGCACAATTTAGCAGAAAAGACAATCTAAAAAAAACCTTTTTTTTCACTAGTTCCGCAAAGATTCGCTATAATGTGTTTTACGAGGGGGAAACCACCTCTGTTAATAATAAAGTAAAGCTAAATCAATCAATTTCCGTATTCCGAAGCCTCTAAAATCACATGGAAGAGTTGCTTGATTATACAGGGTGTAGCATTTAACACCCCTCGGAGAGTGTTGCCTCATGCTATCGAACGAATTCCACCATCTTTTTTTAAAAAAGGCCGTCAATGAAGCACCAAAGAATTGATTTCTGTAATTTGCCTTCGACATCTACAAATTTGGCAAGAGCTTCTAATGTTGGAGGGGAATTAGAAATCGCTATTAAATGTGAAAGGTATCTCGGTCTTAGACCATCAACTCCTCCAGAAGAACTTCTAGGCAAATTGGAAAGAGCTTTCTTTATGGTTTCATAGAATGTTGAAGGGATGTCAACAAGAACTTCGTCAAGAGTGGGAAAAAGAGGATAATTTGTCTCACTATGCATTGGGGGCAATATTTAGTGATAACTTTAGATGAGCAGAGAACATGAAAGACACCTTTTTCTATTTAAGTGGCAATGAGATTGGAAGAAGGCCTTGAAAGAGACGACATCAGTTTCTTGGGAGTACTTCACTATAGCGTCGCAAGGGACACATGCCTAGATTTCTGGCCTGACATTCGAGTGTGGAAAAGTTTCTCGAGTTTCGCAGAGGGCCCCTTTCTCTTGACGTTTGTTCAAAAATGGCATATTGTAAAATGAATAATTTGCTTATCAAAAATAAATGTATAGGTGACAATTTTCAGATGCAATCTGAGATTTACATGTTTATTAAAAATTTGTTTAAATAATCACGAAACTAGCTTGTGTACAAATGAGTTCTTCAACTACTATTAGGATCATTTGTCAAAAGCTTAAATAATTTGAAATGGCTGTGTGGACAAATTAATAGACACATTAATTAGAAATTCGGGACAAGTGCTTTATTGACGTTAATCAGTGAAATTCAAGTATAAATTAGATGTGTAGAAAGATTAATTAGACGATAGCAAAAGCGGATACCAGTACGATACAAGTGGCAGAGTGCCATTCGTTTGGACCTTATTTCAAAAGAGAAACTTTACCAAACGAACAGAGCAATAAATAAGCACATTATTATATGTGCTATTACATTTAACAAAATTTGGGTGAGGGTGCTAAGTTAACTATTCAAGAATACCAGAGAATACTCACTGAATATCATGTGTACAAAAAATATCCTCTGGCGATACCATTAAGAGGGCCGTTATCCATGGGTTAATTTTTGTATGCAGAACGAATTTTGTTAAAGGCCAAAAGCCGAATATGCAGATAATCCGTTTTGTTCTTAATACAGCATAATCCCACAAGTGATTTTTATGACATACTTTTGATCTGCGTCTGAATCATCACGATTTTAGTCAACCATTAACTGATTTGAAAAAGAAACTATAAAACATGAAGTGTGAGTATGTACCGGTACTTGTAAATGCACGGAAATGTGTAAATCACGCTTTTTACACTCTATGAGTACGTCGCAGATTCAGTAGTCACGTTCCGAGCAATTATTATTTGCTTATTACCTGCTTACATAAGCCCTACTGCACAATAAATTGTACGAGTTCGCTTGATCTTAAATGGTTACAATTCTGATATGTAACACAGGGAATTGTGCGAAAACCGCAAGTGTGCGAGAGAATTAGACACTGGGAGACATGCTTCCATAATCTCGATTGTCATTGAAACGCATTTGAGGTAATACAATTAGTTATGTAATGCATTGCAGTCGATGGTTAAAAAATAAGGCTCCAAATATAAGCCGTAATAAAGAGAAAAAACGGCTTAAATCTTTTGATCTCCCATAAATGCAAAATAAGAGAAATTACATAGTTATATGTATGTATGTACGGTTCAATGTCATGCCAATTATCGACATGTATGTACATTTGTAATTTATTCCAAAAGCAAGTTCGAGGAATGATATGCTAACATGTGCCAGTATCAATCCTCCTTGATCTGAAACGTTCACGAGCTCAGCAAAATTCCTTCCTTTTATTTGAAGGTACTTCACCATTCTGATGATTCCCACAAAAATTCCACTAATTATTCGCATGTATGGACCGGCATGGGAATTATCCATCATTTTTTTTCTCTTTTTAAAACCGCCTCGCAGTTTATTGCCAGAGGCTGATTTACAATTAAAGGACGTATTGCATACATCAACTCTGAAAAACGCGCGGTACTTGATTGATAGTAGTCAAAAGGAACTATTCTAAATTATGTCCTTTTGACAGTACCGACTTCAGTTGGCAGTATTAATTATATTAGTTAGTTTCATTTTTCTTGAACTAATTTCCCTATATTCACTGGAGGCGCATTAAAAATGTTCTGTTCTGGTCTTCATGGTGCGGCAGCTTAAAAAACATTAAAAATCATGCCGCTCGTGAAAGACGTAGGGTACACAGCTCCAACACGTTTGAGCAAATTTGTTTGTGCAAAATGGACAAAGTAACAATAAAAAATTCCTTTCTTTAAAGAATAATATTGTGTTGTCCTAGGTAAAAATGCATGGCCTATTTAAGAGCTGAAACCGTGGCAATTATTTACTAATTTGACTTGACAGCTGCAAAGCGAAAAATTGGGAGGCATCCTTTAATCAACGAGAGCAGTTTTAGTTAAAATGAATTTTGTATAAACTAGTTTCCACATCGCTATTCCGCCGAAAAGTCCTATATAAATTGAATTTAGAGCTTGATTGCTTAATCTTCTAATTTCATTTATTTCAATTGTTTAACACTGAACTAAATTCGAGAAAGCGCCGATGTCCTAAACTACATATTTCAGTCTATGGGTAGATACTTAAAGTACTTTTTCTTAATTTTTGCGTCTATCGACCTATTACAATTACTCTGGAGCGATGTAAATAAATCAATCTACGTTTAATTTTGGCAATCTATTGACTCCTTAAGCTGCGATGTTCAAATCGCGCCCGTTTGCTAAGAAATTGATATGCGGACAACTGTTCTCCCCTGGCTCATTAGATTTTATAGGTATACAGATACTGTGCAGGGGTTGAAGTGGAAAATTTGGAATTTGACGACCACGGCATAGTATTCTGCGACCAATATACAGGGTCCTAAGATCCCTCGGATCATAACTCCTTTACCATAAAAGATAGGTACCGAAAAAGGTCTTAGAGCAAATTTGTACACAATTACCGTCGGCATGTTTCTAAAATATTTTTGATCGCCAGGGGCGTATCAAATTTGAATTTTTTTAAATGGAACACCCCATATTTTATTACTGATTTGGAGAGTATTTGAAACTTGAACACCTTTTGTTTTATCATAGCACACTTGAGTTCGGAAAAGAACGTTTTTTTTATAAATTGGCGTTTCGACTTGGTTTTTCTCTGAAATTTTTTTATGGAATGTATGGTTTTGTTTATATCAGTGGAAAATTTGTAGTTTTGGCTACCCAGAGGTATAATTTGTTTAGGGGAGTGCCATTTGACATTTTTATAAAATATGACTTTTAGCGAAGGTCAATCAAAAATTTTATTTTTTCGATAAAGTACCTGAAAAAATTATGTGATTCTGGAAGAGGTTCTAAGTGCCTCAGTCCAAAAATTAGCCGCCAGTTTGAACTTTTCTTCAGACGGATTGCGATAAATGCAAAAAAAAAATCACTACTTAAAATGTTTTCTAGCGTAAATTGTATAAACTTGTTGAAACGTAGTTCGTGCGGTACTGAACGTTCTATGGACAAGCCATTCTTTACTTTGGGTCAAAAGATGAAGGTTGCTTCTAGAGGAAAAAGATCAGTATCCTTCCTAACATTGAGCTACTCCTCCGAATCATACATCAGAAACTACTGTACTAAGTACTGGGGGAATCACCAATTCTTTGATATTTTTGGAAGCACAATCACCCCTTCATCTTGTCTGGCTCGACGAATAGTTTTTTTCTAAGAATCCTTTTTTGGCAAAATTGCGTGAGCTTCAACGATGACAGACGCAATAACCTCCTGTAATACGCTACTATTCCAAACTCAGCGATTCGATTTCTAACTCGCTGTCTACAGTTGAGTACATAAACGTTTCGTTCAGTGGTTTTAAGAATTTTTCGATCTATACCACCCATTTTCCGCTTTGAAATGCGTCAAGACCTACTTGAGGAGAGATTCAAAAGCTTCTGCTGTGGCTTGCTTGTTCAAATTTTCACAAAATTTCTACCCCAAGCTAGAGGACCTTCAAATTCTGATCCCTCCTCAACAGTAGACTCGGGGTTAGAAACCATATAGTACAGAATTACTTATTATCATTAAATGAAATAAAAATTAGAAAAGGGCGACAATGAATGTAGATGCCAATTAAATATTCACCACTACGTTTATCATCAAAGATGCATGAACTATGAACGTAGAGATTATAAAAACGATGTACGACGACCAATTAAAAACCCAATTCATAAAACCCTCTGGCAAGTAGAGCGTAAAATATTTTACATACTGTTAGCTGATGCATGATTTTTTTATTAAATCAGAATGTGAATTTCTGCAAGAATCGTTCAACTGAAAGGTGTCAGTGAAAGGATTTCTCAAATTAGACAACAGTTAAACAAATTTAAAACCTCGCTTTCATAACATCTATTTAGCTTTAAAACTCAACCAACTAAAATAAACTTGAATAGCAGCTTCTACTACATTGTTAACATAACTTCACCAGTAAATCACACAACGTAACTTTTTACTAACGCCGTGAAATATTATAATATACACGTAGAGTGTATAGAAAATACATGTAAAGCTAGACGTAGAAAAGGATGTTCTGAATTCTCTGTGAATTGAATTAATCGATTTATAAAGGCATCGCATGTTCAAAGTCACTTACTTGTACGGAAGTGAAGCAATTTTATTGTAGATATTCAGATTCTACAATTTCCTCTTCGAGAACCGAGTGATAAATTACTGAGCTTATTACATGACACTACTTTTCGATACCGTGAAATCCCGGGGCACAAGGGATTAAACAGAAACATTAAAAATGAAGGAAATCAATTAATTACGGACTGAAATGTTTTATTCATAGAACTAATGGAAATGAAGACTTTTTTTCATTCATTACGCGAACCCTCTTCCAAAACAAACAACTATCTACGGTAAACCGCACAATCTTTCGAAATTTTCATATTTAATAACGTTTTCCCAATTACAATAAAATGGAATGTGCCCTATGTAATTTTGCGGTTGAAATTTTCACACCACGCCGTTTTTCAGGCTACTTTATCTAAAAGTCGCTGTGCTAGGTTCTCTATGACTGGGTTGCTGAAACAATTTCTGGACAAAATTTGACCTTTAATGCCAATTTTGGTTGCATTAGTTCATTAGTTGGCCTCATATATGATGCTTTTCAGTTTCTGCGAAGTTCTACGAGATCCATTGATGGCAGAACAGTCTACTCTATTTAGAGTTACTCTTTGACATCTATCACTCACATAATTACGTATAAGCTTTAAAGGATTGTAATCCAGTACCGCGAATTTTAATATTACATTGAGCACTTGATGGCTTAACATGTCAAATGCCTTCGAATAATCAAGTATAAATCAGTATAGTGATTTTTCCACGATCAGTTTCTGGTATTCCAGTACTTTCTCTAATAGTTTTGACAGTGTAATTGAGCTGCATTGTAACCTGAGTGCTGAGAACATCACAATCATTATCAGTATTACAAGTTCAATAACAGTGGCGCTGTTAGCCGTCAGTTACTACCTGTTTGAGAATTAACGAACATAGTATTAAATAGAATACAGATTTATGCTAAGATAATTAGAATAATCCAAGTAATTAATGTTAAAATCTCCAATACAGAATAACTGATCAGACTCCACAGACATGTCAGCTAATAACGACTCAATAGCCGCTAAAAATTGAGTATCACTGCCTTTCGTCGACCGATATGGCTCTTACAACAACAACATTATTATTTAAGTAGATCCTTACCCAAAACCCTTCAATATGATCCAGAAGGGTCGTTTTAATGGATTTAAATTTTAAGTTTTCCCTTATAAAAAGACAGACACCACCGTTTCTGCCGTCCCGATCAATCCGAATTACATTATATCCAAGTATGTTGCTGTCACTCACGGCTTTAGTCACTTTGCAGTCATTTGGTGAATTCTGAATTAGCTGATTAAAATCAAAAAAGCTCGGAAATAGGAAGCGAATATTAACGTGTGCTTGTGAACTGTTTATAGCTCATTACAAGTATAAGGTGAATGCGAGTACCTGAAATAAGTAATGTATATAAGTTAGTAAGCAAATTATTGTTGATACAATATAGCGAGTGCCTGACAGGAAAGTCCAATACGAAAACGAAGTAGGTATGTAGATTTTGCGCGGACGTAGTTTAGGTAATGCAAGGATTGCTTCTCCAAATAATCTTGGTTATGGATCACATGCTTCCTGTTCCCAATTTTCACTAGTATCCGACATCCATGTCATAACATTCTCCTTCTTAAACTTATTTTGTGATAGTTTATGAAGTCGTAGCCTGGATTTCACAAGGTCTTCAGTAATCGTAATTTCCGATCCCTTCATCCACTTCTTATTCTGGAACACTTTGTTACGATCACACTGTAAGTCGATTAGCACGTTATCGGTGTCTTCATTGGGTAGCTCCTTTATGCCAAACACACGAATTCAATACAATGCAAAATCAAATTTGGATTGTTTGTTCCTCAAAATCCTCAAAAAATGACGACAGAATAATTGACATTTATATCAACTTAGTTGTCAATATAAATGTGTAGAAATTGCATTTACATCTTTCCAAGGATCATTCCTGTTTGTTACTTTTTTTTTTTTAAAGGTGCAGCTCATCAACTACTGGGTTATTAGTGCTACACCCTCCTTTGATCGTTGTCACTAATCGCACAACGAGTGTAGGTACTACTTCGGAATTATAGTAAGAAGAAATAAGGTAAGAACAAGTTGCACATATATTCACGTCTTCGGGTCTGTGAAGACGGCTTACTTGAACACACACAAGATAAGACCTCGGATAGGAGAAAACAGGTAGTAACAAAAGGTAAAAAACAGAGGAAAAACCTAGGGAAGAAATACATGTACTAGTTTAGTTTTGAAAACCACAAATAAACGACGTTCATCAGAATTCTTTGTCCAATCTAGTAATCCTAGCGAACAGGAGGATAGTTTTCTGGTTATTTGGAGACAGTGCTTCTTCCAGTGTGAGTGGCATCCGTAGCGCTCTTCTTACATTCTGGTACCTCGTGCATTCTAACAATAAATGGGAAACGGTGATTTCAGTGTCGCATAGGTCACAGATATCTGGTGCGGCTTTTTGGAACAGGTGGGAGTGAGTGACTCTAGAGTGGCCAATTCGCGCTCTGGTAAGAAAAATCTCCTCTCGTCTTGTTCCGATAGCAGGCCATGGATCGACCTTTGCTTTTACGCGTCGGAGTTTGTTGTTATTTTGTTGATCCCATACTCTTTGGAATCTCTCCCACATGGAACTTCGAACTTTTATTTTGATATCCTCGGCTAGGATCATGTTGTGGGACTCTCCAGAAGTTGTCGCGTCCCTAGCGACAGAGTCAGCGCTTTCATTTCCCTCTATACCTATATGGGAAGGGACCCATATAAATGTGACTTTGCGGTGACTCTTAGATAATTCTTGTTGGATTTCCGAGCTAAGTAGATTTCTTGGGTTAAACTGTTTTATACTCATGATTGCACTAATGGAATCTGTGTGAATGAGACTATCTTTATTGTTATTACCCTCATTAATATGCTTAAGAGCCTGCCATATAGCAAACTGTTCGGCTGTATGAATACTACACATCCTTGGTAGGGAAAAACCGAGGTGAATTTCATTGGCGACAACTGCAGCCCCCACCTTTCCGTCGTCCGTTTTTGATGCATCAGTGTAGATATGACTTCCCAGCTGACGGTCCTGTATTTTCTTCAAGGTGTTTTTGAAAATGTTGGGATGTGTTTCATCTTTGTTGGACGTGTTAGAGAGTTGCAGATTTATTCTTGGTTGTGATAGAGTCCATGGAGGTATCGTCTTATTTATTTTTAGTGTAGATACAGGTAACTGTTCAAGGTTAAAGTCATTGTATGCTTTTCTCAGCCGTTGGTGGACAACTTGAGGCAGATTTCTTAGTCTGGATGTCAATTGAATAGCTGGGAATAGATATTTTTTTGTCGGGTGATTATCAGCATTTTTCACGTTCACGCCGTAATTTAAAAGAAGTTGCTGCCGCCTTATAGACAGTGGTGGTTCTCCCGCTTCACATAGGATGCTTATTATGGGACTTGTTCTGAAGGCGCCTGTTGATAATCGGATTGCATGATTTTGGATCGGGTCCAGGATTTTTAAGACTTTTTCCTTGGCTGATGAATATATAATACTGCCATAGTCGATCTTTGATCTTATAAGTGTCCTATATATTCGCATCATAGTTTCTCTATCCGCTCCCCATTCGAAATTTGAGAGTGTTTTTAGGATTCTCACCTTGGTGGTACAATCATTCTTGAGTAGTTTAATGTGTGGGACCCAACTTAGTCTTTGATCCAGGGTCATACCTAGAAATCTCACTTGGTTCACGCATTCAATTTCTATATTATAAAGTTTAAGAATCGGCGGATGAGAATTTTTTTGTGACGTCGACTGAACATAATTGTCTTGGTTTTATGGGGTGAAAATTTATACCCTTATTCTCGGACCAGTTCTCAAGTTTTCCTATTGCACTCTGTAGCAATTGTTTGGCATTGTCTAGGTTTTTTCCGCGGTAATATATGGCGAGATCATCTACATAGAGAGATGTTTTTATTAGGGGTGATATCGAGGTGGTTATCTTATTTATCGAAATCATAAATAATATAACACTGAGGGTGGATCCCTGCGGTACTCCGTTTTCCTGCCTGTATTGAGATGATAAGAAACTGTTGTGTTTGACTCGAAAGGTTTCAGGAAATTTTGTACAAAGTATAGAATGTTTCCATCAAGTCCAAATTCCTTTAAAAGCCTTAATATGTTAAATTTCCAGGTTGTGTCGTAAGCCTTCTCCAAGTCAAAAAACACTGCTGTTACTTGCTCATTGCAGTTAAAGGCTTGTAGAATTTCTGATTCAATGGCAATCAGTTGGTCCACTGTTGATCGTCCTTTTCTAAAACCACTCTGATCTTGATTTATTAGCTCATTACTTTCAAGAAACCACATCAATCGCCTACAAATCATCCTTTCTAAAAATTTACACAAACAGCATGTCAAAGAGATGGGCCTATAGTTTGTTGGGCTTGTTGGGTTTCAAAATAGGAATTATATGGGCTTCCCTCCATTTATGAGGGAAAACATTATCCGACCAAATATAATTTAACAACTTGAGTAAGTAATTGAGGGTATCATCAGGTAATTGCTTGATCATTTCGTAGGAAATATTATCTGGGCCAGGTGCTTTATTTTTGGATTCACCTAGAGCAGAATCGAACTCCCATTTGGAGAAAGGGATATTAATGGGGTGTGGAAAATTCTTTTTAATATCCATACCGGTTGCTTCAATTTTCGCTCTGTTGTCAATGAATTCTTGCGTGTATTGTAGATTACTAGAGTTTTGCTGGAAGTTTTCTGCCAAGATATTCACTATGTCTTGTGGATCAGTTATCATATTATTGTCGTGCTCCAATGCAGTGATTTTATTGTGGGAGTATTTGCCCTGAATTCTTTAAATTTTTTTCCACATATCAGTTGTGCTCGTATCCGTATTAATTTCAGATACATACTGCTGCCAGGATTTTCTTTTGCTGCTTTTTATTGTTCTTTGTGCAATTGCTTTGCATTTTTTATAATTTATGAAGTTGTCTTGATTGGGATTCTTTTTATATCGATTGTAGGCTTTTTTGTGTTCTTTTATTGCAGTTTTACACTGGGGGGTCCACCATGGGACTGTTTGCGCCTTTTTGTTTATCATCCGTTCAGGAACACTTTTGCTAACTGCCTTCATTATTAACTCCGTTAAACTTGTAACTATTTGGTCAACATCCGCATCTGCCGCGTCTATGTCCGGGAGCATACTAGATGACGTCAAGGTTCTGTATTTTATCCAATCGGCCCGTTTGAAGTTGCGTAAGGGAACTAGGTCTAGTGGAACTACAGTTGCCTGTTTATGATAGATTTTTATAAAAATAGGAAGATGATCTGAGGTGTTGGGGTCTTGCAGGACCTCCCATTCAAGAGATATCGCTGTTCGCGGATCGCTTAGTGATAAGTTGACATTTGAGAAATTTCCGGTGGAGTAGTTGATGTGTGTCGGTTCCATAGTATTTAAAAGAGAAATGGAATTCAATTCAATGATTCTCTCAATGATACGGCCTCTGGCTTCGGTATGTTGCGATCCCCACAGAGTGTTGTGTGCGTTGAAATCCCAATTATTATGAAAGGAGTTCTTAGTTGGTTCAACAAGTCTTCTATTTCTGCATAGTCAAAGTTTCTATTAGGGGGAATATAGACATTGCAAATTGTGATGGAGTTTTTATTGAGTATCTTTACCGCAACTGCTTCAAGATTGGTGTTCAAAAAAATTCCTCCGCTACATTTTCTTGTTTTACAAAGATAGCTACCCCTCCGCTGGCTCTCCCGTCATTATTCCGATCTTTGCGAAATGACATATAGTTGCTTATTTTTATATAGTTGTTTGCTTTTAAATGTGTTTCTTGCAGGGCAAGAACCCAGGGTTGATGTTGACATATAAGGTTTTGTAGGGCTGGTAATCGTGTATATATTCCATTGCAATGTTTGCGGATTTTCTTTTTTAATTTTGTGATTTTAGTTTTCATATTTCTGTTTGTAAGGTGAGGGCAAATTAAGTTGCTATTTCTAATTTGTTGTTCTGTGTTTACTACTTTTCTTTGGTTATTCGAGTTTAAAAAATGGGTTACACCTTAGCTCAAGGAAATGAACGTTTTACATGGATCTGAAAACCGATGTAAGGGTAGTACCTACTCGAGCATTCAATGAAACGAATCTCTAGAAGAATATCGGTCAGTTTCAGGACACGGGATCAGTATGTAATAAAAAAAGTTATCGTAGCCGCGAATTGAAGTCCTCATTTTTCCAAAACGGACACGTGACGTTATTAAGCCCCCCAGGTACGATCATAAAATTAATAAAAATGGCTAGAGGACACCTTAATTAAGCGTTTTCAACAGAAAAAATTGCAAGAGAAGCCGGAAACTTTGCACAATCTTAATTAAAAGTCCACTTCATTTCGTCGAAATCGAAAAAATACCGAAAACCGTACCATAACTGTTTGTTTTTGCGGAACCGAAACCGTAATACCTTCCCTTTAAAAATATTACTGAAAAACGGAACACATAATTTTTTTTACGATTTTTACGGTTTTTTCGGTTCGGAGTTTTGCACTGCTAGAAGTTAACTTCTTCTGAGTTTAAACTCAGCTTTCTGGCTATGCCTGATCAGAAAACGGTAGGCGATAATGTAGCCACTATCGTTCATAAAATAGATTTGTTGAATATTTGGTTTTGGCTATTTTTAGTTACATTCATTCATTAATAAATCATACTTATTATACACGTAAAAGTAGTAATGTTAGGAATGAAATATTTTCTGTCTGATATAGGTTTATCTCTTAGTCAAATCCATTCTAATTTTGAATCAAGTAAGCAGCTAACCATAACCATTTTTTTACTGAAACCAGAAAAACAATTATGAACTAAAAAAAGATTCAACACAATGTTTAGAACTAGAGCCGTTATAAATGTGAAATAGGTCCGAACCGTTGGAACCGAAAAAAAATCGAAAACAGAATCGCAATTATTAATTAGAAACACGTGTACGGTTATAGATCATTTTTTAACGTTTATTAAATCGTGAAAAAATAACATAACCTCTTAACAAATTGAAGTTGGAATGTTGCTCACAGTCTTACTAACTTCAAAAAGTAATTATGAAATATCAGTGCCATAATTATGTGAACTATGTATTAAAATTCGGGAAAATTCCGGTTTTTTTTTTTTGAAAACGGTTAATTAAGGGGCCCTATCATGATAGCACCTGGGGGGTTTAATAACGTCACGTAACCCCAAAAACAACTGCTTTAGCGACGGGACGAATTTACTTTCTTCATGAACGGATTTGTGAACAAAAACAATTCTAGATACTGGAATAAAAAATAACTTGCTTCTTGAAAATCGCACCCAGGTATTCTTGGAAATCAAGTTATAGGGTTGATACAAAGAAATGTAATTTAATCTATTGTAAGAAGTGGACGATAATGGAGGCATGCTGATAGAGACCATGGTCTCCCGACTCCGCTTGAGTTTTTTCTTTGGAGACGATAGTGTATAACACCCCACCTGACAATATTCAAGTGCTAAGACACCACACTCAGACAAACTGTAAGAAACATTTTTCTTATTGAGGAATTTCAACACCTACTGTATTATTGTGTGTGTATAGTATACTAGTGGATACCATTTTGAGCATTTAATTAATTGAATTTTTATACAAGCAAAGCATGAAATGTATAAAATTCCATATCCATGCCATAAGCAGATCATCTAAATTTAATATTGTGGATATTTCTGTAAAAATCAGTATAATGATCAGTGTCACTTGATGGAGGGTGTAATTCTAAGTGGGGGTACCTGTGAGTGCGGGGTGAATGCTCAAACTATAAACTAAGATAAACCTTCTCCCTAAATGAACGTATTTTTGCAGTTTTTTTTATCAAATTACAAACTACAATCGGTGGTTTGTTTTCAAAAATGCGCGCCAGAGGACCAACGTTTTCCACTGTGGCGAATACACATTACCATTAGCATTGAATAACGCAATCAGACTCAACGATATTAGTGAATGTATGCAATAAAACCTTAATTTAGTCAAATGCACTAAAAAGACCAAAAAAATTAATTATTTACCATATAGTTCGTTGTAATTTAAGCGTTACACTTTCAACATATTTTAATTGCCTAATTTACGTCGCCTAATATTAAACTTTCGATCCGTTCGAATACATCAACCATAAATTATTTCTTCTAATAAACCCAGTTTTTAAACTTGGGTCTACAACAAATTCATGCATTCGCACCCCAGTTGGTAACCCTGAGTATAAAAAAAATTATTAATCATGTTATTCACATATTTGTAGTTCGAGTGTTAAGATAAGTCAGAGTTGAAGCTAATTCGCTAATGGCCTTCAAAATAAATTATGTACAAGCACTAACTATCTCATACGAGATTTAATATGAAATACCATATGCAATTACCAAGCAACTTGAAGTTGCTCCTTTCAACACTAAATAAAGGAATGTAAATGAATAGGTCTCTAATTAGAAGTGACAATTATGCATATTGCGTATTGTCGAGCCGAATAAGTTGTACATCAATCAACTGTTAAACAAAATTTCAAGTAAACTACACTTGCTGATCGCCGATGTAATATTTTGTAATTTTATTTTATCCAAGCAGCAGCGCTTTCAAGTCGACTAATTTAAGGCACCTTACCGGTCAAACCAGGTACGTTTCATTTCATAAAGAAATTGGTCCAGGTACATGAAATAACAGGAGTCCGAGTAAGAGGTACATGTCTTGGTTTTGTATTGGCTGGTGTTAATAATGTCGGAGTACGTAGACATTTAGCTAACATCAATCATTGTCAATTATACACCTATTTATATAGATATACATAGAGAATCCTAACGCACCGGTCAAAGAACGGCTGAAAATCGGGTCGATGATAACACGTCCACGTACATTCTACAACAAATATTTTTAAGCAACTGTTATTTTAAAATTCATGAATAATAATCTTCAAAGTGTAATTTGGTCGGATTATTGACCGTTTTCTAAAGAATAATCCTCTACCTACACTTCAATTTTTAAAATACTGTTATGTAGTTATAAGGTATATGGTATGGAACCGATTAAAGTGAAATACTGAAATTCCTTAAGAGGTATACTACACAGTACACACCTCCCGCAAATATAGCATTAATCGACACAAACGTTCAATAGGTTATTTCCGCACAATTTTTTTTCACCAACTCCCCATCGACGGTGTACTTCGCTTATAATGATGCCGGGGAATCAAAATTGCATACTTCTTATATTGTGGTTATCTCAGGCATCTTAATCCGCTAAAAATTCAGTAACGGCCTCATCATAATGATACTGCAAAACCGATGTATTAAATACGAATAAAACGGACATAACACAAAATGGAATGCCCATACCAGTTTATTCTTCAACAAATATATCAAAATATAAATCAATCAAAACTTTTTTTTTATCTTTGTTGCCTTTATTTGAAATGCCGTAATCGGCAAGGATGAGTTGCAGTTATTGTTCACATCCACGTGTTTGTACATTGCAAAAACGAAACAATTTTTGAGGATCGGCTTCCATTTCAAAACGAACCACCGATTCAAATTTGTAGATAAAAAATGAAAACTTGCAAAAAACACGTCCAGTTGGGATTTGCTAGGGAGGTTTGGCTTAGTTTTAACAACCCCCAGCATCGGTGTGCCATACTGGGGGCTACAGGTTAGGTATCCTAGGAAAGAAAATATTGATACATCCACTCTCCTTAAGCGTAATGTTTCGGACCGACCTTCAAATTATGTTACATAACCCCAAAAAGGGAAGATATGGTGTTAGCATAAGTGGAACCACGGCCGAAATGACCGAGTAGGTTAAGATAACATTGGAATTTGTACTGTAGTGTCTTGTCTCTTACATAAAGGGCATGAAATACATTGTTAATTAACCGAACCGTCTCGGAGGATCTGAGGGGTATTGTCAATTACCCCCTTAGTACACGAAGGTGTGGTTACCTTTCCCCACATACGCCGCTATCATAAGGGTAACAAAGAATTATTGAGTCCTCGTTTGCTCAGGACAACCTGAGTTAACTGGGAGGTATTCCATACAACACACCTCCCACAAGAGCGTTCAGCCTTTACAGAAATACTCACAAAATCAAATGTGGAGGGCCTGGTACAATTCAAATCTAGCCGTTTGTAAATTACATAAAAATTCTGTCCTCGGTTTTCAGATCCATTCAAAAAAGTTTCTTCCGAATAAGGTCCTATCCAATTTTCAATTTTTTTAGGTTTTAACTAAACGATTTTAACTAATTTGAACAACAAAAATGAGAATTTGTGGTCATTTTTTGGGGATACTTGATATGACTGGTGTTTTGAAGAGGCGACAAACGTCTCAAATTTAATTTTTGGGGTATTTCTGCAAAATGCATAGGGCGAGCATCCCGGGAGCGATTAACTAAGAAAAAGGTTTCTGTCGCAGTTGCTTTTTTAAGATGGCGTACTTATCTAACTTCTGCATAATGTCACCGTATTTCCAGCTCAAAAGATGTACATGCACATAATAAAATTTCAATTTCAAGCATCTTCCTTACGTGAAACACGAAAATACAAGTTTAACAACTTACAGTCCTTTAAGACTTTGGATTTGTTGCACAACAATTTTAATTAGACGTTGACTACCCATACGTGTGATGCTCGGCATATTCCTCTTCGGTTTTAAATGTCATTTTTGAACGAGCCAAATAAAATGTAGCGTATTGCACGCAATTATAGTCTTGTTTCATTAAAATAGTGATACGGCATCATAAATGCACTAAGAAAGTTCTCACAGTATTGCACCGGTTACATCTTGCCGAAAATTTGTTTTTATAGTAGTGTTGTTGGCAATTCTACGTGAAACAATGTCTATTATTTGACTAAAATAATTTAAAAACGTGATGCTGTATATGACGAACTGCCTTAACGAGACGAAAAACTTTAATGTCCGAACAGAACAAGAATCTGATTTAATTTGTTGACGAGGAGATCAGCATTCTTCTCGTGTTTCGAACGGTAGCTGCAATAAAATCTGAAGAACAAGAATTATAAAGGCCGCGTAAAATGTTAGATTTCTATAACTGAAAAAATCGCGAACTACGAAAGTGCTAACAAAGAAATCGAGCTTTTTAAACTTAGATTAATGGGCTCTATATACTCGCGTGACGATATTTTCGTGTCTGTTTATAGGTTAGAAGTAATGGCGGGATAAATTATATAGAAATGAAAAAAGTTGTTCCATTTAATGGCGGAACGTTTAAAATTTATCACTGAGTGATTGTTATTAGATAAAGCAATGTTGCGCATTGTCGAGTCGAATTTTCCGAAAAACTAACTTTTATTTTTAGGAGATTTTTGTTTTGCCGCCCGAAGTTTGTAAAGCTGTTCTTTTATGTATGAGTTATTCAAAATAATTCGTATTGTAATAATATACACAATTTAATGTGAACCGTCGTTGTTTTAGTCAGGTTACTATTGTATGGAAATATCTGCAACTTCTGTAAACTGGAAATCAAGGTTTGATCTCATGTCATCATGTTCTAACGGTTGAATCTTGTTTTATAAGATAAACGTAGTTTTGAAATAAATAAGGACTTTCGTGGCACATGCCAATTGAATAACAGAAAAATTATCAGATGTGTTAGCTAATGCAAAATTTGTTGTTGCAACTTGTTGTGGCCGTGTAAAAGTTGCATAATGTTACACGGCGCAAGGATATTATTATTCTTCTTTATTTGCCTTTATTCCTATACGGTGCCCATTCTACCTTAGGTCATAGACCTAAAATCTTAAAAATGGCGGTAATTTCGTCTCGAAATGGAATGTTAAAAATTAAACCACCGCTTATCGCTCACATTCCCACGAATTTAACTGAACCATCTTAATTATAATTACGAAAACCACCCTCTATATCGCCTTTTTTCACTCTTACGCTAAATAAAAATCTGCCTATACATAAAAGGTATATGAAGTGAACACAAAACGCATTTTTTTCTGCTGAACTCATTTCGTAAAAAATGTTCCGTTTTCATTACCATTTCATAAAGAACATACAACGGTGCAATGCCGTACCGGTGCGAAGCCAGTTTTCGAGCGTCGGCAGCCAGTCTATTCCAGCAACCAGTCTACCGAAATACCAATTGTGTTAATATCGGGTGAAGACAAAACGTCACGATCAAAAACAGTTTAAAATTAACCGTAGGGTAGTAGAATTATTACTACCTCGGACGACATAAATTTATGTCGCTCGAAGATTAAGCTTACGGTAATAGAAGGTATTATTGAGCGCGAAAAATCACTTTCACGAGCATTTAAGAGGGTGAGATTTACCTCCACGACCAAAATAATTTATTTAGAAGTGAAATAACCAAAAAACCGCACTCTTTAATATTATATAGTGCGTCTAAGGAGCGAGATCTACCTCGCACAACTTAATTAGTTTATGTAAAAGCAAAATAAATAGAAATCCGCGATCAGATTCAGAGACCAAAAAATAAGTTTCAGAAAGATGTTTTCTGAAGTCACAAAACATGTCAAAAATCGTTATGCATGCACCATGATCATTGGGAAAAAGACTAAGAGCATTATCTTAATGCCGAAGACATGAATTTGATGCATTTTTGTTGACCATATGTATTTTGATCAAAACAGTTATTCTGAACCCAGTTCTTTGCAAAAAAAACCAAAAGCATTATCTTAATGCCCAAGTTGCAAAGTTAAAATAAATGGCCGTTAAAAAAGTAAGTAAATACTGAGGATCCTTCGTATGGGTTTATTTATATTATCAGAATACAGCCTTTTCTTAATAATTAACGTTTTGAACGGTGCTAGCGGCATAGATGAAAAGTTAATCTTTAGTGTGCTTTATCGCCACCAAACCCTCCCAGACTATTGTCAAAAGACCTGATTCACAGTATGAAACAATAATTCAAAGAGAAACACCGCCTCTAACTAAATTGCTTAAAGCAAGTCAAAATTGTGCAGATAAAGCGCATTTTTTAAAACCGAAATAGCTTAGTAAATGGTTGCGTTATAAGGCGTTTTCTTTCTTGTTAGGTGATTAATGGGAAGACATGATCAATAGATATGCCTCGTCCAGATATTCATTTTGCCTTTGTGTGTACTTTCCTCCGACAAAGCGTTTTCGAGATATTCGCTCGTAAAGTTTTGATATCACCAATAGATATATTTCTTCCAGGCGTCCCAGTCGGCCTTGGTGAGTACCATCCTCCGACAATCTGTCCTTGAGATGTAAGGAATTAATTATATTATCCTATCACGAAAGTTATAGTTTGTACAAACCAATTCATTCGGTGAAACCTTTCATTATAATACCAGTATAGGCTACATATTGCAAAAAATTCGAGGACTCTTGGACCATGCCCCTAAAAGTAGTTCAAAACCGTTGAAGCGGGTCCGGACAGACGGATAATTCTTAAAAAATGCGCATATCAGACCGTACTCGTACTGCATTGAGTGAGCCGATGGAAAAAGAAAGTAGCGGGGAGAAGAGAAAAAGAGATTCTGTAGCGAGTATAGCGTCATTTCAATATGAAGCAGCAACCTCCAGTTTCCAGTCGGTTGATTTGGCCATGATGGAGGCACTACAAAAAAAGGCCACGATGGCAAAAAAAAAAACCAAGAGGGACGTCTAAAGGAACGTCAAAGGTGATACACCTATCTCTGTGATAAATATTTGTAATTTAAAGTTTGTGTGAAATTAATTGGCCTTCGAAAAGCCTCGATTTCAAGAGAGATGTGGCGGCTAATTTCCGTTTGCGATTAGAAGAGTGCCAGAGGCGCCACAGTCATCATTTGGATAACATAATCTTTGCCACCTAATTTTCCAAAACGTTATGTACAAATTAATCCAGAAATACAAACACTCTGACTTCTACTTTTTTTAAATTGAATTTACATATACCCCTACCCGTTCTGGACACCCTTTATATAACAAGGCAAGCATTATTTGAGACGAATTCATTGATGCCAGGCGTGGTCGAAAACCAAATTGTCTATCGGAGAGGACGTTATCAAAAAATTGTATAAGTCTGTAATAGCCGATGTAACAGCCCTGTAATTCGAGGCATCTGCACCTGCAGCATTCCCCTTTTTGTGATTCGGTAGGAAAGCCATCGTTTGTAATGCAGGCATTAACCATGCTTGATAAATGCGGCGCAATTTTCCTGAGCATGATCTTTAATAAGTTATATAATAAGATATCCGCGCCATTTTGTCGTAGATTCATTTTACGGACTTAATTTACCCTTACATGTCACTTATAGTGTTAGCGTGGCAACTTTGTGTTATGAGAAAGAGCATGAAATTGATAATTCTGGTATCGTGATCAGTAAATTTTCCATCTTAAGAAGAACACTCCAAACTACGTTTTTTCGTTAATACAGGGTGTCCCACGACGAATGCCGACACTTCGAAAAGGAAACCTCGGGTTATTTTGAAAATTTGTCAGTTCGCTCTCCCGTGTGATAACTTTTGAACGAAAGGTCCTAGAGACTTGAACCTTGGTGGTGGTGAAGAATTCTATTTTATTTAGTGCTACATCACGACCGTAATACAAAACAGCGTGGTGTCCACACCGTATTTTTGGTCACGGTCGTACGTTTTAAATTTAGAAAAATCAAATTATCACGTCGGTGCTCCGAAAGTTGCACGTCTGCATTAACTGAATCCAAAAGTTTTGGGTATTACATTTTGCACGCGAATTTATGTTAAAAGTAAAACGATTTACATGGTAATCACAATTCAAAATCCTAAGGTGTTTTACCTGTAGGCGAATTTAATACAAAAAATGTCTTTGTCATAGCTTTTAACGTATAATTTTTTTTTATGTATCTTTGCTGCGGTTTTGCGTGCATGATATCGAAGAGTTGGGCGTTCTTATGTCCAACAATGTTCCTTGATAAAATAGTTCGTGCCAAGCTTTACTTATACATTATTATAATTACGCTAAATTACCAAATTTAATTTAGGCTATATGTAGCGGAATACATAATTAATATAACGAATTGCTTTTGAGCGGCTGACGATTTTAAAACATTCAATAACAGTTCCTTCATTGAGTTCTTGCGTAAAATATAAGGAAAAACCTAATTTAAATATTTTTTAGATTCATTAATAATCGACCCGGTATATGTCTGCACACAAAAAACCAAATTTTTGTGTTTACCTTGAACTACCATATTTCCTACTGATAATGGTTGCTCGGTCAAGCCCTTGTATCATGAAATACTCGCTCGTAATTCATGTTAATCTTGAATTTATGAATCCACCTACTCTCACGAATGTCTGGTTAAGGACTAGTCTTTTTTTTACTTTATGTATTGTTCTTTCGAATCTGCGTTTAAGTTTCTTTCTTATATTGGTAAATATTTATTTAGATTTGTGAAGATTTTTTGTGATGTTTTCTCTTTGAGACATAAATTCGATTATTTCCATAATTTCACGTATTCCTGAAGAAATACTTTGCTGCGCACGTTTAAAAAGATGGCACTTAAACCCTATTGAAGTATATGTCAAATCCAAAGCGAAATTTTATTGCCGAGACAGCCCTCTACAAACCGTCATATTCTATTAGAAGAGAAAAGTATCGGAAAGTCATCGAATTCTTGAAGGGACTTATGGCGATTATGCTCCAACCGTCAAGACTTGTGAATGCTGGTTTCAAAAATGGCGAGTTCAATGTTAAATGATGGCGTGGCAGTTGAATGTTATTCGGCAATGCATTTCCGATTGCTTCAGAACCACGCATTGATCGAACAACACCCAAAGTGCAGCCAGGGTGGTCAATGAAACGTTTTCTTCGCTTGGTGTATTCACCAGACTTGGCGCCTTCTGAAAATCACCTCTTCTTTCTTTTGTGAGTACTTTCCTCCGACAAGCCGTTTTCGAGATATTCGCTCTTAAAGTTTTTACATCACCAATGGGTATATTTCTTCCAGAACGTCCCAATTGTTCTTTGTGCGTAACCTCCTTGGACAATCTGTTCCTGAGTTATATGAAATTATAGCCGCTCACGATAAGGCGAAAGAGTATCGTTGGTAGAAATTCATTCCTTTCATTGATACCTTTCCAGTTCCACCCCCACCTCCTCTTTTAATAAGGGGTCAGAAAGAAGGCCGGTAGTTGGGACATTAGAAAGTTCCTTTTGTTGAGACCTTTAATTAGAATACCATAAAAGATAAAGATAAAAACATTTTCTGGTCTGTAATTAAGCCTTGGTCATTTGGTGCGAAATAAAATCAATTATTATTATAAAATTAATTTGTATCCCCCACCCTACGGTCACTCACTAATTTGGAAAAAGAGTCGCGCGGGAAACTCATAGTCAATTCATTTCGACGAGACCTTTCATTAGAATGCCATGAAGGGTAGAACGTGTGTGCACCCTCCCGGCCCGCTCCATTGTCAAAACTTTCATTTGGCACCACTAAAGGCATGCGCATGCAAAATCTGGTTGTCGCATGTAAAAGTTATGTACTACGTTCAAAAATAGCAATTCAGGAAATCATTCATGGAGGAGGGCCCCTACCTATTGCAAAAAATTCCAGGACTCTAGGACCATTCCCCAATTGAAGGTTCTCGCCAGAAGACCCTTGGAGTCTTTTAAAGACCCTTCAGGCATTTAAGGCCCCAAAAACCTTCACAAAGCTTATTTACCTCCTTGTTTTGGAGTTTTTGGAAGCCTTTTGAAACCTTTGGCGACTGTTAAAGACCTTTTTAAAGGTTCTTTTAAATTCTTTATCAAATAATAAAGAATACTATCAGAAGGTCTCAAAACATCATAATATTTTTCGAACGCCCTTTGAGGCCTGGGAGTTATGGTCATTAAAATTTGGTGGACTACAGAATACGAGTGCGTGGAGACCCTCAAATTTGCTTAAAGCCCTTCAAAGAGTCTACTAAAAAGCAGTGAATTTAATTGAAAGAAGACATGTTGATCGTGAGTACTTTTAAATATTTTTGAAAAATCGTTTAAAGAAGCCTAAATGCTCTTAAAAGCTCAAAAAATGCTTCAAAAGACTACTTCTGGTGTTCATGAAAGACTTTTCTTGAACACTGAAGGATAAAATCCTCTTAAAATCACAAGTACACCATAGACTCTCATTCCTCGCTCCAAAAAAACAATACTCTGCGCTTGGGACAAAGACCTGTTAAAATAAATGACATGTTATGTACATCTTATTAACGAAATGGTAGCATTAGTAACGTTTATACAGGTTATTTTTGTAGCTCTTTTTATGTTGTGTCTAATTATAAGCGTGCTAAATCTGGATCCATTTGTTCAATTATTTAATTACGTTACAAACCGCGGGTTTTAATTTTAAGGAACACTGTCTTCCGTAGAGGCGTCAATTACATTAAATTAAAATGCCAATTCTTCCAGTTCGGTGTTTCGCGAACCCTTAACCATAACTCTTGCCATAACCATAAAGTAAAGCCTGCCTGTAGGGAATATAAATAGGGCGCAATCTTTTTTGTAAACAATTATGCAAATTTCACGGCCATATTATCAAAAGTAAGACACAAAGCATTCAAAGAACGTCGAAAATGATAACCTTGTTACTCCAAATGAACTATTTTGAGTTTATATTCATGCAAAATTTAGGGAAATCCTAAAAATAAACTGAAATGCCTAAAGGAAGGGGTTACTTTAAGTGTGAAGAGAAAAAGTATGGAGATCTATCCAAATTTAAAACAGTCTAAGCGAATCTCTACTGCCTTAGAATTTAAATAAAATTAACCACACATTTTATAACAATTTTATTAATAGTTCCGGGATGAAAAGGTTAGGTCTTCAAAGTTCTAGTTTTCAAAGCCCCGTTTCGAGCTCGCCCGAACGTAAATTAATAAGATGAGAATGTTACTTTTCACAATTACTTGTGAATACAAATATCTTATATAGGTAGTATCCGTGTCTACTGGGGGACTAAAATGTCAAATCCAAAACTACTCAACCGATTTGTAGCAAATAAGGCTTGATTTAATAGTCATTTTACAATTATTGTTCAACTTTGTACTTGAATTGGCGCTTTTTCAATGAAACTTTACAGAAGGATTTTATGAATTAATTATAAAGTATGTATCCAAATGTGGTCATGTTTGCGAAAGATAACTTTATATTTTTATCTATTTTTCGCCATTTATGGCAGGCGCGTTTATTCGCATATTATAAGAGATAAAAAATGGTTGCGGGCTATAGAAATTAATATATTGTGAGGGAACGAGATAGTAGAATCATCCGGAGCGAAATCGTGCACTGCTAGAACTTTACGTCCGTTGATTCTTATAAAGTGGCACTACGGAATTTTAGGTTTTATTGATTACTCAGACAATCATTATCAATCTTCGAGATCTTCATCGTCATCAACGTCGTTATTTTCATCATCACCATCATCGTCCTATAAAAGGTTCACATATATTAAATTCTCTTTTCGGTACGTATCCTCTACCTTCTTTACTTTTTGGCACATCTTGTCTTTCATTTTGAATGTTCCGTATAGTTTTGCAACATACATCGATATCAATTAAATGGGGTTGAAATCACAAGGGGAAGCACTCTTTCCAAAATAAATATGGAAAGCAAAAGTAAGACGATGATAATGGCAAATGAAGTTAGAGAAAATAAAATAAGAATTAATGGACAAATCTTGGAACAATTACAAATATCTGAACTATAATTGAATACAATGGTTAAATAAATCATTAAATAAATGTCAGAATAGAAAAAGTACATACTTAAAATGACTTTCTTTGGGAAAAGGGGAACCTTAAAGAGATCAAAGCGCAAATTTATCAAAAGCGAAAAGAACAACAGAAATGAGGTACCTCAGAGTGGGGGAATTAAACATTCAACTAGTAGAAAAGGTTACACTAGAAAAGTAACTGAGAGAAGAGAGATTAGACAAAGAGATATTTAAGGCACGAGTACAAGGAAAAAAATGTGCCAAATTCTTGACAGAATACCTTCCTGGCTAAAACCAATAATCGCGCGTTTGGAAGTATATTCAAATGGTAAGTGTAGGGAAAAAACGTTTTTGTAGTCATTGAATGGAAAGATAATGTTTCCAAGCATCCTCGATGCACGGGAAAACGACTTTCCCGCATCGCGGTGTTTTTTAGTTTCCGCTGGAGAGAAGGGGTTATGCGCGTTCTTCGGTTGGTAGTACTTATTGAAGTCAACGAACGTCATGTCATGGTTAACTGTCATCTGCTGTAAAATCAATTAAACCGTTGGTTGAGGGTATTTAGTGCGATTAATCGGAAACAGACGTACACTAAGTTTTACGTAAATATATAAACAAGAACTTATAACGCAATCAAATTATTTTTCAGAATTGGAACTCAAGAAAAAGTAAAATTTATTGTTAAAACGTCTTAAAATGTGACCAGTGATATTATGCAACTATTCGCATATGCAGTTTAAGAAAGCACATATTAACACACACAAAGCTTCCAAGGATTTTAAATGTAACGAGTGTATTTACGCAACTCAAGATATTCAGTGCAAACGATGCAATGCCGTGACTAGTAGTAGCACTCATTGCAAAGGCAAAATATGTATTAACCAAAGATGTGGAAGTTTTAAATGTGACCAGTGCATTATTAAAAGTGGGTAGTTACAAAATTATGTTACCAACCAAACATATGATTGTGTTACCAACTCATGATTAAAAAAAAGCTAATTTACAAAACTTTATTAATTTTGACCTTTTTTTACGCAATTCGTTACAAAAAATATTGTACCTAACTCTTTCGGAAAGAATTTTCCCGCATTCGCACTAAATGCAGCACTCCCTACGGTCGTGCTGCAAACAAAGTGCTCATGCGGGAAAATTAACTTACCGAACTTGTTAGGTAAATAACTATTCCCACGAAAGTTCATTATTTTTCGATGTAGAATAAGAATATTCAATAAATAGTATAGGTTCCTATTTGAAAAAAACTAAGCTGTACGCTTCCCCTTCAATTTTCGGAAGGTAAGTTGATTAGTACCCTTGACGCCGATTTTGCGACTTGAGCGGACTAGACATTTTACTCCGATAGTAGTCGATCCTTATTATTTGCCTACAGTATATGGAAGGAAATGTCTGTTTTCAGTTGGACTCGTCATCGATCTGATTTGGTTAGCTCATACCGACATTTGGAAATATTAATATTCAATTCATTTCATCAACTGAACACGACTACAGCGGTAGATCAAAAGTGAGAATTCGCCTAATTTAAATATCGTCTGCTCGGGAATTAAATGAAATGGCTGTGACAGCTTATCATTACACATAATAGTGTTCTGCGTTACTTTACCACCATTAACATTCTGATCACAAATGTATGAGGCTCCACTATAAATCTAGTTACCCTGTAAAGCGCCGAGAAGGTGAATGCATTTATAGTAACTTATTTAATCATCCATAACCGCTAATTTTTACGATTCCGATCATGCCAGCAGGCCAAAATTACTACGACATAAAATGCATCCCCCATACTGCACGAAAATTTTGGAGCTGCATCAATATAAAGGCTTATTCCCCATTTGTTAGTTGCGTATGACTCTTTCAGTAAGAGCGTTATTATAGTGAGAACGCATGAACAGACTGTCTAGCTCAGTGGTAGAGCGTTGGGCTACATAGCCGGAGGTCGGGTGTTCGAACCTGGGCTGAAGTAAGAATTTTTCATTTGTGGCAGAGATGAGAATTTCTTTAGATCAGTTGAGGGGCTGGGGCCCGAACCCATCAGTAAAGACCAATGTGCACTGGGTAGTGTTGCAAAATCTCTAAAAACCTAGGACAAAAAGGAACCGTGCTCTAAGTCGCAGAGGACCTTACCAAAAGGAAGATCTTTATACTTACAGACAGCAAAGCAGCGATTGCAGCATTATAATAAATATGTTCCTTAATGATTTCGTAATTTTAAAAAGCTGTGAGATCTCAATACGCACTGAGAAGGTTGGTTGCTTTTGTAGACCATGTAATCATCAGAGATCTTCCATGTACTATCCCTCTTTCAGTGGGTGTAAGAACAATATCAAAGACAGAGTTTCCTTAATTAATTAAGTAAAGTACCATTGACTCGTTGGGCAAAGACTGGTGTGGGAGTAAGGGGTGTTCGCTGAAGAATTAATGAGATACCATGAAATTTTCCATTAAATTATTCCACGCCTCCCTCGCCCTGGAGGATTGTTGCTGCCCGTCGGTTTGTTTTACAACCGCAGTTCTGAGTTATTCACACCATTCGTGTAATACCTCTCTCAAACGTTCCTGACAGACTCAAAATTGCAGTACATGGATGCTTTTCATTCAAAACCTTATTTTTTTTGGCCAAATTTGCAAATGTGATGAATGTAATTTTTCGGAATGATGAGCTGATCCGTATTTAAAAAAAACTTGATGATGACCCCAGAAAACCGAAACGTCAAACTTAAATCTAATTATGCCAGGTTGTAGAGAATTAAAAGTTGCAATATAACGAAGACTTTGTTGTATTTACAAATTCTTCCTCACCTCTCAATATGAGTAACTTGTGTCTTCTTATGCTTTCTCCTCGGCTTTCTCTCTTTTTTACTTTCCTTTGTTCATTTTCATGGATCATTATTTTGTTTTCAATTTTTATTAATGAATTTTAAATGTAGGTTTGAAGATTGGGCTACTAGATCAAAAGTTACAGCCCTTTGAATTTTTTTTCGAAATTTGTTTTTTGTCCATAACTTTATATTGAGAGGTCTAATCGAAAAAGTACGAATTGTTTTGGATTCTACGTACCAAAATTAATTAGAAAAAGTGTCTTCCCGAGAAATTTTGGTGTAGTCGATTTTTGGTAAAAAAGGACTGGCCTATTTTTGAGGCCCGAAAAAAAAATTGTCTCAGATCGACCCGGAAAAAAATGTTCTTATAGAATGTGGCATGTAGAATCCATAATTTCAAACAGTTCCAAGATTGGGCTACTAGTTCAAAAGTTACAGCCCTTTGAATTTTCTTTGGAAATTGGTTTCTAGTCTATAATCTTTGATTGAGAAGTCTGATCGAAAAAGTACGAATTGTTTTGGATTCTACGCACCAAAATTAATTAGAAAGTGTTTTCCCGAGAAATTTTTGTGTAGTCGATTTTTGGTAAAAAAGGAAGGCAATAACTGCCTTTTTTTGAGCCCCGAAAAAAAAATTGTCTCAGATCGACCCGAAAAAAAATGTTCTTATAGAATGTGGCCTGTAGAATCCATAATTTCAAACAGTTCCAAGATTGGGCTACTAGTTCAAAAGTTACAGCCCTTTGAATTTTCTTTCGGAATTGGTTTCTAGTCTATAACTTTTGATTGAGAAGTCTGATCGAAAAAGTACGAATTGTTTTGGATTCTACGCACCAAAATTAATTAGAAAAAGTGTTTTCCCGAGAAATTTTGGTGTAGTCGATTTTTGGTAAAAAAGGAAGTTTGTACACTGCCTTTTTTTGAGACCCGAAGAAAAAAATTGTCTCAGATCGACCCGGAAAAAAATGTTCTTATAGAATGTGGCCTGTAGAATCCATAATTTCAAATAGTTCCAAGATTGGGCTACTAGTTCAAAAGTTACAGCCCTTTGAATTTTCTTTCGAAATTGGTTTCTAGTCTATAACTTTTGATTGAGAAGTCTGATCGAAAATGTACGAATTGTTTTGGATTCTACGCACCAAAATTAATAAGAAAAAGTGTTTTCCCGAGAAATTTTGGTGTAGTCGATTTTTGGTAAAAAAGGAAGGTTATACACTGCCTTTTTTGAGCCCCGAAAAAAAAATTGTCTCAGATCGACCCGGAAAAAAAATTTCTTATAGAATGTGGCCTGTAGAATCCATAATTTCAAACAGTTCCAAGATTGGGCTACTAGTTCAAAAGTTACAGCCCTTTGAATTTTTTTTCGAAATTGGTTTCTAGTCTATAACTTTTGAATGAGAAGTCTGATCGAAAAAGTACGAATTGTTTTGGATTCTACGCACCAAAATTAATAAGAAAAAGTGTTTTCCCGAGAAATTTTGGTGCAGTCGATTTTTGGTAAAAAAGGAAGGTTATACACTGCCTTTTTTTGAGCCCCGAAAAAAAAATCATCTCAGATCGACCCGGAAAAAAATTTTCTTATAGAATGTGGCCTGTAGAATCCATAATTTCAAACAGTTCCAAGATTGGGCTACTAGTTCAAAAGTTACAGCCCTTTGAATTTTCTTTCGAAATTGGTTTCTAGTCTATAACTTTTGATTGAGAAGCCTGATCGAAGAAGTACGAATTGTTTTGGATTCTACGCAGCAAAATTAATAACAGAAAGTGTTTTCCCGAGAAATTTTGGAAAATCAAAGTATTCAAATACTTACCTTGTGAAGTATTCGAATACTTTACGAAGTATCCAAATACTTTGCGAAGTATTCGAATACTAAATATTTGTGAAAGTATTTGAGTTACAAATACAAATATTGTTTCCATAAAAGTATTTAATTACAAAGTATTTGAATACTTTAAAGGATTTGAATACTAAAAAGTATTTACAAAATCGAATACTGCCCAGCTCTGCTTGTAAATAACTATTATAAATAGTTTTTTATTAATAAACCGACTTGACTTGACTTCTTGAAACAATATTATAATATTCTTTTCAGTATTGCAAGTTTGTAGAAACTTTGCTCAAAACATTTCTGCAGGGCTCCAAGTGAATCTTCTCAAAACGGTAGTCCATTTCGTAAAGGTTTCTCGAAATCTTCCAACGAATTCCTAGCAAATTTTATTTTAAAAAACCTTTCTGCATATTTGGGAAATGTAGGAAATTTTCTTCGAAATCTTTTTAAAATGATTTGACGAACTTTTCCCTTCTTCTTCTCAAACATATTTTAGAAATTTCCACAAAAACATTATTTCAGTCTTTCAAGACTCTGCCTAGGAATTTTACTAGAAACTATTTGAAAACCTAGAGGAATTTTCTTGAATGCGTTCTACTAGACTTTCTATAAAGTGTGTCTATGGTATAAGAAAACACTGAATCTTTAACAAAAGGGTTTACTAACGTAGAGCTGCCGGTGCCAGTGGCAAATCGCTGAAACTAGTCTCTTTACGTTAGTCGTCCCAATATGGGAGATTTCTTGATTTTTTGATTTCTTGACGTTTTGTATAAAAATGAAGATATCACTAGTAGGTATTGCGTGGTATGGTGTGGTATTCTCTGACATTACCTTGGAACTTAAATTGACGCACGAAATCGAGGTATTAAACATCACTAGTGTCAAAAGTTGCGTTATCATATTGGCATAGTAGTGGGCGTCTATATAATACATTTCGCCGTTTTATAATGAAATTAGTTCACAGATAACAATTATATTTGTATAAATTGCTGTGTGGTCCACGTTGGGCGCCAAAGATTGATGCTGTGTGCAATGACAAACGATCACTAATCCACCAACAAAACACCTGTACAGCTAGCTCGCTCAAACAACTGAAGTAACTCATAAAAACAAAATAACATAAGACTGTCAAAATCCAGGATCGTAATTTGCACTCACAAAACTTTTTTATTTAAACACTACGATAATTGCTGTAATTAAAAGTGGCGACAGTGGCAGCGACAAATAATACCTACTATGCATGCAAACGCTCGATCAAAACAAGTTCAATAAAGTCTTGATTATCTTGTAATGTCAATAATCCAACTATCCAGTCTGACACTGCAATTTCCATTAAACAGACACGTACAAAAAACAAAAACACTAAACTAACTTTTTCAGAAACTCCACTTATTTATTACGTAACACCAAACCTTTCCCAGAATTCGACAGATCACCTCTAAATCGACGTATTGAAATCTTTTAAACCATCAACTTTCTCCTATTATACTTTATTGTTAGAAAAAATGTAAAATCACTTCAAATAATCACCAGTAAACAGAAAAAATTTTGGAATTATTCGCAATTCCTTCACTTTCTAAGCAGCGTTAGATTCGGCCCCAAAATGCGCAACTTTACAACCCTCGAATTAGGAACATCCTGTAGGTACAAGCAATCTACAATATCATATAAGTAATTTGGACTATTGAGAACTTCTCTGCCTTTAATGGCATCGACAGAAAATTATAAGAAGTAATTGAGTAGCCTAATCAAATCGACAGGAAGAATCTACTTTTTTTATCGACATTTAATAAATAGTACTATTCCGCTTTGAGGGGAAATGCCACTTTTGTGCCTTTGTGTTACAATAAAACTTTACAAGGAATATGATATATAACAAACGAAAAACTAACGTTTGGTAACTTTACGGCGCCCTATTTGTTCATTTTCTTTCTTAAATAAACCATCGGCTGAAATTGACCACAAGAATCGGATCTATTACATGGTTTAAGAATGCATTCTTTATTATGTGGGGTTCGATAAGAAATGATGGGAATATACCGGGATGTTAACAATCAATATAAAACAGTTGCTAGAAGCGGAGTAGTAAATTTTCAACTCTAAACAATTACTTAAACGAGGTACTATTATGGAAGATTGCAGATGAAAGTACAAAATTGCTAGGAAATCAGGCACGGCATATTTACCGTGTTAAATTGTAAGTTGCTCGAGTAGGAACGTGTTCCGCGCGACAAAGGTGTAAATAGCTCTCAAAAATATTTATTTAATGATAAAACTTGTTTTCAAATGGATCTTTAAAGGTAAAATAAGAAATGCCAATATACTGAGAGTAATAAATAACGATCGAAAACAACAAAAACGATATAAAGAATCACCGGAACTGGAGACTAACATGGCGAGGGCAATATGGTGTTTACCAAGTCACAAAACAACCAAAGACGCACTATAGAATAAGGCATATGTTATTTATGATCTATAACCAAAGAAATATCTTAAGCGTATTTATATATCACACTTCTCCATTGTGTATCTGATAAAGGCAACATATCAAATGGAACCACTAAGCACATCGACTCATAAATTTTAAGGTTCTTTCACAGCGTGTACCTACTTAACGTATGACAACTCGGCACGGGAAACATAGATTAACCTTATGGATAATATAAACCGAATTTAACAAATTTAAATCTCGTATTACAAAAGCAACCAAAACAGTACCTACCTTAATGGTATATTCCACAAATATCTTCGAATTCTTATATACCTAAGGGTGATTGGCTTTTTTTTACAGCTGCCTACCTTTAATGCGCATTAATTATTTAGAATTACAGTTAGGATCTAAGCGTGGGCTGTTCTTGATGGAGATATCAATAACTCATACAAAATGGGCTTGCAAATCTAATAAGCTAACGAATACTGTTTTAATTTAATTAGTTACGGCAATTATTTCAGAAATAGTGGCCTAAAGTTCATTTCTTTCTTTTTTTTCGTTGTGCTACTCGGAGACGTGTAAGCGAAAACGCCAGAAGACTTCTTAAAATTCTCACAAAATATCCGACATATTTTCGTTATTTCCAAACCCAACCACTCGTTTTACAGCATTTATTTCTCATTGAACGCCTTTAAAAGAATTCGATATGAGTCAGACAGTCTTGCCGTATACGTTGCGGGTGTGTATTTCGGAAGAATAGTGCTCGAATCATTTTTCTTGAGAAAATTGTTTCAAGCTAATTAACAGTCGAATAGAATTGCAGTCTCAAAGCCTAGAGTTTATTTACCTGTACTTATGCAGAATATAACTTGATACAATTTAAAACAAGAGTATAATGTAATTTTCCTGTTTCTTTGAAAAGTATGGCAATGTCTTTGAGATTTGCGGGAATGTTGTTAGTTAAAATGAGTTTAATTTTTAGTAGACCTGCACAACCGACGAAATTTTGTTAAAACAATAAAATGACCACAGACATGGCGACAGGAGCGAATTATCCATAAGGCACAATGGGTACATCTCAATTTTTACCTCCGAGATCGACTCCAATTCCCATGTTTGTCCTACCTATATATCCTGGAAGTGTGTAAAATTATATTTAAAAATAAATATAAACTTATACATAACTGTGACATACACAAATATCACACAAGAAATAATAATGACCTCAGAGTGCCACGAGGCAGAACTAATGTCAATCAGTCCAGTCCCTATATTATAGGAGTTAAAATTTGTAATAGTCCTCCAATTACCATTAAAACGGCCATACTTCCATACGTTCAAATGTAATTTAATCAGTTTCCTTTTAGACAAGATGTTCTATAACGTTGAAGAACTCTTAAATGATCCTGGTGCATGTCGGTACGTAACAAACCGTTAATTGTATTTCTGTGTTTGTTTCATTGTTTTATTGTATGTTTGTACCTACTCATATTTGACTTTGTCCTATACATCTCTATGTCGAAACAGGATAAATAAACATAATAAATAGTACTATCCAAAATTGAGTTAGCAACCGTCCGAGGGAGTTAACCACGCCTCTAATGTACCAAAAATACCCATGAGAAAAAGATCAAATGTCCATGTTTTTTAAAACTTATAATATTCGTCTTCAGTACTACCGAAAAAATTAGCATTTATTTTGCTGCAGTCTCAGGAGGCGAAATGCGCCTCTAATGCAGGAAAAAATTCGTGTAACAAGCACTAAAACGTTATAATTCATTTTTATACTATTTGCGACAATATAGGTAATTGTTAATGAAGGGGAGAACCAATGGTTTGCATTTGTTTGGAATAAGACAAAATAAATTCGACGTTTGACTTCTGAAGAAATGGCGACGTGGATGATCACCCAAAGAATTTTTGCAATCGTGATCGTAGGAGGGATCTAGTTGGTTGTATAATCTTCCAGAAAACTAGCCAGAATTTGATTCACTTTTCGGTTTGAATGTAGATGAAATTAATTGTTTCAATGATCAAATATGATCAACTCTTTGAAGTAAAAAATGTAGTTCTTATATCCGATCCGAGTTCAATAACAACAAATTTTTGATTAAATTCTTTAGAACGTTAAATTTCTATGCAATCCACATAAAAATAATTTCTTAAAGGTTTTTTAACAATTTAATTCGACGTCGGCAAGATGGGTTCTCCTAGTGTTATTTCAAATGGGAATTTTTCTTGATTGTGGTTGGCTGGAATTTCAGTGGTTAATTTACTCGCAAGCGAAAATAGTTTTATTTTGGTAATCAGTTTATGTTACCGTAGGGCCAATTTTAGAATAGAGACAGGAATTTTTTACTAATAGTTCCAAGAGCATTTAGCATTTACTTTGCTGCAATCCGAGAGGGTTAACCACCTCTAATGCACAAAAAGTTAGTTTTAACACCCACGAGAAAAGATCAAATTCGCATGTTTTCTAAAACGTCCAGATTCATTTTTAATACCATCGAAAAAATCGATCGTCCGATAGGGTGCAATCCACCCCTAATGTACAAAAGAATTCCTTTTTTTTTTTTTAATAAATTTATTGCCAGATCAACAATCATAAGTTTGTTATACATAGCAGTGATAAGATTCAGTATGACTGTGTATCGTGACTTAGAGAGACTAAGTAGCGGTCCCTAGGAAAGTTAACCAATAATAAGTTAATCTTCTTCGTCGCCTGATAAAATAACGTCTTGGAGTAACCTGCGTTTGAGTCTGGTGTTGGTTGAAATAGTTCATAGAACACCGCACCACTGCACGCACTTGAGTTAGTAATAAACTTTTTGGCACATTTATTAATATATTCTTGGATAGGCATTGTAGCTGGGTGTTCCTAATATACCATGGTGCGTTGACAGTGGTACGCAGCACCTTGTTTTGGAATCGTTGCAGTTTTTGCATATTTGTTTTAGATGAGTTGCACCAAACCGGTGAAGCGTATAATGCTAAAGGTCGTAATAAGCTCTTGTATAGTAAGACCGTACATTCTATTTTTAGGGTTGATTTTCTGTTTATTAGCGGGTACAGTTGCTTTAGCCTATTATAACTCTGAATTAATTTTTGGTTTATATGGTACTTCCAGCTTAGTCGGGTGTCTAAATGTACTCCTAAATATTTAGCGGCTGAGTCTTTGTCCATCCAGGATATTACTTTACTATTGACATGAATACTATAAGGAGTATCGTTGAATCTTCGTAATGTAAACACCTTGGCTTGGCATTTATCAGGATTTATTTGGATATTCCATTTTTTAAACCAGGCACACAGATTATCAATAGCTACTTGCAGTACTATTACTGCCTCGTTTAGGTTTGTAGCTTGAGTAAAAACGGCCGTATCGTCGGCGAAGGTAGCTAGTGTTGCGTTAATTTCAGGAGTGTCGGATGTGTATAGATTAAAGAGTAATGGACCCAGGATGCTGCCCTGTGGAACTCCGCCTCGGATATTTTTAATGTCAGATAACGTCGAATGGATTTTGACTTCAAAGCTTCTGTTTTCGAGAAAGGAGAAGATGATAGCTTTGAGATAAGAGGGTATGCTAATTTTTAAGATTTTAGTTTTTAAGCCTTCAGCCCACACACGATCGAAGGCCTGCGCGACATCTAGAAATACTGCTGCAGTGTACTGCTTGTTTTCAAATCCTCGTTCGATATGTTCGCTGATCCTTTGTAATTGATGATAGGTCGAGTGATTTTTTCTGAATCCGAATTGAAAGGTGGGCAGGACATCTAAATTTTGGATGCTGTCGATTAACCGTTCGTTAATAACCTTTTCTAGCAATTTCGATAACGTTGTCAGAAGACTTATTGGTCTGTAGTTGTTTATTTTCTTTTTGTCTTTGCCTGGTTTCGCAAATATTAGGAAATGTGCGTGTTCCCATGACTGGGGGAAATAGCCATATTTCAAGCAGGCGTTGAATATTGAACTGAGCGAGGCTAGGGTTTTTGCTGTTAAGTGCTGAAGTATGGAGTTGGTAATAAGGTCATGACCGGGAGATTTCTGTTTAGGTAGTTTGTCTATTAGGCTCTTTAGTTCTTTGGGGGAAGTTGGTGAGATTCGATCGGGTATAGGCGCATTTCTTTCGATATTATTTATAACTTGCTTGAAGTGGGTTGAGGAACATGTAATTATTGGGGTAAAAGTTTTTTCAAGATGAGTAGCAAACGCTACTGCTTTTTCTGTGTCTGAGCTGTAGTTTTTGGTACCTGTTTCTGAGGACAACGTAGGCAATTCTTCAACTTGTTTTAATATTTTCCTAGTTGTTTTCCATAGCCCTCTGTCTCCTGGGCTAAAATCGGATATGTGTTTTCTGTAGGTGTTTATTCGTAGATTGAGTTCTCTTTTTATTTGGTGAGTAATATTATTTAATCGATTTTTAATTAATGCACTCCTTGTTCTTTGAAACTCTCGCCGGATTTGGCTTTTCGATTTAATTAGGCCAATAATGTACTGTGGAGGATAGTTGTAGTCTATCGGGAGAGATCTTTTTGCGGGTGTGCATGTCAATTTTACGGTGTCAACTATTGCCGTGGTGATGTGCTTAACGGCTGAATCAATGTCGTCAGTAGTGCGGAGGTTTGTGGGGCTGTCTACGTTGTTGAGCAGCTCTTCAAAGCGGTTCCAGTCCATTTTTCCATTGATCACTTTTAGAGCGGGTTGCTTAACGGTTATTTTGCTTGCAAAAGACACGATCACTGGAAGATGATCAGAATTGAGCTCCGTTATGACTGTTTGGAAAACGGGTTTATTAAAGTTTTTCTGCAGGACAATATCGAGTATATCAGGCTGGTGATCGTGTCGGTAAGGATAATAGGTGTATTCGTCGGGTGCCAATATTTGAAAGGAGTTTGCGATAACACCCACGAGAAAAAAATCAAATTCCTATAGTTGTTAAAATAGCAAGAGTCACCTTTAATACTAACGAAAAAATGGGCATTTATTTATCGACCGTCCGAGGTGGTGATATCCGCCTCTAATGCACAAAAATTCGCTTAAAATCGACAAAAATTTTTTTATTGAAACAATATTCGTCTTTAGTACCTACTATCAATTTTCAATTTGAAAAAATAGGTATCCAGGCATATCCTACATGGGTACCGGGATAGATGACCCCGCGTACAAAGATGTTAAGCTTTAGACGCCAACTATTCATTTCAAGCGAAGATAACGTTGAAATTTCGAATTCTATCGTAACTCACTTTCAAGGCGAACATTTTTGAATATTTTTTATTTATTTATTTATTAAGTCTTACGGGAGAGTCCTCCAATGAATTATGGTGTTTCACTTGTAAGGAAGTAGACCACGTTGCAAGAAAATGTCAAAAAAAAAACACTCAATCCACTCAAAATTCAATAAGATTACTCTTAGAATCAAATTTAGATGAATCCGAGCCCAACCCTGCAAATAGGGAGCTTAGTGCAAATGCGAGTGCAAATTTTTAAACAGCACATTTCAATGTTACGCCGGTATGGTGGGATGAGTAATGTAATAGAAGAACGCAAGAAGTGTGCTAAAAATTTTAAGAAAAATCATACTAATATACCAAAAAAAATTTGATTATTCCAAAAGATTTGTGAAACACAAAAAGAAAGGTTGGAGAAAAATGTGTAACGATAGGAATACTCCTATTAGTGAAATGTGGAAAAAAATTAGGAAAAAGAACCTTTGTTCCGAGCTTCAGTTCAGTAAACCAGATGCCTTGGCACTTTTGATAACAGATGTGCAATTAATCTTTGGTAACGATAAATATATAAGCTGTGTTTTCTACGACCTAAAGGACGCATATAATTGCGTTGTATTATCTATAACTTTAGATATACCAGCAAGAATCTCTCGAAATCGTGTCACTTTAGGAAAATAGATATCTGTATATAGAACATGTAACAATTGGTCCAAGAACGGTATCGAGGGGAGTGGCTAAAGGATCTATTCTCAGTCCAATTCTTTTTAACATATACAGTTTTAGACAATAAGCTAAAATAAAGTCTCATGTCAATATAACACAAAGTGATGCCGTAGCCTATTTTAAGCAACTCTTTGAAGACTCCAACTCGGAGAAAAGCACACAATATGTGGTGGTCCATCCTCAGTTGACACGAAGTCACGGGCCAAGACCATACTGTTGGCAGATGATATACGACGACAATCACTCGATTAAAATTTGGTCACGTACAATACCCAGTTTTGTATGAAGTTGGATTGGAGAGCAACCAGCAAGTGGACCTTGATCATATTTTCCTTGGTTGTGAAAACAACACTGATTCCACAGACCATTTACTTAATGAATTACGCCGTCGGAATATGGAATTACCAACCAAAATCACCTTATTAACTTCACATATCAAAAAAATTTACGAATCACTGAATGAATCCCTTTGTTACGTCTATTTCTTATCCTAAATCGTTCCGTGGTCTAACTGTGTGTTGTCTGGTCTTCATGAAAGAATATCAATTTTTAAAAAAAACTGGTCAGGGCAGCCAACTTTACCTTGATTTTTTTAATCCACCTACACTGTAGTTAACGAATTATTAGCAAGTTTGATTAAAACTTTTGTAGAATCATATCGTTTTAATGTTTATTCCTATAAGCAATAAAAGGCATTATAACAGAAGTCTTGCATGCTTTAGAAGGCGGCTATAAATTAAATGCAGAATTATTGCATGTTGTCAATGCTAAGATTAAATATTATGACAATAAATTACGTGCGATTTTTCAAAAAAGGATACAAAAAAGACGCGCGTTTGTCGAACCAAACCCTACGTCCTTTTCGATTTCGGTAATTTAAATCTATACAAAAGGTAGAGGTGGGAGGGAGGTATAATTAACAAAGCGAATCCTTCATATGAAGATAAATGAGAGAGTTCTTTATTATCGCCCTGACTTTTAAAAGCATAAAAGGTCAAATGGACATCAAATCTAGATATGGTCAAGGGAGTTGTTAGCGTACTTGAAAGGTTAACTCCTCCAGCAGGACAATCTTATGTTCTCAGTTACTCTTTACATACAAATTGACCCACCTGAAATGTTTCGCGTCATTAATATGCATATGCGTATTCGAAACGGCCGAAAGGGCAAATTAAAGAAATACACGTCGAGGGATGATTTTTAACGAGGAGACAGCATGATATGCCAAAGAATTAACATACGAAGATCTAAAACGAAATGGCCATTAAATAATTACCTATACGCAAAATGATAGAGGGTTACGTAGTTCAGAAGCAACCGATTTGCCTTTTTCTAACCCCGGCGAATTTTTAAGGTAGATAATAACGGATTATTATTAATAATTTTATAATTAAAATCTCTACTAAGGAATTGCGTGTTTATGATAGGTAATCTTTATGCACCTCTGCAGTAGTCCAAATTCCAAATGCAAATTTAATAGATTAATTCTAGGTTTAGCATAAGCATACTAGCAATGTTTTTTTTCAAACAAACGATACAATACTGCAAGCAGGAATACGCCCTATTGACTCCGCGTAATTGACGTTCCATTAATTTTAAAAATGGACGAACTTAAGTATAAATGTCGTTTAAATCACGAAGTCGATACATATGCGCAAATGAGTCTGTCTACTAAATTTCTCCATAAATTTGCTTACCTTTGAAAAGCAATGTTCATAAATTATAAAACTTTCAAAAAATTCTGTTTGTACTTGCTTAATCATTGGACAGTACCTCGAATAGCATACTCATTCTGCGGAACTATAAACTTTCACAAAACAAATGTCTGTTACAATCAAAATGCATTTACATATGTCTGTTTTTTAAATAGAAAATATGATATTGATCTAAATCAAGATCTGATTAATATTTGATACCGATGACTTTTGACTTCGAAATTTTTGTATAATTTTGCTAAGGGTTATTAGTTAATTAAGCGTACAATCTGATCTACAGTTATTGTAATACTCTAGGGCAATAGATTATAAATGTGTTAGTAATCGCACTATGACCTCAGCTAGAAAGCTGAATCACGAACATTGCTTAACTTTAACCCATATATAAGAAACATGATTCTTTAATGAACCATTCTGTAGTTAATCATTTTTGTACGCTTACATAACTGTTATGTTGAAAAAACCTTCGAGAAATAAACCACAAACACAAGACTGTAGCGACACATTCCAATCTTTCAATGATCTATTGTCATTAGATCGCACAAAAGTCTTAGAATTGACTAGACCTGGCTTACATTTCATCCAGATTTGATAACCAATTAGCGACCCTTGGTAGCTCGATCAACCAATCAAACTTGTCACATGATGCGTGTACGCCACACTTTACTCGGAATTACTTATCTTAACTTAACTATAACATTTTCTACGAATACATCAATTTTTTGCGATTAAAAAGCCATCTTATCTGTAGACAATTACATTACATTAATCTCTTCTAAAATAAACGAAATACCCAATAAATCAAATTGAAGCTGTCACGAATGCATTATCACAAGAAATTGCGTAAGACATTTTTCTTAACCCAACAATTTCAAGAAATACTCCTTCTTTTACAATGAAATAAATCAACAAAGCAGATACGCAAAATCGCACTGTATTTATTCGTAAATAATCCCACACCATTAATTAAATGAGTTGCAAGGAGCTAGGTTTACTAGTTAAACGGCCCGCATTCACTTCAAATCCCTAGATCTAAACCTCAACGCCCAAACCAAAGCAACACAGGAATATCCATTGTTGATATCTAAACTTTAAGAGGGCATATCTCGAAAATGGTTTGTCGGAGGAAAGGACTCAGTGTCTGAAGAAGGTACTCATAAAGGGCAAATGGAACGTCAGGACGAGACGTACAGTTTGTAGATGGATCTTTGATCGGCAACAAAAGCCGATCGGTATGAAATGAAATCAATGCAGACACGCATCAAGTTACCATACATTCTGGAATGTGTGCTAGCGACTGAAACAGAACAAAGAAGGTAACCTTCTACTCTACTCGTATAAATACAGCATGCTACTACCTTATAGCCCAACCATTTGCTATACTATTTCGGTTTAAAAAGCGTTATCTGCATAATTTTTGCTCATTCCTAAAGAATAAGTATCTGAAATTAGTGCACAAAACGAGCACAACACTTTGGGCATTGTGGAAAATGGTAACAACTTAATGCATCTGAAATACTTTTGACATTTGTCATATCGCGAAAGCAAAAGGTGAGGAAATTAGTTTTAGGTACATCATTTAGTCATGCATTAGTGCACGTTTGCTAGCAAAAAGAAAACTATGGCGGTCGTTCGGGCGCCTTTTAAAAATCTCTCGAAAACTTAGGAATGAAAAATATCGTCGAGTCTTCGTGTTTTCGGTTTCGGCATTAGATTCACATTATCGAGTTATTCCGGTATTGCTTAGTCTGAAAAACTACTAAAAGATGTCAAAATTTTTATTAATCGTTGGGAAGACGTGCAAATAAATGTCTTTATGGTAACGTATATATTCTGACCAAATGGCCGACTCATTCTTGTATTGCTCAGTTGAATGGCTTACTAGTCTGCTACTGAAAAAATGCCCTTAAGCAATGCGATGGCACTTTTTTGGCCGAAAGTCCCTGGGGATATGTCAGAAGTTGTACCTATATCAAAAAAACTTACTAATATTTACTGAGGCTACGGCAAAATATGAACTGTCACCGATTTATACAGTTTGCCTTCATTCTTAATTCTTACCTCTATTTGCTTGACATCATGCCTTTGTTCCGCTTATCATTGCTATTGTGCTTTACGTAAACGTTTGACTTTGTTAAACAAGACACACAGGATTTCATTTAATTAAAATACAAATGCACCTCTTCTATTCTCAAAATTTAATAAGCGTACTTTTCCCAAAGAAATTAATTATAAATTTTATCTTTAAAACACAAATCTTTTACGAAGACAAATCTCTGGGCTGGGCGTCCAGAACAGTGAGCTTTGCATTTTGCAAATGACGTAGGGTTGATATTTGATGTTAGAAGAAAAAAATTTTAATTAAGCCTTAAAATGGTCCGTTGAATTGAATTAAAAAATAATTAATTTATTATCTAAACAAAGCCATCATCGTACTTCTAACAAAAAAACCACTCTCGTTTGTTCCGTGCGAGAGGCCATTAGAAGAGGAGCTTTGGATGCGACACTAATTTACTGGTTAGAAGTTAAATGTTTGCGTCAAGTACGAACTTCGAATGGCGACTGTACCGCAACTAATCGCTGACCCTTTCTCGTAATTCCGATCGGTAATTAGCCTCTACAACAATTTCGAGAATGCCCAAGGATTTCCGGCGATAGATCAAATCTTTGACGGCGGCGTCCGTGATTTTCATAGTCGTCGAGAGATGGGAAAAAGTTTATATAAACAATAAACGAAAGCAGACACAAGTTTCATAAGCGATAAGCCAAATAAACGAAAATATTCTCTCGGCGTTCTAGACGTAATCTAAATTTAAGAGTATTGAAAGTTTCGTATGCTCTTCAAATATTAACGTGAAGCGGAAGGTTTCGCAAACTTCAATATTGATTCGCAACTAAACAAAGTACACGGAAGTTTTCGCCCTGTATGTGAGTAAATCTACCACACGCCAAAGTTTGTTGGTATTTGTCGAGGCATGTATTTGCGCAGATGCATGCCGGGTTATTTTATTTATTTATTTAAGGACTAAACGACAGTCCTGTGGGAATCAGCGGCCGTGCTGCTCTTAGGCCACCCGCTCTTAAGCGCTTTGAATGCGCTAATTGCAACAAACGTTTCAACCCTCTCTCTTCCTGTCGGCGGCACAGCTCGCTTTGTTCAAGAATTTCGACTTTATTTAATTAAAAACTAATTTGTTTTGTGATTGAATATCGATTTAAAGGCCGAGGGGGTTGGTTACCTTCCGATGACATACAGAGTTGATTTGCATTTAGTCGAAAAGAGGAGACAAATTTAAAAATTTATCCCCCGAAGCTTAATCTCAACACGCCATATACATGATGGGTGCTTTAACGATTGCAATTAATCCTACTGGTCCAATTCAATTTTATCAATTTGCGCTTACGTATTCCGTGCCGGCTTTGTAAATGCGCCACTGTAATACAATCTTATCCTTGTTGATTAGTTCATACCATCTTATGCTGATTAGTTTCGAAGGCGGCGCAATTTTTCTTCGTTTCCGCATTTCATTACTAATCCCTATAATTTATTCACGTTATACATTAGAGCTACTTTTGTTATACCGCTCTATTGATTTCGTTGTCCATTATTACGGATATTAAACACAAATGCAATGCAGGTCTTTTAATTGAAGTACGTCCATTAATAAGGGACCCAAAAGACAATTTGACGTATATTGAGTTTGCGTTTAATTAATTTTATTTTTGTACATAGTCCCATCCGATTTTAGCGTTCTATCAAATGCAATACACTTTTTTTCATATATCGCAATATCAATACCGTCAGATGTGGAATACAAAGGGTGCATTTTGCGAGTAACAGCCTGCTTCTATATAGTTAGGAAGTAATCCGATTAATATTTTTATCCCAACAAAATGTCCATGAAATTAACGGTAGCATAGCCAATTCAAAAGCGAAATTTTTCATTTTTTGTACAATCTGAGTTACTTATTTTTTCTGAAAATTAATGGAATGACCCACGGCTGGCTCTGGTAAAATAATTTTTTTTGCGGTGATATCGAAAATTGACTTCAATGCGTGGTTTTTTAAATTGCCTGCTTGCAAGATTAAATTAAACACCAAGTGATCATATTATAGTTTTGGATATATTGATGACAAATCAAATAGTGAAATGACTCCAATTTGCTTTTAACTTTTACATGATTTTCTATTTCTTTCCTTGGGATTTTTAACTTGATTAAAATTTTTTCCTGACCACGATTTTTGAACTAATCTTAGTTACGCGTAGGGCCTCGCGCTAGGTCGAGGTCGGTCGGC
>NW_022170509.1:5826380-5987664 GCF_008802855.1 Photinus pyralis | reverse complement strand
CAGCTGCATCAACAGCAATCTAACCCTATTTTCTGAAATTATTCTGTTGGAGTAATTATCTAAAAATGCCTATCAAATTGGATAATGGGTTTAATTTGATAGAATTGTTAATAAGTGGTATCCGTAAAAAGTGTTTAAAGAACCCGTAAGAAGCTTTAGGCAAATAAGCTCTATTTTCCTACTATTAAAAATTGTGCGTGCTGCTACTGTAATGACAGGCTGTCTTAGTAATTGCATTCTTTGTTACAGATTAAAGAATCTAGCGGTGTTTATTGTCACAGATTTTCAGAACAATTATGAATCTTTATTGCCTTAAATTTCTGATTACCCTCGCAACATTTTTAACACTATCTACTTCACTGCTAATTTCAACAAGAGTAGTGATCCCCGTGGAAAGCACAACGGAGAAAGATTTATCCTCGTAAACGCAACCGATTCCTTCTTTCACATACGACTTTCTCATTTCATTCTGGAAAAAATAATCCACTGCCATTTAAAATTTGGATCAGAAGACTGAAGAAAATTCTGTTGGAAGGAAATCGGTAGGTATCCGCCCTTCCTCCACCCAACCCTAATTCACAAAATCGCAAATTTGCTTCTCTGCTGAAAGTCAATCATAATATTCACATTATGCTGGTATTGATATTAGTTACTTTTTGGATCGATATCCATTTAAAGGATTTTTGGAAAAAATAGCCTCCGTTGCATTTTTTAAAAATCAACAAACTATTGAATATAATACCTAAGATTTTTGCCCACTTTAGCAATACTAAACCAGACCTGATGGTTCCATTTTCACCCTCAACGCTTTAAAGCTCGTAACTCTTACGACCCAGTAACAGACCCATTAAATCTTTATGCGTTTTGAAGAGGTTGCGAATTTTAAAGACGAATATTTATGATTTCAAGCCAGAGCAGAGACACAATTTTTTGCATAACACCTACCGACTGTATTGTACTCAAAAAAGGTAACCCGGATTTATTTATCAGCCGTTCCTTCTTTGGCTATTAATAATTTAACTGTGCCATCCATTAGCATACATTATCCTGTCGCGCGTCCCTCTGAAATGAACTAAATCGATTGCGCGCATTAGTGGGCTCAAATCTAAAATGAAATCTACAATATTTCATATACTCTACATATGACATTTATATGCATCGTTAATTTGTGTTCCTTCATAAGGAAAAGTTCTATATTTAAATCTCTGCTGAGCAAATAATTAAACTTGTCAAACTTAATTGACGTATGATTAGTTTAAATCTAATTGTCAGTATATTCATTTAGGTGTTATATTTCTAGTGCCCTTTAACCTACTTGTGTCGACCTATAAGTCGAGTGATGATCAATTCTGTTAATTCGCACACCGTGAAAGCTTCCGGAAACGACCAGCAATTCTCCCTGATTTGATCACAATAAGTTCCGAAGTTCTTTTGGCGATTTTAACTAACTGCAACTTGCAGGTTATCATCAGAAGTAAGTCTTTGGCCTCATAAGTGTTTTTCCAACTTGCACAACAGATGGTAGAAAATCCAGCTGATGCTTACAACAATTGTACCCTGCTACAAAATACATGCGATCTTCACACATGAAGCGTGTTTAAGCTCACTTTCTGCGAGTCAAACCTCGAAGCTACATGTTCGTGCACTTATTCAACTTAATACAGATCGTCTTACTCACTATAGCACGATAAAAATAACTGAGCGTCATCGACCTAGTATAATATTACATGATAAATTAGCACGTTAACGATACAATATGAATTTTTATATAATGCTATGTACACAATTTCGATGTGGAAGTTTAGGTTTGGATCCCAGACACCTGAATTAATCGTTAGTCAAATTATTTAATTAGTCCGGTTAGGTTTTACGTTTAAACACAAAGCGAGTATTGCGTTTCTAGTTGTATCCAAGTGGTTAATTTTTTCATGCAAAAGATTATTTCTTAGAATTGTTTAATGTTTATTTTGTTGTCAAGTTTGCTTTGTTAAATCATTTAAGTGACAGTTCTGTTGTGGTTTATGGGCACTTTTATTACTTTTCTTAACAGGTTGATGTAATTTATTAGCCATAAGAATGCATTTTATCGGGAAAAAACTTGAAGTTAAATCCGCGTAAAATTTTGATACGTGACGTAAAGAGCGTCAAGAAACAGACTTTTGATTGGATGTCGTGTTGTTACGTTTCGTTGATTGGAGGAAGTTTTTTCGAGTTTGTTATAACATTGAATGAATTGAATAAAAACACATTCAGTTATAGTACGAAATCATCAGAGTTCGATGATTTCTTGATTCGGAAATTAAAGTACTCGGCTCCAAAGGCCTAACGGATCAGATTGATTTGCAGTGCACAATTCGAATAATCTGAATGAACTAAAAGAAGAACAATTTAAGATTCTGAAGGTTCTGTAGTAGGTACCTGAGAGAACGGAAGAATGTGAAAAACTTGAAGAAATTGGAGAGAATTACAGGAAATTGAGAATCTAGAAGTGAAAGAAGAGTCCGAAGAAGTTGGGCGATTGTAAAGAAAATGAAAAACTGAACGAAGAACTGAAGGGATTGTAGAAGTCGTTTTGAGCATTGTGCTATATTAAGTCTGCCCTTCATGCTTTGATTAAGCGTCAAGGTAAGAACTTGCCTTGCATTGCATACACGTAACCGCAAATGTTCATCATTTTTTCGGCAAAATTGGAATCACATTCGTCAGATACGAGTAGGTGGTTAACATTGTTTAATAACTAATAAATCGGAAACCTCGCATGATTTCGCTTTAAGCAAATCACCCATTACATTTAATGGCAAAAAACGTTCTCAATCCATAATAACTGTCCTATATTTAACGTTAATTATATTAACATCGTTGACTTCACAGGAATCCGACGTAAAATTACTTAATCGACATTGAAAAGGTCAACTTTAAGATTTGCACGGTAACAAGTTGTTTAAAAGGATTAGCGGTTAATGAATTTCAAGATTTACTTTTGACGCAATTTATCTGATCAATTAAATTTACATGTACACTTTTTCACAAATCAATGCTCCTTACTTTCATATAGGTAGCTAAGGTAAAATAAATGTATTCAACCGCCATAATCTTGGAGCGAGTATGTGGTAATTTAGTGAAACTAGTGCTTCAGAAACTGTGGTTAATAATAATTGAGTTATGTAATCTCAATTTAATAACAATGAGATCAGTGATTCGACGAGTCAATCAAAGTGTATCTAATATACTAATAAAGGATTTCATTAGCAATAAAATTACAATATTATTAGAACAAACTGCCCCACATACATTTCCTAAGGATTGATGGAAAATATCTGGTATAAACTAGCGTTTTATTGGTTTTTTTTTGATATTATATTCATGACAACCAGCAATGTAATGTACTGTGTACAAATCAACAAGTAGATTTTTACAGTTCCAGTAGTAAAGTTACTAGTACCATCAGCGACTGTAATGAATGGTACCATGAGCTAGATATAATTGGATAGTCGCAATGCTTGTTTAGGTCAATAAAAGTCAAGAACAATAAAAATATAAAAAAATTCCCAGGAACTTGGGGTTTACGGAAGTTTCGCTCCCAACAATTCGCCCCCAACATTTTGCCCCTCACATTTCGCCCCCAGTATTTCGCCCCCGGGTATGATTCGCCCCCATCAGTTTTGCCCCCGCACAGTTGGCCCCCGGGAAATTTCGCCCCCACGCATTTAGCCTCCGAATGTTTCGCCCCTACTTGTTACTTGCTCATAATAAATTTAAAAATCGTAATTTTAATCGAACTTTTTTAGCTTCCTGGCTCGAGTTAGGTGGCTATTGCGATCGCCATTTTTTGGACATGTAAAAATTTTACCAAATGTAGACGTTTTAAATCATTTTAAGCAACTTTTAAAGAATAAAATTTTTTCCGTGTGTTGTATCTAAGTATGTACATACGTTGGCGATTTTCGACAGATTTTGTTCAAATTTTGGATATGTAGCGTATATTAGGCATACGGAAACGAAAAATTACGAGCCGGATTTTCGAAAAAAAATGTTGGAGCGCCACAACGGCATTGAACATAGAAAATAGAAACCTAAAATTTTTATTAAGTTATTCGAAAGATCTATTTTTCTGTGTAAACCCTATAAAAATTGTGCTAGGTTTTATTACAAAAAAAAACTGAGAAAAAAATGTCAAATTTCAAAAATTCGTTTTCGGCAAAATTAGACATGTGGTGACGTCACGGAATGCCTATAGATACCCCTAAATCGGGCAGAAAACGACCCTTCTATAAAAAGAGTCAACAGAAATATAATGTAAGTTCCTGGAATAAGTATTGCTGACTAGCAATAATGCGAAATAAATATAATTTAGCACGAACCGCGATTTTTGGAGTTAGGAAGCTGTTCTGTCAAGAATGTTGCACATTTATTTTTATTTTTTAAGCATGATGTAGGTACCTAAGTAAATCAAAAGAAACACAATGTTAGGATGTTAGGTAGGATTGAATAAGTTTGTGAATGATACAATGAATAACGTTAATAATGTATAATTAAGAACATAATACAATAAGATTGAATATGGACCTGTGCAAGACATCCACGGATGGTGATTAAAATTCAAAATTGTACGCTATACCCCTGAGGTAATCTATCAAATTTCGATTGCCTAAGTCCTCCACAATACGCAGTACCCTTGCTGAAATAACCGCATATTTCTTGTTTCGCGCAGTGGGGGCATTTCCGGCCAAGACTTGCACCATTTCAAAGTTGTGGAGACCTTGCTGTCGTTTCAGGCAGTTAATGAAGCGGTAGATGTTAGGAAAAAGTGAACCACAGGTCTCTTGAAAGCTACGGTGCCAACCCTCGACGTCATTGTTGGTGCGATGTTGACCATTCAGTGTCCGTTGATAAACGTTCCAAAATTGAATTGGAAACAAGGGGGCCTGGCGTCCTCTTCGGTTAATTCGACCAATGTAAGTGTCCTCGAAATAGTTGGCAATGGGTAGTGCTTCCTGAGGAAAGTCCGGATCGTCCAAGAGATCTTCAAATGATTGTGTAACCCTGTCAGGGGGAAGAAAAGCAAGAGAGGGTATCATTCGAATCCAACGGGAAAATTCGTGGTCATTCTGATAGCGCGCTTTTAGTCCTTCATTTTGAACTTTTCGCCAAACAGACTGTGATAGGTGGAAGAAGCAGCCCGTCTTTTCGATGTTTGGAAATTCCTCATCAAACATGGAGAAACCAATTTTGATACTTCCGGTTTCCGGAAGTTGCCGGAAACAGCCCTTTCCGGTGCCAACTTTGTAATTTAAAATGGAAAGGGGGATCAAGTGGAGTGTCCTTAGAAAGATCTTTTTAAAAGAAACAACTTTTGCTTGAAACGTTTTCGTATATTTTTTATCGTTTATGAACATTTGCAAGTTTAACGCGTCTGACCGACGTTCTCCGGTAGGTAATGTGCCCATGAACAAAAGAATTTCTTGTAGGTCATGCTTCATTTTAAGTCAGGAAGACATTTCGAAAATCTTTAAAGGTATATTGTTCATAAGCGATAAAAAAATACACGAAAACGTTTCAAGCAAAAGTTGTTTATTTTAAAAACACCTTTTTAGCGACAACCCAATTGACCTCCCTTACCATATAAAATTACAAAGTCGACTATGGCTATTTCCGTTAACTTCCGGAAACCGAAAATTTCAAAATTAGTTTCTCCATATAGCTTTTAGTTATTAATATTCCTTCCGTGTACTATATCGAAGCTGGCACAGGTGGGCTAAAACACCCTGTATATATAGGTTAATTCAGAACTGTTTGATGCTTTGTTCTCGAGATATTTGTGCAAAAAGAAAACTAAAACCGCGTAAGGATACAGAATAACCCACGAGTTTTTTCCATCCCTTATTTTTTTGAGGTACACTATATCGGATATTTCAGGAAACAGAGCCATATTAGGTATTTAGCCAAAACATATTTTTTTATAAAAATTGAAAGAGAACTTACCCGAGTCCCACAGAAGAAATTGATGCAAAGTGCCGTCAATATTGATCTCCCGAAACTCCTGTGGAATGTTTAGTTGGTCAATGGTTTGAGGTAGTCTTGGCATGTTACCAACTTTTCTCATCGCACGAATGGACCTCTTCAAGGAATCTTTCCTAGGTAATAGTGCAGCAACGTTGGCGTGGGCCTCTGAAACGACCTCAGCGAGTATTTGTTGTGGCGTCTCCTGGGTCGTCCTTGCTCTGGTGCACACTTCATTGACTAGTCGGACTGCTTCGGGTCTTGCAGCCTGCGCTGCATGATTATGAAGATTCACCACTTTGATGACTTCACCATTCATTCCTTCAGTCCATACGCGTCCTTTGCATGTTGACCGCTTTTCGCAAACCCAAATTGCATTAATGTTGTCCCTCGTCTTTTTAGAAAATAAATAGAGATGGTTTTCGTAAACTAACTTCTGTTTCCCACGCTTAGAAATAACTGAATTCATATTTAAACGGAGGCACTAGCAGAACTTCACCGTTAACTAACTGATTTGAACTGGCAAAGCAGATTCTTTGCAATGCAGAATACCCATCTTCGTAGCCATCAATAATGAATATTACCTAGGTACCTGTTTACACAAACAAGATCTTTTAATCCTACAGGTCATTTTGTTATTGTAATCACCTCTAGGTGGGTAGGTACCTGTTTAATGGCAATGCTTTTCTTCTATTATTGTGACCCTTCAGCTTACTAAAAATAGTTCCAACTGGCCGTTTACCTCACATAGATAATTAATCAAGGTTTGGAAATATTATTTCAGGATGCAATTCCAACATGCGGATAACTCCTTAAAAGTATAAAATAATAAATATAATATATAAAGTGATAAATAAAAGTATGTTTACCATACTCTTCCACGAAATTTTAAACGGATAAAACGCTTAACTTTAAGTTTATAACGTATCATTTCTATTGGTTTTACATATCTCGGGGAATGATCATGGATTATGCTTTCTTACCTTCATACCCATAACCAACCTAATATGAACTTAGATATTGAGATTTGGGGGGCGAAACATCCGGGGGTGAAATGTGTGGAGGAGAAACTTCCGAGGGGCGAAAGTTGCAGGGGCGAAAGTACCGGGGGCGAAATGCACCTGGGGGCGAAATGTGAGGGGCGAAATGCGAGGGGCGAAATGTGAGGGGCGAAACGTTGGGGGCGAACCTTCCGGATCCCGTTATAGCATCAGTGGCAACATGTTTCCTAAAGTAAACTGTCTTGAAGTGTATTTCACTGATAATGGCCAGTATTTTAAACATGTGATATAATTATTTTCATTGTTGTGTTGCCTCGAATAGATTTTATTTTGTTTTTTTAAAATTCATCATAGCCTACTTGATTAAAATATAAAAACCGGTATCTTATTTTCAATTTTATGCTATGATAGCTCGTTGAAAAGAGAATTAAAAAATCTATCAAATAATCAAAAAATCCGATATGGCGCCTATTTAACTTTAGGAAGTTGGTAAATGTTCCTCAAAGGTAGCCATCTTGAATTTTATTTTGACATCAGTTCTAAATTAGGCGTATCAGAGGCAGTAACTTTTATATAAAACTTTTTTTTATATCTCTTAAACTTTCGATGATATAAGACATTAAAGGAAATGATCAATTTTAGTTTCTTTGAATTTACGTCGAACCTAATTCCTCATTTTGAATTTCCACAAGGAAATTTTAAATAAGCATCTAAAACTGCAAAACATTGTTCATTTAACCAATTCTCTATCTTTGAATGAATGAAGAAAGTTACCCATGCAATCCCACTCGATCTGGGACACACTGTATATTGCGATGGGTTAGTTATTATCTATCATTATATCATCTATCACTAGATTATATAACCTTCGTTGATTTTTACTAACGCAAGGTTTTTGTTTCAGATTTAGAATTGATAATACGGACCATATAATTGACGTAAATAAGGGAAACGTTAAATTCGAATATGACCAAGTGAACATCATTTGTCCTGTATACATGCCGGGCACGTACGACGAAGATGCAGAGAAGTATATAGTATACAACGTATCTAGGGAAGAATATGAAACCTGTAGGATAACGAATCCAAATCCTAGGATTATCGCCGTCTGTGATAAGCCCTACAAGTTAATGTACTTCACCATCACTTTCAGACCATTTACTCCACAACCTGGAGGATTGGAATTTACTCCAGGAGAAGACTATTATTTTATATGTAAGTATATTACTTTATGATTTTCAAAAATGCGGTTTGTGAGATGTAACTTTTTAAAATTTTTGCATTTCTACTAGTAATCACCTCGTAAAACATATCTGGCCTAAGTGCTACACACCCTGATTTATTATATATTGATGTATCACTTGTTTTTCAGCAACATCTTCAAAGGACGATCTTCATAGGCGAATAGGCGGCCGATGTTCAACGCACAATATGAAAATCGTGTTTAAAGTTTGCTGCAAGCAAAAGGACACCGCACTAATTAATTCTACTACCAAAGCATCAACAACGTCCACTACAGCGTTAATCCCGCCTATATTCCCAGTTATAGACTCAACAACATCATCAACAACTCACATAATCACCAAACAAGAAACTCAACCAACAAGGAAACCAACAAAGAAAATTAGTACGTATTCTCGAATGTTTTTTAAAATTTCTTTTTTTATGTAGGTACTGTCGGCATGATTCGTAACAACATTATTTTAGGCCCTGCAGCTCTGTAATTTTGCCTACATTCTCATTCAAAATCTTCCTTTTGATAAAACAATAATTGACTTCAATGTGTAAGGTGACAATTATTTCAGAAAAATACAAATGAACGCGTATTCAGCTGACCCAGAAATACAATACTTCACAAACTCTATTAAAAAATGACAACTCAATTTCCTTGTAACCAAGGCGATCAAAAACACTATCCAAACATTACAAAACGTTCATGTATTTATGTCCCTTCAATAACAGATTTATGTATATTGGATATCCACATAATTCTCAAAAATTTGGCAGGAAAGGAAAGTTGTCGCGAATCGACGGAAAATTCGACTTCTAACAGATTTTGGCTTGCAAAATTCAAACATTTGATAACCATCGTCGTCTGACCACCAGAAACGAACCGATTTGTTAAAGTAAATTTATGAAAAGAGACATGACATGATTACACGAAAGTTGTCTCAGAAATTTCTTCCTTCTCTAGAGCTGTGAGCCCTGCTATTAAATAGCATTTTGTAATAGTATTTTTGCCTTATCTATCCAATTTAAAATTTTAGGGATTGCGCAAGGGATGAAAAGTGACGTATCTGAGCATTTTTGAAATATCTTAGACTGTAATAATTCAGTGTTTGAAGAAAACGTGATATGCTGGTTTCATTTCAGATGAGTACGACAAGCACCCCAACGAAGTGGTGAAGAATGAAGAGCTGACGTACAACAGCGGAGTGTGGCTGTCCGCCGCGTCGCCCGCCTTCCTACTGCTGATAGCGTGCGTGGCGTGTTGGAGGTGGCGGTGAGCAAGAAGAAGGGACGGTTGTCCCCAAACTAATTTTCATAACGTCGATATTTATCTGTAAATACTGTAAATTAGTGTATTTGTGTCAAACTAATAAAGAAATGTTGAGTGCGCCCTAAGGCTTTACGCGTGTGAAAGCGACATTTTGTAAATATTTTAGTTAGAGAGACGTTTTTTCGTATTTTTCAGTCTTTGTAAAGGCTGGTGTGATAGATAAGTATTTTAATATACTCGAGAAATTTTCTTATATCGTAGTGAGACGAATTTACTACGAAATACTTTTGTAGTCCTGATGAATGTGATCTAAGAAATTTTAATACTAAGGAGTATTGAAAAAGTGGCGTCCTAAAAGTACGCAGTTCCATTACATAACTTAAATGTAGCTATCATAGGCAGATATTTAAAATGAACAATAGGTATAAATGTGTATTGATTGTATCCACTTTATTTTTTTGTGCAAATGTCATTACCTGGGTGTCCATTCAATACCATAGAATATTTCCGTAATAAATTATAAACCAATCAATGTTTATATACACCTTTAGTGATATTTGTTATCATTCAGACCTTGGGGCCAAAGAATGCTTGAACTGTTCATATAACTTTGAGCATTGTTCGTGTAGCCCAAAATGTGCTTCAAATAGATATCGTATCATGTTACATATTCTAATTTACTTAGATAAATTGTATCCAAAAGGCCATAGCAAAACTGAATGTAGTCTATATAGATTGTGTACTTTGCTGTTCCTTTTTGTTTTAGTTACAAATCTGCTACACTTGCCACTGTCATTAATTGTACTATTTTATAGAAATAACTGTGATGTGAAACTTAATTTTTTTAATCTGGTATACTTAATAAATTACGCTAAGTTACAAGCGCATATTTTTTTATTGTTCTAATACACGTGTTATGCTGTCAATTTTAATAGTAGCGATTGACGTTTTAAACCTCTGTAAAATCCAGCTGATGCACTTGTATCTAGATTGTAAAGGCAATTGACAGCAGACTGTTTTTACGTATTTCCACCCACTAAATTCGATCTGTATTTTTAACGCTTATTAATTCGTAAGTAATATTGCAATGGAGAGAAACAGGTATTTTAAAAGCATTTCTTTTTTATTACTGTATCTAGGTGTGTCACATTTTGTTATTAGCCTCTGAAAATATGTTGTATTTACTGCAGCTGTATTTATTTTATATTCGATATGTTTTGTATGATGTATGTGTAAAATTAAAATAAATATGTTTTTAAAATATCTGTAAATGTTGTATATGAAAAAAGTGCTCTTTGTAGAAGCCCAACAACGATACCCTACACATTTAATATATTTATAAAATATATAAGTAAAAAGACTGTGAAAGGAAGCAACCAACACACACAAATACCGAAAATAATAATAAACAATAAAATATCTAACTAAATAATAAAATATAATGGCTAAAACGGCAAGTACTACGTATCCAGAGGGAGTTTTATTGGAGGAACAAGATTGGTGAGCACTACAACTGGCGGAGATAGAAACACGATTCATTGGAGAAAGATTTGCAGTCTTGCAAAAACATTGTTTGGTATTCTTACTATTGGAAAAAACAGTCCGTTGTGACTTTATAATTAAACTGGGTCCTTTTCAACGATATAGTACAATACAGGATTTCCCACGACGAGTTCAGTCGAAAATTATGTGCGGAATAATTTCTGAAAATGTGTAGGTGTGCGTCAGAACTGTGAAATTGATGAAGATCTGAACAATTTTATTGGACAATGTGCTTCAACGCTTCAACCACCTGCTACAATAAGAAGTGGTACAAAATTGAAAAGATTTGAACTGAAACGGGGTTATTAGAACCAAATTTAAAAAAAATTTGCATTGGTATCTCATATATAATAGTCGACTCAGGTCGTCATGGGACCGTCTCCGTGAATTATTTGTTTAGTAAGTAGGGAAATCACTAAAAATTGTATGTACTGCGACGGGCCCCTCGTTACAAAAAACTGAATTCAATTTATGCTCAGGGTTCAAGTATAATTTTTGAATTCGCCTTGCTCAATCGGTTCAATAACTTTACCTCACGACTCGCAACAGATTATATTATGGTTAATTTTACTTGAAAACCTGAAGCCCTTTAACCTTCTTACAGTTCCCAATAATTAAAAAGTTCAATAGATGGTTAATACATGATGATATTAAACAAAACTTTCCTGTTACCACATATACAAAAATACACGCCCTTTACATTTTAGGGTAATGTACTGAAAAATCTATTGAAAAGTTACTTTTCCATTATAAATGATATTGCATGGCTTTGTCCAGTACCTAAATGGGGAAAATTATCAACTGATTCAAAAATTAAATTCCCCCAGTTACTACTCAAATATCGGGAATGTTTTTTAGATGCACATTTTGGCCCCAAATTTCCTTTGAAGTTCACCCGTTCAGCACAAACCTCCTTCGGAATTCCTGTATTTTTTGGAAATTCTCTAACGTTCATGATTTTATCTGAAGAACGTTTATTTTCAATTTTGGGGGTTGAAGGGCGCACAAAATTATAAAAGGGAATTTCAAACGAAGTTAGAAACACCTTCTTGCAACCTTTTTGGTGTGAATATGAAGATGTAGGTCTAAACGATCGTTTCAACTTTAGAATTTCAAAATTGTATTGTAGCGAACATCGTGGCGACACAAAAGATTAATCATCGCCCATCGGCGATAAAGAACGAACGCAATTCTTTCGGGAAAATTAACGTGTTCTAGAAGATTTCAAAGCGTTATAGAACAATTGCCGTTTGCTATATAAGCGACGTAATTAAATTAACTTTACACTGGTGTCCAGTGTCGTGTAATGTGCAAGTGTTAGTTTATGCCAGTAGTAACTAGATCTACGGCGAAAAAAATGATGTATCCTCTATTATAATCCAAGGACTATTTGCTGTTCCACAATCATCCCGCAAAGAAACCTCAGAACCGTGGGTAAATAATGGGCACGAAAAAAATTCTAAGCCACCCACATTCGATGGGTAATCGCCATGGTCCACCTACATGAGACAGTTTGAATCCGCTGCAGGTACAAATCAATGGAAAATGGACACAAGGATTTTGAACAAATTGTATCACGGTTGGATGCTCGATATGGACATAAACATTTACAGCAGGTGTATTACGCCCAATTAAAAAACCGAACACAAAAATCGGAATCGGAACTCGAAGGCGATATAGCCCGGTTGATTGGCGTATCCCACGCCTCCAGAACAGTGGGTGAAATAAATAGGAAAATGCAATGCGTCCGCGTTTTTTTCAAACTGTATATACACAATAGTCGAAAGGGATGCATTTCTGCAAATTAAGGAGAGCACCGTATTGCAACCCTCCAGTACTTTTAAATCGTCACCGCATACAGTGTAAATCCTCAAGTTCTTAGGAATAATCCTCGATCGCAATGTTACATGCGATAGACAACCACAGTGCGCGATGTAATAAGGGCGCTCACATTAGCTAAAGTAAAGCAGCTCCCCCGCGTTGGTATGATATTAAAGTGGCGTCATCCCACTGATATTGAAGCAACTATAATCAGAGCTTAATTTTTGGAAGTAGCAAAGGGGATGTATGTAGACTAAGTAATTTATAATCAAAGGTAACCGTCAAACTTTAGAAAATGGAGTTATTTTCTATTACAATTATGGCACTCTATTTGCTACGTGTACGAAAATTTCCTTTTTCTCAGTAAGTTGAAACTAGAATAAGTTGTAAGGGTAGCGACATCCCCCAGAACTTCAACCAAGTTAGTAGACGCGCAATCAATAGCAAAAGAGGGTGAAGGATATGTAAGGTTTTTTTCGTTACCAACAATTTGGATTCTGCTTACTTTGTATATAGGAGTAATATTTCTAATTGCTAGTTTTCCAAAGTAAGCACAAAATGGAATGAATTGGAGGGGATCTTGAAATTATATCAGTGAAAGTGTAATTATTCGGCAAAAGAGGGCAATGGCGTAGAATTTCCAAACGGAAGTACTTTTGTTAGAAATACAACATATTTCTGTAAAACCCAAATGTATTTAGTTATTTAGCGTACTTTTGCTAGCAAAAAAGAGCTTCGGGCGTTCGGATAAATTTTATAAATCGCTCGAGATCTCAGCAGCAGAATGTCGTAGAGCTTTCGGGTTTTCAGCTTTGGATTCGTATTGTTGAACTCCTGAATCGCTTAGTCTGAAAGCTACCGACCAGACGATGTTAAAATCGTTAAATACACACTAATTTCCATCGGAAAACGTCTTGAAAAGTAATTTTCGGTGACTTATTCCTACATCGTTTGGTTTTTTCTGTTACGGTTATAACTTTCTTATTTTGTTATTTTGAGGTTTAAAATACGACTCCATTAATCATTATAGAAAGTTGTTGGCTGTTCAAATCCATAGTCACTAATTCAACCATTTGAACAAAGTGTGCCATTTTTCACATCAACCACATCTTTTGCATCAATTTTTTCACTCGTACAATACTATATCAAAGAAAAATTGCAAAAGCGCCGAAAGGCTGCCTGAAGCGTTATTCAAAATTTTAAATTTTCACTACAATATTCTCTTTGGCACCTAACTGTAATTTTTTCTGGTTTTATAATCTTCCTGGTATAACATTTTAGAAATTTTCATTTTTCAATACATTTAAGACAAGTCGATTTTCTATACATTTTAAAGGAAAAAACATAGCTTTTGGTACATTTTTTGGTAGCTTGCAGCGTGATTTTTCTCACTTAACAGCTTTTTTCAGAAATCACATTTTTCAATCGGTTCAAGGCAGGCCAAACTACACAAAAATTAAAGGTATGTGCCATAGAGAATATTCGACACGTTCTTCAGTAAAATTTTAAAGTGCTGGTTAACACCTCAGAAAGCACTTTTGAAATTTTTCTCAATGACTTCGTATGAGTAAAAAAATTGATGCTATATTTTGTGGTGGCTTGCTAGCTTTTAGCAGCTCTTCCAGCTATAATCTTTCGATTAAAATGCTTCTCCTTTTTTGGAGCACCTCGACAACCCAGTAAACCAAACTAACATGTCCCACGGACGCAAATTAGGATCTATCCAAATTGCAACAAATCACTTTCGAAACTGAAATTTCAAAAATCGCGAGATTACTTGTAACACAGTGCACCGACTCGAAGGACCATGCTTATTATTTATAACAGTTACGTACGTATATTGAGATTTAATCCGTGTATACAATATTAGTCTTGAGAGCAATTTTATCTGTCTTTGTTTTCTAGTTTGACATCTATGAAATTGCAAATCTACTTGATCTATGTACTCGACATCGACTTTCTAGAATTTTAGAAAGCAGACTTTGCTATATGCTCTATATAGTTGCATAATTTTGCTTATTTCTGACAGACCGCTTTAAAAAAACATTTTTTCGATCAAATACCCATAGATACTTTCAGTCACGAACACTTACGAAAATTTTCATTGCTCTACCGAGTCCTCTGGTTATTTTTATTAGTATGAAAGTTTCAACTACCGAGATAGGGGATTGATTTTGATCTGTAAACGATTTCGAACGCACCGTAGATACTACAGGTAACCCGACTGCACTTCTAGCTGTTATTCGAATAGATTGGAGCAATCGGATATTCCAGTCAAAATATACACTGGATTCGAATAGTGAACCCCCCTTCGTATTGGTCAATGCAGGTTTGAAACAGAGCGAGTTGGTCAAGAAGTTAAACCTTGTGGTTGAACCTAAAAATGCTTTGGCAGAATGTTGAAAAATGCATAAGGAAGATGTGACATTTGTTTATTATTGATTGAATTGTCAATACAAATAGCTCGATAAAAATAAATACCTGTCTTCAAGTTCTTCCTTTCATTGAATTATTTAATTATTGCCAATCAAATAGCGGCGTTCTACAAGGGATCACCATGACTCCTTGAGCACCTAAAATCTTTTACCTGGATACACTTTGAGGAATAAAGAAATTCGCACCCTAAGCAATGCAATTATACATACAATATCAAAAATAGTTTTGGAAACTCTCCGATTATTTAAATGTCTTGTATTAATATCTTTTAAGTTTTAATCGATAGGTGCCTCATTATACCAGGCGTGCGTCAGAGGTTACTAAGAAATCAAATAATCAATCTAATAGCTAAGGATTTCTAGTAAATTTAGCATAATATGTATACACAAACTGATAATTAGATCACGGCTTATTTAGACAATTAACCCCATATCCGGGATAAAAATAACTGTCGCCGCAGCAACATGAAGGGGCCTGCATTTTGAGCTAAGTGGTGTAGATTGTTGTACTTCGTTAACCGAAAACCCCAATGTGAGAATCTTAAAATTTGAAATAGAAGAATGAAATACAACCTCTTGACCTTTGATCTGCTCCTTTCAATTTCTTATCAGTATCGGTAGCGACCTTTGATTGTAAAATATGTACCACGAGTCTAAATGAAGCAGTGCGTTTTAATACTTCTTGTTGTTGTATTACCGGTATAAGAGTGACGTGGTAGTGAGTTCAAACAAAAATTTTGTAGAATGGCACACGCTTACTTTGCGAAGTGGGCGGTGGGCACCATTTTGATTGTCTTCATTCACACAGCTATTGCCAGATATAGTAAGTATATGTAACGCAAATATATTTTATTACACACATTCGGCAAAGCGCATTTTGCGTGCGAAATGTCAATAGTTCCCCCATAGTCCAGAAAATCGTCGTTCTCTTTGCTATATTGAGGCAATACGTTGTTTTCCCAATGAAAATGGTGAATAAAGGCAAAAAGGATATCAACTTTCGCATAATGGGTACGTCAAAATCGTCTGCGCCTACCTTGGGGTTGCAGCAAGTACCTTAGCTTAGGTTCATTGTAGCCTGGATTTATATGATATAAGACCGAACACTCCACTTTTTTAAAATCTAGAATAGACAACCATTACCCATTGGTCTTTGTGTGGTTTCATCTAATACGTCGAGCAAATTTTTATTTGCGATATGTATTAGTTAATCTCCCAAGATTGTCTATATCAACCCTCTAATTCAACTTTTGTAGTTGGTTAAAGATAAAGTTCATTTTTCAAAATGCCCCCAACGGCCCAACATTACCAGTTTTGGTACTGTGGTCGGCGAAAGACAATTAAAAATTGAGTGCGCGCACTTTTGATCCGATTTGAGTTAAAAATCATTTTTTTTTAATTGTGCCGCACGAATTCGAATGGTGTTATTTTCATATGTTTGAAGTTGCTTAGATTTTGATCCTAAATGCGTTATATGCATGTTTCAAATGATTGCCATTGTATTGTTAATCGAAATAATGCGATTGGTTCCCATAGGAACTGTAGGAATGATGGTTATGAACTAGGATATTTCGCCACCCCCCTTCTCCCCAATTCGTCACGGACAGTTCTCCCTTTTACGCTTCGGCATACTTGTACATAGTTTTTGTAATAATATCTTACCTAGCGTATTCCGTAGCTATATTATTAGTAATAGTAGTATTATTAAGCGGCAGAGCTAAGCGATGCAAGCTTTATAGGGGAGTCGATGGTGTCCGTCGGTCCATCTGTCCGTCCGTGAACACGATAACTGTCAAACGCTTGAACCCTTGGGGGCACACCTCTCTGTCTCTGCCAAACTCTTGAACTTATTCGGTTCAACCTTTCCATAGTTGACCTATATGCCACATGTAGTAAGCCTGTTGAAAATGGGTCAAATACATTGACGCCTTGGGGTCACGCCTCCCTGTCATCTCTGCCAAACGCTTAAACCTATCCGTTTCAAACTTTGCACAGTTATGCGAGATCAAGAGAATTGATATGAAGAAATAATGCACCACATTAATACCGGAAGTTTCGAAAGTCGAAAAGTACCTACCTAAGTTATTCTCTTAAGGATTTTCTGGAAACCACCGGAACCAATCAAGAAATAATACAAGGGGATGGCAACTTATTAAATTTAAAACAAATTTTTGTTGAGGTGCTCGATATCATCTTATTAGAATTGATTAAAAGGTTTCGCGACAACAAGGAACTATAATAAGAGCTATTGTCGCCGCCGAGGAACTGGATTCTGATAAGTTTCAATATGTCTTACCAACTAAAGAAGAACCTGCAGCCGTCAAAGCATATTTAAAGAACATGCAAAACCGTAACATTTTTCAAGAGATCTATAACCAGAGAATAGCGTTTCAAAACACTTATCAGCTCTAGTATCAGCTACACGTATTTTTGGGTGCTGTATAGCTATATCCCACATAGCAGACCTATATACATTGCATATACCATGTACATTCCACGTGGGATATTGTATATCCATAGAATGTGGAAAAGTATGTCGCAAATGTCCGATGTATGTGCATGGGATATCAGTTTGGCAGACTTCACATAATAAATAGTATATACGTTTTGGATGTCTTATGTATATGCATGTATATGCATCAGAGATGCTATGTACATTGGTATACTGACAACTGGATATATCGTAAATATTCCTGTAATATGCAAAAGATGTTCAATAGGATATTCTATGTATCTTGTATACATTCAGAATGGATGTTCTATAGAAATTCCTCTAACATTCGGGAAGTTTACTAGCGTCCATACCAGAGCTGGGCAGTATTCGATTTTGTAAATACTTTTTAGTATTCAAATCCTTTAAAGTATTCAAATACTTTGGAATTAAATACTTTTATGGAAGCTTAACTCAAATACTTTCACAAATATTTAGTCAATTTCGAAAGAAATTTCAAAGGGCTGTAACTTGTGAACTAGTCGCCCAATCTTGGAACTGTTTGAAATTATGGATTCAACAGGCCACATTCTATAAGAAAATTTTTTTCCGGGTCATTCTGAGACAATTTTTTTTTCGGGCCTCCAAAAAGGCAGTGTACAATCTTCCTTTTTTACCCAAAAACCGACTACACCAAAATTTCTCGGGAAAACACTTTCTCATATTAATTTTGGTGCGTAGAATCCAATTCAATTCGTACTTTTTCGATCAGACTTCTCAATCAAAAGTTATAGACTAGAAACCAATTTCGAAAGAAAATTCAAAGGGCTGTAAGTTTTGAACTAGTAGCCCAATCTTGGAACTGTTTGAGATTATGGATTCTACAGGCCACATTCTATAAGAAAATTTTTTTCCGGGTTGTTCTGAGACAATTTTTTTTTCGGGCCTCCAAAAAGGCAGTGTACAATCTTCCTTTTTTACCCAAAAACCGATTACACCAAAATTTCTCGGGAAAACACTTTCTCATATTAATTTTGGTGCGTAGAATCCAATTCAATTCGTACTTTATCGATCAGACTTCTCAATCAAAAGTTATAGACTAGAAACCAATTTCGAAAGAAAATTCAAAGGGCTGTAAGTTTTGAACTAGTAGCCCAATCTTGGAACTGTTTGAAATTATTACTTTTACTCCCCTTAAATTTGTATATAACAATAGAAATATAAAAAAAGCTAACCCCATACAAAGTATAACTTGATTTTTTAAGTACTATTAAGACTTTTATCTAGTATACTATTTTACATTTTTAATGTATTTGAGTCACAAGTATTTGAATACTTTTTACTGTATTCGAATACTTTTCAAAGTAACTTATTGAAATACTTTTCAAGGTATTCGAATACTTTTTATAGTATTCGAATACCTTTGATAGTATTAGAATACTTTTGAAAGTATTCGAATACATTCTAAAGTATTTGAATACTTATTTTTTAAAGTATTTGAATACTTTTCAATTTATCTGTATCTAGTATTCGCTTGTGCTGGACGTAAAAGTATTTAGTATTCAAATACCTTTGATTTGTGTAAAGTATTTACTATTTAGTATTCAAATACTTTTTGAAAGTATTCTGCCCAGCTCTGGTCTGTACCTTCATAAATAAATTCTTTTCACGGAGTGGAGCTTTTTGTTTATTAAGTCTCTTAGTGTACAATGGAAAATGTGCTTAAGAAATTATTATTGTTTTATTTAACACTGTAGTCTTGAGTCTTTTTGATCGTGTTCTTGTTCAACACTATAATAGCGCGAGTTCATAACAAATAGGTTGCTAACATACCTGCCATTCTTGTCCTTATATTAATTCCCATCCAGTCTTTACATCTCACTAACACATATTTACAACTTTAGATCATGCACACACGAAATAAAAATCATTACCTTCACTGTCAAAATTAGACAAACAAACTCATTAATAACTCGCAGAATAACACATCGCCGTAATTCACAGAAAATGAGAAGCTAACGTTTGTAACGTCGGTAATACAGAACACACATGTATCAAATCCAAAACGCATATACATAACATATAATCCCATGTATATACATAGCACATCCAAAATGTATATTTATAGAATATCCATACTGAACATAAAATACATATGCCTATCCTATAATGAATATACATAGTATATACATAAGATGGACAGGATATTCCCTGTACATTATGGATTTAAAATGTATATACATAAGATATCGAATGCTATGTGGGATGTGAGTCTACGTTCTCTGTTTTAAACAGAGTCGATCGCCCATTTTTTTCAGTGATGCATCAAAGATTGGCAAATTTAGTTCTTTTGGCATTTGTAAAACAGCATGCGAACAAAATAGACTTTGATAGGCTTTTACGAATATTAAGTAATAAAAAATTTGCTGTGGATAGCACAGATATCCCCCATACACTATGCCCAAAAGCTTTGCAGCTCTTCCTTCTATGTCTAAGAAGAAAGAACCAAATGTAGTTTCAATCGGTTCAGCCGTTTAGCTAGCAATGAGACTACAAACAGACAGACCGACAGACATAATCGAGATTTTGCTTGATTCGTATTCCTGGTGCTCTATTTTGGTCAGAAAATTGGGGGTTATTTTTTACCCCAATGCAACCTCCATTACAAACGTGCGGGTGGTAAAAATCGACGATTGCAGTTGTTTTAATTTTTCTTTTGAGGAAATCGAAATTTGTTTCAAGGTGTATGTTATTTAAAAAAAACACGATTGTCATTTGCCCTCTCTAACGATAAGCTTGCCCTTCCTTCGTAAGTTTTTTAAGTACGGGGCTGGATTGATTGAATGAACGTGTGTTGGACCTTTTCGTTTTTGATCACTAGTTTGGGCCGCCATTTCCAACAAATCGACGCGACCATTCAAAAATGTTTTGAACTTATTAAAGGTATTCAATGTATTTCAAATCGTTTCCCGAAGCTTTTCCGGTAGTCCTCGTAACACCGCGTACTATATTCACTTCTCTCTCGAGGAGTAAAAATTCACGACTTAAGTTTAATTACCACACTCCTCCCCTTCCCCTGCTGAAGTAACTGATACTAGCTTCAAATAATTTCCTAATTTTTTTTAAATTTCAGATCCACTAAGAGATCCCAGCATCTGTGGGAAACCTGAATGTAAAGGTAAGGTACTTGTGAATTAGTATATGCGTCTCGAAGACAAAGTGAGCTTTAGTCACTTTCGCGAGTTTCGCGGGTTATTTAATGAAACAATCATAGGCCATTGTAACTCGTGGCGCTATAGCACGAATGTACACTAATTTACTAAAAGTAATAACCTGGTATTCTATGTGTCCAAGATTTAGCCACTCACCCTTGAAATGAATATTTATGTGTATGTTCCATTATTTGAATCGTTTTTGTGGTTCTTTGTTCAATTAATAGGTAACCTAAAGCGTGATTTCCTCAGGTGGAGACAAGTTTAAGTACAATCCTGAAGTTCAGCAGCTCTATACTTACAATATTGACATTGCAACATTATTCAATGGAACAAGTACAAATGAATCCACTTTACACGTAGAAGCCACCATAAAGTTGGGGTTCATTTCGGAATGTGAAGGAATACTCTCCATCTACGATGTAACGTTAAGTGACAACCCCAATACTGTTGCTGATGGAGATTATGTTACTGGTGATGACTACGAGCAATCAAACAGCGATGCCTTTGCGGAGGACATTAGCCACCACACATTACGTTTTTCCTTCGAGGACGGCACTATATCGGAAATCTGCCCAGACGAAAAAGAAAAGAGCTGGGTGTTGAATTTTAAACGCGGCCTTTTATCGGTGATTCAAAATACCATGAAGAGAATCGATTTAGATTACATCACAATTGAAGAAGACGTGCGAGGCCACTGTCATACATCTTACAAAGTTGAAGGTACAAAGGAAACGAGTCTGTTAATCGAAAAAAGAAAAGATCTCAACTCTTGTACAACGGGTTCAACATTTCAGTCATTTTTACAGTCAACGCCTTACAATTTTCAGTCGGTGAGTAACAAATTACCCAAATTATCCTGTTTATGTAACCCCTTGCAGGTTACTTCCGAAAGAGACAGTTTGATGAAATCAGAAAGCTTGTGTAAAATGTCAATTGACCATAACATCTATAATCAAATCACGTGTGAGGAGACCCATGCGTTCCAACCATTCTCCCATAATGTGGCAGGAGCCGTAACTGTATTAAAACAAACACTAACTCTTCAGTCAGACATTAGTGGAGTCGTAGAAGATTTACCGACCATTACCAAAAGAACAACTTTACTATACGATCAAGTACCAACACCAAAACCAACGTCTGGAGAACTGAAAGCGTCACGAGATTTAATAAAACAACTTTGCAAACTGAACGCTAACAATTTCCAAGCCGAATTTTCAGATTTATTTACACGGTTCATCCATACGGCTCGCCATCTTTCGTATACCGCATTGTCCTCATTATTTGGTCACGCTGATACAATTTGCATAAGTGGAAGGTACGTGAGTGCAACTTGATGGCATTACCTACTATTGAAATTGATTTAGGAAACACATGCTTGATGCTTTACCGTATGTAGGAAGCAGTGCAGGTGTATCAGTAATGAAAGACATAATGCTAAATAATAGCATTTCTGATGATACAATGCACGATTGGTTGAACAACATCGCTTTTATTTCGCGTCCCGATGAAGACATGCTGGAAGCTGCAAGTGAATTATTGCTGCACAAGGGAAGCGACTTCACTGTTACATTAACCGTTACTGCCTTGACACATACGTTCTGTGTGCAAAATAAGCACTGCTTGTCAAATGAGTTCGTCGAAAAAATAGTGACGTTTTTAGAGAAAGAAATTTCAAAAAGGTATACCCGCGAAAATGATTTCGATGCACAAGAAAGTGTAAGTGACTTTTTAGCAGGTATGTCGTTAAACGTTTGGTTTTAGATGTTAGTTTCGTTAAAAGGACTGGCGAACATTGGAGTTCTATCGGAACATTTCAAGAATACTTTGTTTTCGATGGTAAAGGATAGTACTCTGAGCGTAGCACTCAGGATAGCCTGTGTTGAAGCATTTCGACGATATCCATGCGAAGAAACCAGTAGGTTCTTTGAGTCCATTTATCGCAATCAAACAGAAGATGCCGAGGTTCGAATTGCATCGTATCTTCAGATTATGCGATGTCCTCATTATTTGGTTATTAGGACCATTCGCCATAGTTTAGAAAACGAAGAAGTTAACCAAGGTACCTAATATTCTATTGTCTTGAAGTTTTGATTTATTTTTGTTATTTAGTGGGTTCATTTGTTTGGAGTCATTTGAAGAATCTTTTGAAATCTTCCGTTCCGAGCAAAGTGGAGATCCAGAGTGTGCTTAATGACAAAGATTTGAGTAAAAAGTTCAGCAGTGACATACGAAAATTTTCACATAATTATGAAGGCTCGGTGTTCTTTGATGAATATAACGTCGGTAAGTAGAGCCACATAATTCATTTGTGCTAACCGAATATGGTTTCCCACTCCCACCCATTTTATAAACAGATCTGGTATGGTTTTTGCCTTTTGGCGATCATTTTGTCGAAAATATTGAAGCGTCATTGCCGTATTTGAGTTAAAAACAAAATGAATTCCAAATTTTCAAAATCTACTGCTACTCAAGCCACAAAACTGAAGTTTAACATCTTTTTCAATAGAAAATTGACATATTTTTATATTTTCAAGGGCGCTGAAATAGTTGGGGTGGATGACTAATATATCATTCCAAGATCGAGGATTTTTAAGGGCAATTCTTTGGCGGGAGAGCTTTTCTCAACGTGAATGTTTTGTTTGGCATATTTTGTCGAATCTTTCTCTAGGGTTAACATTCTAGGGATAGAGAATTTGCTTAAGGGTGGGGTGCATTTGCCATGGCGAATCTCAGACAAGCGAATATCCCAGCATGATCGAATTTTCCTTAGAGGCTAATTTTCCAGAGCCGAATTTTTTTGTGGGCGCATCTTCCATGAGCGACTATTCCAAAGGCGAATTATCCGGGGGGTATTTTCCTTATAAGCGACTCTTCTCTTGAGGCATTTATTTTGGGGGCGAGTATTCTGGGTCAGAATTTTTAAATTCCTAGTATACACATAGTTGTAACTGGTCAATCTAGGCAGGTTTATACAAGTGAGGTAGAAAAAATTAGTAACAAAGTGATCTCTGCGGAAATGAGTACTCAATAGGGTCCTTATTAACCCCTCAAAAATCACACTTTGCCGCATTGGTGGAACTTGGAAAAAAATGGCCGCCATCTTGATTTTTTCGAATTTTTTTAATATTTCGTAAAGTATACATTATATCAAAAAAACTCAAGAGACTTTTTTTATGGAGAATCAAAAGTTACCTGTAATAAAAAAAAGTTTAAGTCTATTGATCAAAAAACAAAAAAGTTATTGAAATTTATATGATTTGGGTAATTATCACATCTGTGTCGAGACTTAGATGTATTTCAAGAACTTAATGCAGATATAAGTTTTAATTAAATCAGGACTTAAAATTATTTTAAATCTGTACCGGTGTCCAAAGAAGATTCATGATATTAACCAGTTACGTCACACACTATACAGGGTGGTGACTTGCGTAACGCGTCATAGGGATTTCAATGTAAAATTCATAACATGCGATTATTGGCTCCCCAAATTATTTTAGAGCAAAAATGTATTAAGGTTTTTTGTAGGGAAAAATTTTTTACGGCAATCAACCGCATTAGTTTTCAATTTTTTGCATAATAAAGACGGAAAATTATTTTTTCCAATAATCTGTGATGCCATGGAATTTTATAATAGAAAAACTACGCCAATATCCGTCAAGCCATGGAATGTCTACTATCAAACAAATCAAATTCTCAAAAAGTATTACATTTAGAACAGTGAATTCAACATAAAGAAAGACTAAATTACTAAAAACGGTTTCCTAATATAACAATTTACAATAAATGTTCGAATAAGTCACCATTAACTGCAAGACAGTAACCAAGTCGATTATAAAATCCATTTCGAACTGCTGATATCTTTTTGTTTTAGAAAATTCCATGGCATCGCAGATTGTTTAAAAAGATGCGGGTTTTATTTTTCCAATTTTCCGTCTTTATATGATTGGCGTAAAAAAATGTTTTCTACAAAAAAGCTTAATACATTTTTGCTCTAAAATAATTTGGGGAGCCAATAATCGCATGTTATGAATTTTACATTTAAATCCCTATGATGCGTTACGCAAGTCACCACCCTATATATGCGAAAGACTGCAAGGCAAAGCTTAAATTCAGAATTGAGTTTAGCCTCACTACCACCAACCGAAGAAGCTGCCAAACAGCACATTAATATCATGAATCTTTTTTTTTTCTTTTATTGATGTTGTGAATTATTTGGATATATTTAATGTAGCAGGTAAGTAGAGGGAAGTAGAGGGAATTGAATGTTTTTATTTTCTTTAGGTTATCGATTTCGAAGCTCACTTCATCATCAGACCTTGCTAAAATATATAAACGACTCTAGTGAACCGATAACCTAAAGAAAATAAAAACATTCAATTATTTGCCTCCCTCTACTTACCTGCTACATTAAATCATGAATCTTCTTTGAACACCGGTACAGATTTAAAATAATTTTAAGTCCTGATTTAATTAAAACTGTTATATCTGCATTAAGTTTTTGAAATACATCTAAGTCTCGACACAGATGTGAATAATTACCCAATTATTGAGTGTTTTACTTTAAAATCCTTATTTTCAAAATTGGGCATACAAAATAGTTTTAACTAATTCAGATATTTACCAAATTTTTAAAAAATCCATATTGCCAAATCATATAAATTTCAATAACTTTTTTGTTTTTTGATCAATAGACTTAAACTTTTATTATAGGTAACTTTTGATTCTCCATAAAAAAAGTCTCGAGTTTTTTTGATATAATGTATACTTTAGAAAATATTTAATAAATTCGAAAAAATCAAAATGGCGGCCACCAATGCGACAAAGTGCGATTTTTGAGAGGTTAATAAGGACCCTATTGGGTACTCATTTCCGCAGAGATCACTTTGTTACTTTTTTTTTCTACCTTAACCACCTATTTTGACTAGCCTAAAATATCATGACATGTTAACAGAATTTTCGAAAAAATGTTTAAATTCGGATTCGTTTAGATTCTTGAAACTCAAAAAACTGACAGGGTGCAAGTAGAGCAACCCCATATTCTTTTATGTTCCCTTTTTTGATTATGCTTAAATGTTTTGTTTTCTAACACTATAGCGTTTGAGGATTCAGCCATTTAAAAAATGGTTGTGCTTAGATCCACTTTCCATAGGAACCGTTTACTTTAGATACAGGGATGTAATTCCACACTGGATTCCTCATTTAAGAAATACGTTTGCGTATTGTCAAATCCAAACGCCGAACGTATATGCCCAAATAGTACAGTAAAATTAGACCAATTTCCCCCTAAACCCGTACATTTAAAATTACTAAGCGGGACATTTTGGAATATGTTCGGACACCTTCCAGAATGACGCTCAAGAAAGTCGTACGACCTCCCTAGGCCCTAGTTGGATAGCGGGACGTCCTGGAAAAAGTGAAATGTCAAGAACATTTCTGGAGCGGGTCTAAAATCGTTCTCCCTCGAACGGGTTGTCGCCTATCGTGTCGGAAAGCTCAGTACCTGTGGATTGGTAACTCACGGTAAAGTCAAGGGGAACCCACCGAAGGGCTCTCTAGTCGGACTCCTATTAGGTGTGCGGCCGTACCGTTAGATGCTGATGCTGATCTGAATATGACATGACGTTAAATATTTTCACTTCCAGGAGGATAAATTAAATTGAAATTCCACTTTTTCCAGGATATCCCGGGTAATCCACTAAAGAGGTCATGGGACTTTTTTGCGTCATCCTGGAAGGTGTCCGAACATATTCCAAAAGGTTCCGCTTAGTAATTATAAATGTCCGGGTCAAAACCTAATTTTACTGTAATAAAATAAATATTATTAACTCTCATGGCCCATGGAATTCTTTTCAAACCACTCGGTATTGCAATGTATTTCGTATTGTTATAGGTGGCAGTTGTGAAAGCAATGTTATTTTCTCGCCTTCATCGTACGTCCCTAGAAGTCTCAATTTCAATTTGACGGTCGATTTGTTTGGGAAGTCCATCAATATACTAGAGGTAAAAGTGCAGGCTTACCAAATTAGGTGCACTAACAGAATGTTGTACAGCTGACAAGTCGAGTTGAGGGTTTCGAAAACTACCTGGAATCGGTGTTTGGTCCAAAAGGTCCATTGAACGCAAAAAAATTGCACGATAAGTTACCGAGGATGAGATGGCCAAGAAGCAATTTTGACAACAAACAGTTATTGTCGGAAGTAGACAAAATGGCCGAATCTAATCGCAACAACTTTGGTGAACCGAAGGTAAGATCAATTCCTGACATTAACGTTGCTTAGATTCCTCTATTACAGGTTTCGTTAGGAATGAAGATTTTTGGGAATGATCTCAAACACAAAACCTTGAAAGGGAAGGACGAAATCTTGAAGGCCATATATAGCTTACATCCAATTGATCATATCAAAAGGCTAGTTTCTGGAAAAGTAAGTGGGTTGCAAAATAAATTGACGCGCATTTACGAACTTACAGGAATTGAATTACAACAAAGCCGCAATGTTCATGGACAGTAACTATATCGTACCGACCGGCTCTGGTTTCCCAATCATTTTGAATTCTGTCGGAACCGTATCAGTAAACTTAAAAATATTTGGATCATTAAATGCGGATAATTTCTTGAAAACTAAAGCTCTGGATCTAGTGGGAGATATAAGGCCTAATGCTGCTGTAGATATTGTGGGCACTATGTCGGTCGATGCATTCTACGCCAGTACAGCTATAAAATTGAAAACAAACGTGTATACTTCAACGGCAGTAGAGGGCAATGTTAAAGTTCGAGGAACTGATGTAATTAGTGCAACATTCAGCCTTCCAAATGAAAAATCAGAACTATTTGGCGCACAGTAAGACTATTCCGTAATATAAATCGCAATTACCTTTTATTTTCAAGATCCGAGCTGATTGTTGTCAAGGGAGGAGTGGAACACCAACAATCTGGAGTGGAGGGAAGTGCCGTGGAAAAGTCAACCTGCAGTTGGCCCGTGTTTGAAAAAACCCTCGGACTCAAGTTGTGCGCCCATTACCATTATCCTAATGTAACTCGCATAGAAACAGCGCCTTATTTTCCACTTGCGGGCCCGTCTGGGTTTGGGCTTTCACTGCAAAAAACCGCTCAGTCTTATATTTTGGAATATACGTGGGATAAGAAAAGCAAAAATAATGCAATGACCCTTACATTTGACGCCGTGGGCACGGTAGAGCGGAGATTAATGAGTGCCAACATGAGCTTTCATCCATTGGGATGTGATTCCAACCTTGCGTTAAACGCACCAGGTTATACCATTTTAACGCATGGGAGCTTAAAAAACACAAAAGATGAAAAATACCTAAAAATGACTCTAGATATAAACAACAAAAAACACTTTGACGCCAGTTTATCACTGAAGCAAGCAGAGAGTCAGAATGGACACACCTACTTCCCAAAGGCATACTTAGGCGTTAATGGAGAGCGTGTAGCCGAAATTCAAGGTTTACAATTTTTGTAATATGAAAATGTTGAATTCTTCACTAAAACTTTATTTCACACGTTTTTAGGTACTCTGAAATGGATGACAAAGAAAAGTATTTCGCAGTGCGACGTCGACCTAACATTCCACACTAAGAGACTAACTTCTAAAGTGTTCGGCTACGTATCAAAGACGGACGGATCGGTAGGAGTTAATTTAAAACTGGATTACAAATTTGTAAATACGAAAGCACAAAGAGCAATATTAGAAGTTTTGTTAGCTAATCGTTCCACTCGTACCTTAATGGCATTGATAGGGGATATCAAAGTAGAAACTACAGCGTATCCGCATTTTAACTTTGAGGCAGCACTTAAATTTCAAGTAAGTCGTCATTATTTTCAGGTAAAGTATTTCATACGTTCTCCCTTAGAGAGCAGCGGGTCGCTTGGAAAGTAAGTTGGAAATCACTTCTGGACTGAATAGTCGTAATACTGAAAATGACGATTCCAACAGGCTGAAAGTTTTGATTGAAATTAAGCATAAAACTACATCGGGTGGTTACGATTTTGAAATAAAGACGTTAGCATTAAAACCGGCTTCCGACCTACATTTAGGTGTGCAGGTCCTTTATCTAGTAAGAGGGCCTACTTCAGACCTAAAGGCTCTGCTAAAGTACTCCAAGGAGAAACAAGCTGTGATCAACGTGTACTGGTCTCATCCACATGGCACTCTTGAACGCTACGAAGGACTTATAAATGTAACAATTCCACATCACTCACCAATGATCGCCCAGTTAAAGGTCAACGAAAGGAAGACCAACAACTACGACGTACGTACCAAGTTCTTTACACTACCAATACCAGATTTTCCAATCAATAGTAGATACCTGAATTTTGAAAAACCTAATACCAATCAAAATCAGTAAGGTTTACCAAGCCAAAGTGCACGAGAAATTTTTTTAAATATTCGTTCTTCATTTAATTTTTCGAAACCAACGCCACAAGGGTTGGGTAATGGGTATACCAGGTGTTCTCAATCAAAAGGGTGCAATATTAGATTTTTATTGGGTATTCAGAGGAAAGGTTCTCATTTGTTTTCAACGATCTAAAATATGCTATTATTTTTTCGTTAAATGAATGCCTTATTGAGTTTGACATGGTTAAAAAGGGAAGAAGAGAATTTTCATTAAGAATATCAAATTTCAAGATTGCAAGGTGGCATATGCAACGTTGCATGTAGATCTTTATAAACACAAACTGCATAACCCCCCCCCCCCCCCCAAATACAAAGTTACAACTCCCGCAAATGAAAGCAATTTCAAATTGGGAAGAGATTTTTTTATGCAGCATTGGAGTATTTTTTGTGGATCAATTAAGCATAACCTATTAAAGAAACGCAGGGTGTCCCATTAATATAGATCACAGGTATCTATGGAACCGTTAAATGCACAGCTTTGGGAAAAATTTTAATGTCACATCGCGCCCTCTACCAATCATCACAATTACTAAAAAGACTCTATTCATGTAAACTCTGATTCCATAAAGAAAGCTCTTTCCAGCAACACGTATTATGTCCGAAGTTGCATTTAATTTATCAAAGAGATGTTCCCCTTCCCCCACCCTTTATATTTTATGAACCAGAGCAATAATGTGCTGCATCATAATGATGCAAAATTGAAACAAGATTGCGATGCATGTATTTTTTTATGCATGCTTGTTGGGTATATTTTAGGAAAAAAGTCAACCATAAATCGTACGACCTCTAGCGGCACAGCTAGAAACTAGAAAATAATTTCCAGCGATTTCTCTTGGCCTCTTTTATTTTTCCCGAAGCTGTGCAATCAACGGTTCCATAGATATGATCTGTGGCCATTATTAGTGGGACACCCTGTACAATAAAAGTTACAATTTTTTCGCGGCAAGTTTGAGTTTGTGTGGGAGATTTGAATTTTTGAATTTTCGGATGCTTCGGTACTATCGGAAAAAATGGCCGACCAGTTAACGACCTATTGCCACTGGTACAAAAAACACCCCTCACGATGATTGAAAATGGCACAGCCAATTACAGTAAAAAATTCAGATTCCCCGCACAAATTCAAATTTACCGCTACAAAATGGCGAACATCCGCAAATTCAAAAATTCAAATTTCCCGCACAAATTGAAACTTACCGCGACAGAATGACCGACATCCGGAAATTCAAAAATTCAAATTGACCACCATAGCCACGTAATGTGGCGTCAGGCCACGTAATGTAACGTCAGAAGGATGAGGAGGGCTGCACGTTTACTACTCATGTAGATCACTTATAAAATCCATCAATAAAAAAAATGAGAAATTTGTGTTGTATATCAAAAGTTACAACCCCCTTAATTGAATATTGCTATGTACCGGATTTTATTAAAAATTCTGTAATTTCAAAATGGGAACGAAATTTTATTTTTATGTGGTTATTAGAGGGTCGCCTTAGATTACGTAATCATAATCTATCAAAGAAGGAACAAATTTTATTGTACAACAATGGTTACAACCCCCGTAATTGAATATTGAGCGGATTTTTCTTTAAATTGGGAAATTTCAAAACGGAAACGAAATTTTATTTTTATGTGGCTATTAGAGGATCGAATGTAGATCACATAAGCATAATCTATCAAAGAAGTAAACCATTTTATTGCACAACAAAAGTTACAACCCCCGTAATTGAATATTGCTATGTACTTGAGAGCGGATTTTTTTAAAAATTCCGAAATTTCAAAACGAGAACGAAATTTTATATTTATGTGGTTATTAGAGGATCGCATGTGGATCACGTAAGCATAATTTATCAAAGAAGGAACAAATTTTATTGTACAACAAAGGTTCCAACCCCCGTAATTGAATATTGAGCGGATTTTTTTTTAAATTGAGAAATTTCAAAACGGGAACGAAATTTTATTTTTTTGTGGCTATTAGGGGGTCGAATGTAGATCACATAAGCATAATCTATCAAAGAAGTAAATCATTTTCTTGTACAACAAAAGTTGGAACCCCCGTAATTGAATATTGCTATGTACTTAAGGGCGGATTTTTGAACAATTCCGAAATTTCAAAACGGGAACGAAATTTTATTTTTATGTGGCTATTAGAGGGTCACATTGGATCACGTAAGCATAATCTATCAAAGAAGGAAAAAAAATTATTGTACAACAAAGGTTACAACCCCCGTAATTGAATATTGCTATGTTAAACAAGTCGTAAATCACCATATGCATGATGAAAGCGCATTTTTGGTAATGCAATGCATTAGCAAAGTTTAAAATTATCTATCTCACGAGTAACCTAACTCAAAATATACTACATAACAGAAAGCTTTTAGTGAAAATTTAAAGTCTCTAGTAATTGTAATTGCTGAGATCTCAGCCAGCAAGCCGGTCATAACCAATATAATAGCGTATTTTTTTTAAATGCGCTAATAATTAAGTTGTTATACTGGTATCGCTATCTAATGGTATAATTATAGCACCTCCGAAAGCATATCGAAAGTATTTCCTTCAAATATCGATCTCACAAGGAATCTAACTCAAAATAGACTAGAGCCTGCACAACTACACTACATCAGAAAGGTTTTAGTGAAACTTTGAAGTCTCTAGCTATTTCTTTTTCAAAAATGCGCTAGTAATTAAGTTGTTAGCGCTATCTAACGGTAAAATTATAACACCTCCGAAAACCATATCGAAATTATTTTCTTAAATTATCGATATCACAAGTAATCTAACTCAAAACAGACTAGAGCCTGCACATAACGAATATAATAGCATATTTTTTTCCAAAAATGCGCTAAAAATTCCAAAATCTCAAAACGGGAACGAAATTTTATTTTTTGATATGGCAATTAGAGGGTTGTTTGTCGATCATTTAAGGATAATCTATTAAATAAACACAAATTTGTTGTGTACAAGTTTTTTATTATTTAATAATTCTAACTAGTTCGACATATTACATGTTATTCATAGTTTAGATGTTAGTTATTAATTAGTTGTAGCCTTAGATACGTAACTAAATTAACTAGGTAACAAGGACGTTATCCTAAGATAATAGCACATCTTGCGGAAGTCTTTTTTTAAGTCTAGTGCGTTCTGACTTGATACCGAGGTTATAGTGTACTGCACTCGCGCACTCCGGTAGGTTGAGAAAGAACTTATTTGCACTTTGTTTAATATATTGTTCGATTAGAGGGATTTCCAGTTCCCGGAGTATCTGACTGTTTCTCATGAACCAAGGTGAGTTTGTTATTATCCGTAGAACTTTATTTTGAAAAGTTTGCAATTTACCGATGTGGGTTTTAGATGCAACGCCTCATACGACACAGCCGTAAGTAATAATGGGTCGTAGAATAGCCAAGTAAATCAGTTTGCTACATTTAATACGTAGGGATGATTTTCTGTTGAGTATTGGATATAATAATGACAGTCGTGCGTAGGCTTCATTTAGTTTATTATTAATGTGGTATCCCCAGGTGAGGCGTCTATCAAGGTGTAGTCCCAGGTATCGAACAGCTTGATCAGGTGGGTTCCACGGTATTGAGACATTATCGATGACTATGTTAGGTGGGTTTAGCGGTCGCCGTAAGGTAAAGATTTTGCTTATGCATTTGGTGGTATTTAATGTCAAGCACCATTTGCGTAGCCAACTTAAAAGCTCGTCTATTGATAGTTGTAGTTGAGCAGCGGCAGTTAATATTTCATTGTGTTGTGTTAGAAGTATTGTATCGTCTGCAAACATGGCTAGGTTACTAGATTGCGGGGTGGGTATGTCTGCCGTGTATAGGTTAAACAGCATGGGTGCTAGGACTGAGCCTTGCGGGACTCCACCCTTGATCGGTTTTACGTCTGAGTAGGTATGTGGCGTTGATTCTGGCGTAAAAGGTTCTATTATGTAGAAATGAGTGTATAACTTTTAGTAAATATCCGGGAATTTTCTTTTGTTTAAGTTTGTATAGCAATCCATTAATCCAGACTTTATCAAAAGCCCGTGCGAAATCTAAAAACAATATGCACGTGTGTAACTTGTTCTCAAATCCGTTAATAACCACTTCATTGATGCGTAGTAATTGATGTAAGGTCGAGTGCCTAGGTTTAAACCCAAATTGATGATGCGGGATTATCTCTTTCTGTTCTACAAATTGGTGTAGTCGAATTTTTATAATTTTTTCGAGTATTTTTGAGATTGTGGGCAATAAACTAATAGGTCTGTAGGAGTCACTTTTATTTTTTCCTGGTTTATGAATTAAGATTATTTCTGCTTTTTTCCATGTTGTTGGGAAGTATCCTGTTGAAATGCATGCATTAAATATTGTTACAAGGTTTGCTATTAGTTTATCACTAAGGTTTTTCAGTACTATGTTGGGAATCAGGTCGTGTCCGGGTGATTTTTTTGTTGGGAGTTCTTTTATGAGTTCCTGAATTTCACTTGGCGATGTAAGTTTTATTTGATTTTGCTTAGTTTTAGAGGGGGTGGGATACAGGTGTATTTCGGCGTCTATGCCTGCATAAAACTGTGCTTCAGCAGGATGTTTTTCCGGTTCGAATATGTTTTCTAAATGTGTTGCAACTTACAACCCCAGCAAGGGAATGTTATGCAGATAAGAGCGAATTTTTTTTAAATCACGAAAATTCTGAACAGAAAGTAATTTAATTGTTGTGTGGCAATTATAAGATTGCATGCAGATCAAGAAACAAAAATATTGTATGTACAACAAAAGTTACAACCCCCGCAATGAAATACTCCTATGTACTTAAGAGAAATTTTGTAAAAAATCACATTTCAAAACGGAAAGGGATTTTTATGGGACGATCAAAGGGTTGCTTGTGGATCTTTTAAACATAATCTATCAAAGAAACAAAAATGTTCGCGGTGCACCCTCGCAATTGAATATTTTTAACTTTCTTAAAAATTCCGAAATTTCTAAACGGACAGGGATATTATTTTTACCAGTAGAAGGTTGTCTGTACCTACATCATTTAAGAATTATCTATCATATACATCGAAATCCCCGCAATTGCTATATTGCTACTTAGAGTAAATGCGAATTTCTATAACGGGAAGGGATTTTGTTTTATGTGGCAATTGGAGGGTCGCTAGTAGATTCTTTAAACAGAATCTATATTTTTGATTGACAGCAAGAATAAACTTTGGTATTGTCTATCCTACAGTAATATTAAATTAACTGTTCAGCCTCTGATGCTGAAATAACAAAATGGCTACACAGCAGGCGGTTTTAACTAACTTCAAATATCACAATTTAAACATTTCATAACAGAGCGTTTCTAATTACACCGCGGTGGAGATGCAATTTGATTGGGGAAAGGTTTTTCTTTGACCTCTGGAGATTTAATTAGCGTGAGGGTGATTTTCAATGCTTGTAATAAATTTATAATTGCAAATTTGCTCAATTTTGCCATGATCTGATCAACAGATTACGCTAGATCTCTCTTGGTTCAGTGGACATAGTGCAAATATTCGAGGAATGTACCAAGACAGAAGTACACTAACGGCATCTAACCATCATCTGAAAACCATAATAAAATCGGCAAGTTTCGCTGATTTAGAAACAGACGCGCAGCTTTATCAAGACGATATCGAATTCAAAATCCAGATAAGGGTAAGCAGATAATGGTTTCAGCATTCACGATTTATGAGATTTCGCTGTTCAGGCAAACCAAGGCGGTGAAGATTACGCACTGTTTTACAAACACGTAATGTCGTCCCTGCTGGATATTTCTACTCAAGCAAGACTCAAATACAATAAGCAAATTTACTCGGTGACTAGCTCCGTTAACTTGAGAGAGCGAAAGCAAGTGTTGCTAGAATTTCACTTAGATCGGTGAGGTGGTGTATAAGAAAACCATGATGTTAAGTCTATGTTTTAAGATTTCGGGATGTGTACGTAGAACTATGGTGCGATAATAAGGAATTGCACAAAACGGCAGGATTTGAAATCAAATGGGATGCGAATCGCGACCCCAATCAAAAGCTCATCGTAACAATTGAGTTTAAAAATCCGGAATTATATAACTATGGAGGAAACTTGATAATCTCCTACCCTGGGCGAGCTGTTAATGGCATTTTTAATTTGCACATAAAGAGTAAGATGAAGATTACTTTCCAGCAAAGTTGATAATTACCATTTGCACTAGGCGGTCAGTTTTTTACACAAACATATTTGGCGTGGAGTCCAACGGACGTTTTGTCGTTTACATTAAACACGGAATTCTCAAATGAGGCCGAAACAGTACTTTTAATGAATTCGCAGTTAGTTACTCCACTGGAAGATTGGAAGAAATGTTCACTTCATACAAGGTAGGCACAAATATTAATGTTAACTTCTTTCATTTAGTTCTATATTCCGCAGATATAACCAGAAGAACAACATGTATAGTTTGAACAGCAGTATTAATTGGAATAATAATAATCGCATTTCCGCTGAAGTGTTTAGAGACTATGAAAAAACAAACACCAACACCAGATATGAATTTTCAAGTTCAGTGATTAGTACAGTGCAAGACTTCCCTTCAGTTACCCTGAGCTTAAAGCACAATCAGGATGTGTCCAAAATGGACACGCACCTCAATTTGATGGTAAATTTACAACGGCTCAATGTGTCATTTATAGATCATTTTAGCTAAACCCCAAAAAAGCAATTACCCTAAAAAGCTCTTGGTTTATTAACGAAAGTAAGAACATGAAGAATTTAACTGGAACAGTTTCTTTAGTAAGCTCCTTTGTTGGGTATAACAAAGGATTGCTCGTTAGTAAAATATATGTCACAAACAAAAAATATTTACGAGGTGTAGCCGAGTTAGATCTTGATCACAGAAAATATACGACAAGCGTGGAAGGTAAGTTTATGCCGACTTAAACGAGAGAAAACGCGCGATTTTCTTTTAGGATACTACCACAAATTTTCGGATAACATGTTTGAGTTTAACATAACTACCCCCAATCAGAACTTGAAAAAGGTCACCGGAAATTTTGGATTTCAGGAGGAAAAAAGACAAGCAATCGCTTTAATTCAATACCCTGCCGGTGCAATGGGAGTTGAAATAAAGCTGAACATTGAAAGTCTGCAAAACTTCGACGTAAAGCTTTATGCGGCCACACCGCTGGAATTTCTGCAAATGATTTTAATTTTGGGAAAACTCAAAGCGGAAGAAGTATAATCTTTTGGCGTTTTATACAAATTCGTTTGTCTCACTCGTTGCATTTTAGGTCGACTTTAGGGTTGGATGGAACTCGTTACTCGCCGGATTTACGGGAGTTTCGCACTACACGAACGTTACAGATTTTGAATACTCATATCAGATTTACACTCCTATTGAAGGATACAAACAGAACGGAATTGTTGCTAAACTTATATTCAAAGAAGGTTTAGACTTCGAAGTTTCTGTTAAGTTGGCCGAAAAAAGGGTGCGTAAATGATTATAACCTCTCCCTTTTTATCTAACTTTAGTATATAATGTACTAAAATTCAATTTGTACGCTTTTACTAATGTCTTGGGCACCTGAAACTTTTGTTTAGTTAATCCGTACCGTCTATTCAGTGTACGAATTGGTACTGTAACCTTTGTAGCTTTAAACGAATTTATTAATACAGCCGCCAGTAATAATGATTAGTAACAGAAGTATTAATTTAATTAATTATTTCTTATTATTGCTGCTTCCTTCTTAAGGTTGATAGGCAATTCAATATTCATTAACCCAGGTGCGGTTTCCCAGATCTTTTACATCCGAATTATTCTGCTCTAAGACCGTAGAGACAGCTTTTGGAGATGATTCAGTGATGGCTAGAGGTGAATTTAGACTTCTGGTGTTTCAAAACGATTTGCCTCCAAATTTTTGCGACAGTGACTCTTGTCAAGGAATCCGTGGCAAACTGCCAGCGCAAGACATAAAATAATACAATTTTTACTTTGGGCATGACACATTTTTAAATTATTTTTTAGATCAATCTAATACGAAATTTGATAATCTTTCAGACAGATTGCAAAATAAGACCGAGAGCTGGATGGACTTTGCACCGGTATTTCGCTTGCAAAAAAGTGGTTGACACTTGACAATTTATTTTGTTTTTTATAATAATGCCTCCGACTAGTTCTTACGGTTATATTAAACGTTACCTTTTTTTACTCTCCTGGTTTACACAATCAACTAAACTGCTTCCTCTATCTGAAATTAGGCTACAAGTGGGTTGTTTGGCTGTCCAGCACAAGTGATAACACCGAAATCGCTGCGTATTGAAAAAAAATATATTAAGGGCGATTTAAGAATGCATTTCCGTTTAGGACATTATTTTCTATTCCCTAAATTTCTACCTGACATAGATTTGTATAGTTAAAATTTATTTTGAGGTGACCGTCTCTTTTTCTAGTTCTAAATGGCTTAATGGTTTGAATTTAAATTTTTCCAAATTTACAGAACTGCATTTACACTTCAAATACACCTTAACGTTGCACTATGTTGCCAAATTAAGTCACAGATGACCATGAATTGTAACCTCTTTATTTATAATTTTTTCTTCGATGTGGAAAGTCGGGAATTGTTACGGTTAACCATGTTGAATCAGCAATCTGGGGTAGTTAACAGGTATTTTCAACTGGAACGTATTCCTAAAACCCGGCGACTTGAAATAACCTTCAAAAAGTGACTTTTTGGACTGAAATTTTTGATGAGTGATGGGGAAATACAGGCTGGCTCCCGATGCTAAATCTTCTGTTGGCCAGTACAATTTTGGTGGCGAAATGAGGGGTGGTAAACACTCAGTTTAAATGAGCTGTTTTTGAAATTGGATTTAACTTTTATGAAATCTGTTAGGTAAACTTTTACACTGATTATCTTTATCTTGGCGACACGAACTTGAACATTCTCTGGGTTTACTAACAGTTTTCTTTGTTGTAATTTCGGGTTGCACATGAAATAAATCCAACTCCTTTTACTTTATTACACTGCCCTAATACGCGGTAGAATTTTTTCAAGAATTCGCTGATGAACGCGTTTATTTACAAGAACGGACTTGTGGTCTGTTCGAGCAGAACTCGGTACGATTACATTTTTTTTCCAACTCCCACACTGGGCTATTTTACAGTAACTTTACACCACTTAATCCCTTTTTTATATATTTATATAATTTTTCCACTGGGCACAAAGGGACACTAAGGGTCGCTTTTAAAATTACTTAACTGTTTTTTTATAAGCTCGTTTACTTCCGGACGCCTACTTGAATGGTCGAAAAGACAATGAGGCGACAGCTACAATTTAGAACAATTAACTCATTGATGACCTGACGACGATGACTAAAAAAGTTCAGGGTATTACAGTGAACAAAATAAGTTGACATAAGGAATATTTGTTTGGTTGAATGTTCCTTAGACCCTGAGTCTTTTTAAACTTAGAAATTGTTCGTTCCGTAGATTTTAATAAAATAAATCGCAAAAAAATTAACGCAAATAATTGCTCTCGTTACAAGTTGAGTATGCAAAATCCTGCCAATTGATTTAAGTTCAGAAAAGCTTGTAGATTAATAATTCGGATGTTGCTCGAACTCCCATTGGTCCAATTTTGTTTTATACCCCCTCCTCCTCCTGCGGGAGTAAGCTGATTGAGCGCATGTTATATCTATTTTGATGATTATTTTAGTGGGAATTTTTAGTTTTTTTTTTTAATAATTAAATATAACTAAAGGTTGTTAAATGAAATTAAAACAGAAATTATTTAGTGATAAAAATAAAATGCAAAGAAATATCTTTAAAATCGTCCTTTATGAATTGGCAAAAGGTGGTGCTTTTGCATACTCGAGCTCATCCAGCGCGTGGTAAATCATAGCATAAGGCAGATGAAATAACAGCACTTTTGAGAATTTGTAGTAAAGCGAGCGCAAAATACAGGGCATAGTTTACCTCTAATTGTGCACTATTTCAGTTAACGGATCACAAGATTGAGCAGCATTTTTTGAAAAAATTGGTTTACTAACAAACAAGTATTACTAGTGAAAACTAATTTTTATGGAGCCGGTTACTTAATTTCTGTACAGGTGGGATTATCACTTCTTGCTCAACCCAAACCAAAAATACTAAACGAAATGGGAATACAAACGCAAGCAATTTATAATCAAAATTTTGGCGGTGATGATAGCGACGAGGACTACGAGGAAATAGAGAACCCAATTAACTGGAATGGTTTTATAGAAATTGATTCAATTGTCTATCCCACTGTTAATTGCAGTTTCGACATCGACCAAATGGGCAACCTTTATGTTCTTCTGGGGACAGTGTCGCTACGCGAGGGATTTGTCGAATTCAAAAACGAATTTGATTTCATGGTAAGACACCAATTAAATAAAACGGTGCTGATAAAAAAAACTGCAGGATATCCTAAATATAAACAACAAACTCTACGTCAGCACACCATACACTGCTTACAAGGAGGTTACATTTATTGTGGACTTAGATATTGTAATAGGATACCAAATTGGGTTTGGTCTGAATTTTGATTACCAAAATCGAAGCGACGTTGTGTCCGTATGTAACCAATTATTTCGATGCAAGACTGCTAATAAGTTTGTTTTAGATGGGAACGTCTGTTTTGTACATTTTTGAAGACGGAGACGACTCAATTCTTCACAATATCACCTTTCACTTACACTCACCATACGAAAGCGTTGAGAAGATTGATTTACGAACTTATTTTGAGAAAGACGTTGACGTTTATACTGTTACCACTGATCTAGTTACAAAGAGTACAGACGTGACGGTTAACGCAAGAGCAAAGGTAAGAATTTTATAATTTTGATCAATATTGTGGATTGACTCTTGCACCAAATGGTGAAGTTAGTAAATCGGTAATTCTTTAAAAAGGTTCCCAATTATTTTAGTTGGAACCAACGAAATGGGATATTAATGGGATACTGCACGTCACAACACCCAATATTTATATACCAGAAACAAAATTTGATTTCAAACGAGAATTTTCGAAGCCGGAAAATAAGGTGGTACTGAATTTTGACATGAAGAGGGAAACGCCTAGTAAAGTAAGATCTATCCAATTCACTCTTATTAACTACGTCAAGTTCTTCCAACAGGTGCATTTATTAACTATTTGGAAGTATATCAGTCTTACAAACTTTAAAGGAAAATTGCTACTGGAGACGCCTATAAGAGGAATGGAAAAAGCGGACATTGAAACATCTTGGGCTTTTACTAAAGGAGAAGGAAATGGAAAATTCAAAGTGGACCTTCGACCAATAAATATGGTTGGAAATTTAACCGTTCAAAACAATCAACTAATATCGACTGTTCAATCCCAATTTGGCAAAGAAAGGTAACTTACAATTGATAACAGAAACCACGTCGTATTTAGGCTCAACCCATGCATCCTCCAGGCTCTTAAATATTTTCGTATACCTAAACAGCATAGTTCAACAGCCTTTCATTTCGATACAAAACCATTCCAATCCGATTGCAGTCTGTCCGTTATTTCGTATATATTTTTGTTTGAAAACTAAACGTAAAAAATTGATATGTATCCTGTACTGTTCACACGGAAATATCGTGCCTTTAAATCGTGTTTTGTTTGTTTTAGCCGATTAATAACAATTCAGGGACAATTATCTGATGATAATTTAATCCAAGGTGTCGTTAAGACAAATGACAAAGTGTATCAAGTAAGCGGTTCTGTGGAAGTATTTCAGGATCGCTGGCCCAAGGGAGCTGTGATTCATATTAAACCGCAAGACGGAGCGGTACCTTTCCTTATACAATATCAAGCTAATCGAACTTTAACAAACGATATCTCGTTCAATGTAAAGTTAAGCCAAGATGCGACCTTCATTAATTTATATGCGAACATTAGATCGGACGTTAAAGAAGAATGTAACATACACTTAGAAGTGCGTTCTACTACTTTTTACCATTTAGTTCATTCTGTGATCACTATTTGCAGGTTACCACATCTAACACGCGTTATTCGGCTTTTATTGTCGACTCGCAAATAAGAAACACCCTTAACGTGAAAAGCCTGGCCCTAGATGCTCAGACACCATTTGAACATTTGGAAAACCCGCACCTTAAAGTACAATACAGGTAGGTAAATTATGTATTATTCCTTTGTACTCATTAAAAGGATTAGCCAAATCGAAAATATGAAGTTATTTTGTTGCTTTCGGTTTTCCATGGTCTCTATCCCTAAGTGGTGGCCTCAAAGCCGTACGACCTTAGATAAAAGCGTAATGTTAACACGTTTTATATTCGTGTATAGGTTCTTAGAGACCGAAAATAAGGATTTAAGGACAAAGTGACCATAAAATAATAAGTTCTACGTGATTATAAAAAATGAGTAGCAGGGAACTGAAATTAATACATTTTTTTAGTTTAGCTTTGTAGCTTAAACAATCTTTAGCTAGTATATCTATGAAATATCCACGGAAAGAAGACTATTTCCGGAAAATTACGTTAAAGGCGGTGAGGGTGTATACCACCCAGCAATAACCCATCAGTATTTCCCTTAAAGTTTGAATTTAACTCGAAACTACCCATGCACAAAAATACAAGGATCATAGTCTCTGAACGGGCTCATGTAACAAAATGTACACCTAACCGCCAGTAAATTACCGAAGTATAAAATAGAAGTGAAGGGGGCGATGATGAGTTTCAAACAAGTTCCAGCCATTAAAATTAATTTACACATTCAACCGAAATGCCTCTCTTTAGGCAATCGTTCTGGTGTTCTGATGATTAATTAGACTTTGTTGCAAAACCTCATGAAAATTACGCATGGTAAAAGTTGTGTAAGTATATATTATTGAATAAAATTAAAGGTAATTCGGAGTACAAAAGTTAACGAGATCCATACGTATATGCTTCAATCATTTATTGCCGTCTGATGGCAGATTGAACACTTTAAAAATTTACAATGTACACGTCGCACTGTTCATAACCTTTTTGGAACCATGTCTGCCAAGCAGCAACAGAGTTCGATATTTTGCGATAAAAAAAGTTTCAGGATTAGCTAGTTATGAACTAGCAACATCAAGTAAATAATAAAATGATTAACAAACTAATTCAATCAACTCGTCACTTTATAGTTTTTCTTTAAAAAACTTAATAACTTCGCAAATGCGATATATTGTTTTTACGTTCTACGTTAATCGTGAATCAGATAGTGTCACACTGTATGCATAATAATTTGTTAATATGTAACGCTTCAAAAATGCCAAACTAATTAATGCGCAGTATAACCCTAAAATACTTAACTGTCCTTAATTAAATAACCTTTATGAGCGATGTTGCTGGGCGCATATGAATGATGAAATGAATTTGTCGAATATATCGACAAACAATTTATGCCATTACAGCCGCTTATCAATATAATACTAAATGTCTCTCTACTTTGACGTGATTAATCTGTACGGCAGCTTGATGTCGAAAATGAGCAAAATTAACTTCGAGCATCGCGGGGTTCTAAAATTGTTCAGGGAAAAATTTCGATATGCTCGAACAATGCTTTTGCAGTACTACAACTAATTACTGACTACACCAGAAGTTGTTAGGGTTACGGAAACGACCTATTAACACTGCGTAATGGAAATATTCATTTTAAAATCATGTTTGTTATTTACAGCAAGTTGGATGTTAAGCGCAATTTACAAGTTATGTATCAGACAAGCGATGCTGTTGGAAGTATAGAAGGCGAGTGGTCTTGGATAATAATGGAAAATATGCAAATTAAGTTTATCAACAATTACACAACGCCCAATACTGCAGAAAGCACAAGTTTTGAAGTGTACTATATTAATCCCACGCCTTCATTGACTGGTTTACGGCTTGGTGGTTACGCTGCAATTAACGACATATGGAAGTAAATGCAATTTAATTCTTCAATTTTATTAGTAATCTCATTTGATTTTAGCGTCAGTTCGGATGCGACATTGTCAGTGTTATCCATGCAGGATATAAATCTGAAAGCTAACGTAAAATTGCCCAAGTCTAGTGAACACAAGGTCGCCGGGAAGTTTAATAGTAACAAAGATTGGACAAACCTCAATTATTTGCTAACTTACTCTTCCCCTAATTCAAATAAAAGCTATCTGTCGACAGGAAAGGTTTGTAAGCTGCTTTTCGGTTATTTATTTGTTTTCGTTAATTTTTTTTAGATTGACTACTGCGCCACCAAACTAAATGGAAATGTGAACGTCGAATTTAATCGTAATCGCCTGGAAAACTATTTCGATTGGTTGCACATTGATGACGTTGTTAACGTTCATTACAGGATGCGTTCTCCTACATACGAAGCAGAGGATACAGTTGTAGTGGATGCAATTTTGAATAATCTGCAAATGTCCAAAAACGTAACGTAAGTTAATTTCTCAGCAACAAAGGAAAATTTGGCTAAAAAATATTTTAATTTTACTCCCGTTTGCTGTTGTTGATTGACTTCAACTCTCTACAAGGCAAATACGTGCCAGCTAACGGAAACCTAACAAAATCTGGTTAATTTTCTCCATTAACCATGTAACGTCGTGGCCCGAGGGAATGTTAATTGAACGTACATTTAACTCATAACAAAATAAGCTCCGCATATGAGTCCTACCGTTGTATTTTTACTACATTATTTCTCTGTATTGCAAACCTACCATTTTTTTACTCGCAGATTAACTCGATTCCCCAAAAAAAGTCATATCGTCCGTTTTTTTAAGACCCATTAATTTGTTCTTCCCTATACAGATTGCATGTGCACTATCCAGAAAGCCGACCAGTTATGAAAGCTCAGGTCAATTTCCGCGAGTTTGCAAATATGGCAGGAACGGTAGACTTGGTCACTCCATTTAAAAAATACGAATTTGTGAATACCAAATTTAGCGCGGAAACAAGCGGGTAAGTATAAAGTGTCGTTTGTACTATTTTTAAAAGCCCCTTTCTTTAGCATGGTTTACAATCGATTTATAGAACTCTCGTGGCCCAACAATACCCTTATTATAGACGGAAAACGTACTACCGTCCTCGGCAGGTCTGCACTGGATCGAAATACTACCGGAGTTATAAAAATCGAGATCCCATTGAGTACGAAACATTTGGCAAGAGTAGATTATGAATATATGGTAAGTAAGAGCCACCATACTATTTATGGTTACACAATGTACTACTGAATGCTTGAAGTTAGCTAAGAGAAATTGTGTTTTCCAAGTACTTACTATCTCTAATTTTTTATTCAGTTTTTTTTACTTGTTCGGCCCTTTGCGAAAATATGGCGTGGGGCTATCCCAAAGGCCCAAGGTTGGCCATTTATTTATTAAAAAAGACACTTTTCTCCTGCTCACGTAAAAAAATCATAATTTAATTTAATGAAACTTGATTACATCACCCTGAGCTTGGCGGGGGGAATGTGACCGTTTTTTGACATTTCCTTCAGATCTGCCATTATGTCCGTCGATATGGCAGCTATTTCTTGGGGCATGTTGACCTTAAAGTCCAGGGTCCTTGGCTTGCTGATATAAGCCTTCGACTTCAAGTAGCCCCATAGAAAAAGATCTGGCAATGTAGCAGGTTGTCTAAAAACGTAGTTAATTTCCAAGTAGAAGGGGATTTTATTCTTAAGGTTCCCTTAGAAGGCTGCTGGTAGATCATTTAAACACACTCCACCATAGCAACAGATGTATTTAATGTACTACTAAAGTTACAATCCCTACCCTGCAGATTATTAAAAATGTAAGAGCGAGTTTTCTAAAAAATCACGTACTTCCAAAATGGGGATCGATTTTACTTCTAGGGTGCTCTTATAGGATTGATGCTACATTATTTAAATACAAAAATAAATATTTGACGTACTACACAAGTTACAACCCCCACATTTCAAGATTGTTAAAAATATAAGAACAAATTTCCTAAAAACTTAATTAATTTCTAAATGGGAGGAGATTTTATTTTTAAGGTACCCTTGGAGGGCTGTTGGTAGATCAGATTCCACCAAAGGAACAAAAATATTTGATGGGTTAACCCTAAATATTCGTTATTCAATTTTGGTTTTCATCTAAAAAATGATCTAATAATAGCCACAACCAAACTCGTTCCTATGATTACAGTATTTTTGTCGCCTTCTGGGGGTTTTTGTAATAATAATCAATAAATAAGTAATATGTTTAATTGTTTTAGGAAGAACCCAATGTATGTTTGGGATCTGCATCGGTGGATTATAATGGAAATAACGTTTTAAACGCAAAGTATAATCAACAGTCGGAATCTCGAGCTGGATTCGACAAGGATGTTATACATTTCGAAGCAGAAAATAGTTTCAGACCAGTTGGAGTGACTTACATACACGGATACAAGTATGGCGCACCAAATGGGTACGAAGACATAATCTATGCTGTAAGTAGATTAAGGTTTTTTGAACATTTTTACGTAACTGATACCTTCCTTAAATCAGTTTCAAGTTACTGTAACGTAAATTTATTTAGGTGGTTTTATTTATTTACAATGTTTTTTGAAAAGATTACGTCACATTCGCCTTTATCGCCGATGACTAACCTTTCATGGCGCCTCGATGTTTATCGGGATTTCTGGAATATTCGCTACAGAACTCTCTTAATAAATCCCCATTGTAAATAAATAATGTGCGTTTTTTCACAATCCGGAAAGGTAATACCCCTGCATCCAAGATAAGAATTTGATACTTTTTAAGTGAACAGAATGAATACAGATGTCAAAAGGGTTACTTATGGGCCAATTTCATTGAAAAAAAGGCTAAACTCAATTGTTCCATGCTTTAGATTTCATCCATATGTTTGCCCAAAAAATGACAAATTCGTGACTATTTTTGGTTATGAACTCACTAATTTATTTATGCATTAGCACTGTGACTACATCTATAAAACCAATCTAAAGATTTAGAGAGAAGTAACATATCGCTTAAAAGTCTGCCGTTTTCATTCGGGACGATAATTTTTTTAAATTTGATTGTTTCAGTTTTCAAAATATTGGACGTTAAACATTCGCGTATGCATTTAACTTTGTATAGACAATGATATACGGAAAATATAGAAAAAAGTTTAATTTTCGATCAATTAATAATTGCAGAAAATCCTTTTATTAACGAGCTCCTAGCGAGTTTATAATTTTGCGCTGTCTGTCCGTCTGTTTGTCCGTTCGTCCGTTAGCACGATATCTCATAAACGAATGGACCGATTACGATGAAATTTTGCAAGTGGATTCTTTTTTCAAATGTGTTGATCGGAGTTCGTGAATTGCCAATGTAGGCCAAAAAATAAAACTTTCTTATTTATGGAAGCAATTAAATGATATTTCATACATAACACTTTAAATAAAAGCAAAACTACCACCACGTTCAAAATTTAGTTTTGCACATGCTATAGCCATACCCAGGAGCTCGTTTTCTATATTTGTTTACACGTTTATTAAATATTACAGCGACACTATATTTGTGCGACCGGATAATATCGATTAGGTACACTGGTAATTGTAATTAAATTGGAAATAAATGTTGTATCTCTGTTACAATAACATAATATTAATATTTGCAGGGAATCGATAGGATAGTTCTATTTTTACTAAAAAGCGAGCTTTGAAAAGCTTACCTACAGTTCGGTTAAATTTTCGATAACATGAGCGCTATTTTGAATTCTGAAGGGAAAATATGTACGGCTGCGGGCCAGTTACGGGCCAAACTACTTGTATCATAATGGTGGTTTTTCCTGCTAGTTTTCTGCGTTCATTGTATCCAATTGTTGTTCTAGAGGAGCAATATAGATATATTTTCATTTGGATTTTTTACTTATGCAAAAAGATGTGAATGTGATGTGAAACGAAATTAAAATAAAATATGACTTAAAATTCAATTCAAAACTGAATAAGTAATTTTTTGTTCAGATCACCATTATCGTACAGTCTTGAAAATTAAAGTAAAATTTTTGTAAACGTAAGTACCGTTAAGCTTTAAAATTATAATCCTTAATGAGAACAAAGTGAAACAATGAAATTTGTCTAAAATCTCGTGGAAACAATTTGTACCTGCATCAGCATCTAAATTGCTAAAACTTTTCGGCGAACAAAAGAAATTAGATAAGTATAAGAGATCAAATAATTTTAGTTCTTTATATATGCAATTACATAATGTGTAACATTCTCTCGTGTTATCTCCATTTCAATATGAAAACTTTGAAGGGGAGATTAGCTTGTTCCATTTTATATGTACAAAATGAAAGTGTCAACGAATCCAACAAATACATACAAAATTCGAGTTTCTCAGTCTTTCTCCTGTCATCAGGGCTAACAAGGTAACGACCTTTTGTGAGAATTGTTGAAGGCTTAAGATTGGAGGCAAAATACTTTTATGCCAGTTCGATCTCGCTACTGAGCAGTCGTATTTAACTACTCTCCGCTTTCCTTTTAATTACAATGACTCACTTCATTCTGAATATACATACGTATAGCAGTATTTATGATCCTATTCTATTTGTATCGGAAACAAAATTGCTTTTCTATCCGCGATTATTACTTTGTATTGCTAATTCCCTTTTAGTTTTCTTACTGTTAAATAAAAGATCAACTTGGGTTATAAAGAATGAAACAATTATAATTTCCTTGCAATGCTAAAACAGATATATGTCTTTACACTCAAGGTAACATTCATACTTAAATTTAGATCCTGCCTTCTTTCAGATTTCTGTTTAAGGAGACTCCGCTACATTGGCTATGATTTTTTAAGATCTTGGCCAGAAAAAAAAGATCGGATTTATTTTACATTTTAGTTATTAACAATATTAAATTTAATTTTCTTTATTCAGTTACTTGGCATATATCTTAAGCTTATAACAAAGTTTCCATTTTAGTTAAGTTTTACGGTAATTCCTATCCAACTTTAGTCACGATCCTTCCAGCGCCTCATATCCCTATCCCGAAGTAGACTGCTTGATTAAGACAAGCAGGGTTGGTGGTAGGCCACTTCCTTCATCATAATTTTTGAAGATTAAAATTTGTGATACAGTGTGACAAATTACCGTAAGACGAGCTATTTTAAAAAATCTTTTGTGTATAACGATACATAACTAGTCTGATATTATACCTGCTGTACTTTACAGTAGACCCTTAATTAAGCAACTTTGAGATTGACGCTTTCATCATTAAATTTACTGAGTATAAAAGTAAAGAGAAAGCCCTTCTATGCGAAATCAATACTTCCTTATTCTCTTTCACTTTTAGGACTCGAAGCATTTCGAAGTGTATGATCTACATAATCGAACAGGATTTAATGTAACTTTCGATGTAGGGTTACAGTCGACTTTCTCAGGAAAAGAAATAACGATAACTGCGATCCATTCTAATCATACTGTAAAACTATGGAGCGATTACGAGGTGCTGGATCAACAATTCAAGCAACACACAAAGATCGAATTAGCGCCTACAGTTTGGGTTTTGTACGATTTAAATATTCTTAATAAAACAGAGGTAAGTAATTGTCGACGCGACAACGTAATTAAAAATTCAAATCTGCAGGACGAAAACTTGGGCTCTCAGCTTATGGAAGTGAAGCTCTCGTATCCTGGGAGAAGTTTTACGTCATTTGCCACGTACAACATCACAGAAAACGAGTTAGCATCAGAATTTTCGTTAGTATGGGATGAACAAAAACGATGCATACAGGCTGCCTTTGATTGGAAAGTGGATTCACTCTCTCCCTTGAATCGGCAGCAAGTCCAATTCCAAGTTAAACATCCCAGCTTACAGAAGGTATTGCTTTAGAATTGCAACGTTTAGTACATGGGCAAGGTTTTAGAATATTTCGCTACTGGGAGAATACGAAAGTGGCGATAATAAACTGCTGGATTTACGTTTTACCGCTGATTACTCGGTCGATATCAACAGAAAATTGGAATTGTCTGTGTTACTGGCGGACAATTCTAATAATGTCGCAAGTAATTACACTTACATCATAAACGGTAAACACCCAGCCACCAAATTACATTTGAACTCACACGGCGATATCTACTGGAAACGAAACTGGTACAGCACGGAACATTTCCTCGATTATAAACGAACTTATCTACCTCTGCAGTCTAGAGAAGCTTTCGCCAAAATAGACGTTACGAGCAAAGAAATAGAGTTCAAGGTGGGTACAGCTACTAATTCAATGTTATAACGATGCAATATTTACAGAAAAAAAGTTTGAGGGACTTATCCTATTTATGGGGAAAATACATTCCGAAGTTTCCACTTTATACGGCCAACTTGTCGGCAATACATGGGAAAGACATCAACGCCACTGGAGAGTTTTACCTTAACTTTAAAGAAAAGTTAATCAAACTTGATCTTAATGTGACAGAGGGTACAAGCGACTAATTTATTAGACCCTTTGCTTAAATATCATGTGTTTTTAGATGGAAGCGAAAGCGTCCACATGTACGGGGCGATTCCCGATGCTCGAAACGCAGTTTTTGACATTTGGCGTAACTACGAGGACTCGACAATTTCCGATATTGCTTATTACTTACGTTTAAATCATTCGCGATTGATCGTTTCCAGTTTCAAATGGAGACCTGAAATGAAACGCGACATTCAGGTAAGTAAAATATCAAATCAAATACATCAAATTGACCAAATTCCAAAAATCCTATACGAACTTTGTACTCTTATGATTTTCGAGTTATTAAAATTAATAGAATGGAACATCTCGCTTATACTCGAGTTGTAAAATTGGGATGTTTTCTGTTCAAAATTTTGGGGATATTTTTTTCGATATTAGACTCTATACAGGGCGTATCCTTTCTTAACCAAGTGATTCCGTATTATTTTTTGTCAAAAAGTCTAATCAAAATTTTCCTCTAGATGACTCCTTCAGGTATATAGTAACACTTTTACATTTTTAAATCTGGCAACATGACAGTTTGTGACTGATGCAAATTGTAAGATTAAGGCCTCCTATACACATTTTTTACGTAAAATACATTGCAGTGATGCCACATTTTAAAAATGTACAAAGAGATCAGAGCTGGGCAGAATACTTTCAAAAAGTATTTGAAAACTAAATAGTAAATACTTTACACAAATCAAAGGTATTTGAATACTAAATACTTTTACGTCCAGCACAAGCGAATACTAGGTACAGATACATTGAAAAGTATTCAAATACTTAAAAAAATAAGTATTCAAATACTTTAGAATGTATTCGAATACTTTCAAAAGTATTCTACTACTTAAAAAATCAAGTTATACTTTGTATGGGGTTAGCTTTTTTTATATTTCTATTGTTATATACAAATTTAAGGGGAGTAAAAGCGTATTATTATTATTATATAGGAGGTACCTACCAGGACCTTTCTTATACCAGTTATATCCTTAAGAATACGTGTACCAGTTTTCAAAGCGATCGTACGTCGTGCACAAGATACGTACGCCTTTCTGAAATTAATCCTAGCGATTTTGGAACAGATCCATTTTTGACCATCCGTTTGTCCGTGTGCATGATAACTTGTTTAGAAACGTGCGATCGCTTTGAAAATTGGTACACATGGTCTTAAGGATATAAGAAAGGTCCCTATTGTTTTTAAGTTACGTAGACTATCGAGTTCGGTATTCAGATGTATCGGATTTTTATATTTGATTTTGTGACAATGGAAACTTTCCCTAAACATTTCTAAATTGTTCTCAAATATTTGAATAACTTAAAAGTACTGCCTTTTTTTGAGGCCGGAAAAAAATTGTCTGAGATCGAGATCGATCGAGAGTCCATAAATTCCAACAGTTTGAAAATTGGGCTATTAGATCAAAAGTTACAGCCCTTTGAATTTTCTTTCGAAATTGGTTTCTACTCTACGCACCAAAATTAATAAGAAAAAGTGTTTTCCCGAGAAATTTTGGAGTAGTCGATTTTTGGTAAAAAAGGAAGGTTAAGTATTCAAATACTATGCGAAGTATTCGAATACTTTACGACGTATCCAAATACTTTGCGAAGTATTCGAATACTAAGTATTTGCGAAAGTATTTGAGTTACAAAAACAAATACTGCTTCCATAAAAGTATTTAATTACAAAGTATTTGAATACTTTAAAGGATTTGAATACTAAAAAGTATTTACAAAATCGAATACTGCCCAGCTCTGAAAGAGATGCAACCTGAGGATTAATAATCTTGGACATTTACTTTCACTTTGGATATTAATGCACATACTTCTGCATCTCCTTAAACTCCAATATAATTGCAGTCATTAGCAGTTTCTTATGTGAACTAGGATGGCTTGTACCTCCCGAAGGCGTCACCTAGAGGAAAATTTTTACTCAGAAAATAATGCGGAATCAGGCTATCTATCATAAAGGTACATCCTGTATAATGGGATGCAATTTTCCATTCATTGGTGTCAGTACCCACAAAACTATTGTTTGTTTCCTCATATTTCTTGTTAAACAAATCCTTTTAGTGGTCCGGGTTAAGCCAATGTTTAAAAGGGGACGCTTTTTTTAGTCTACCTAGCCACACGCAACAATATTGTTAATCGTTAAACAGTTTCAGCTTTATAAACGTATATGGTATACAAATTGCAATATTTTCGTAATGTTGGTAGTGGTTGGATGGAGTGTTGAGAAATGAGTAAGAAGGGTACGGGGCCCACGAAAATATGATTGCCTTATATGATGAGAACGGTCCATTATTTGCTCGCCATTTTTAAATGTAGTATCTTGTTCTTCTATTTTCTCTTAGGCATAATCTTGTATTTGCATTACAATTCCAAAAACGATGAGGGAACGACATTTGAATTTAGGGGCGCTCGGCTAATAACTCCATTATTTGATTGAAACTTAACCTACGCATATCATCCCTTAACACACGTTAATAAATTTGATACATATATCTAATTTTATCTTTTAGAATCGTAATATTTAGTGAAATTCAGAAGGGGTTTCAATAGTCATTTCTTAATTTTCGATTATTAATTATTTTAGAAATAAAGTCTATTTAGGTTTTTTGTAGAGAAAAAAATTAAGAATCCGTATATACTATTGTTTCCTATTTTATAAATTCAGGAGCAGTAAAAATTTAAAAATTAAAAACTGTCGCGTTTATAATGCCATGGAACAAAAGCGCCTGCATTTGCCATTAGTTTGACGTTTATTATGGACGTACTTACTATAGGTAACAGCTTTTTTTAATCTCAAACAGCCATGGCATCACTGATTTTCTTAAAAGCGCCAGATTTGGGTGATCCAATTTCTTGGTTTCAAAGTTCAAAAAATTAAAAGCTATTAATAGTATGCATAGAATCGTAATTTTCAGCTTCCTAGCTTGAGCTAGGTGGCTATTGCACTATTTTTTGGACATGTGCCTTCGTTCGTAAGTGCGTAGGTTGGCAATTTTCCGAGGTAACGGCGGTTCAAATTTTGGATATGCATATTAGGCATACTGAAATGAAAAATAACGAGCCGGATTTTTGAAAAAAAATTTTGGAGCGCCGCAACGGCATCGAACTATTTTTTTTTCAAATAGCAACCTAAAATTTTATTCGAAGAACCCTATTTTTCTGTGTACAACCTACAAATATTATGCCAGGTTTTATTACAAAAAAAAAACAGAAAAGATGTGAAAGTTAAAACCATAAAAAAATTTTTTCGCCAAGACGGTTACTATGATCTCGTTAAAATTTTGCGAATATACATTAGACATTATAAATGATGTAAAACTGTCAAAAAACTTTTTTTATTTTCTTTAGTCTTTAGCGCCGTGACGCCATACAACTTTTTTTTCAAATAACAAGGCAATATTTTTATTGAATTATTCGAAAGGCTTTCTTTTTGTGTACAAGAAATCATTATGATACGTTTTATTATAAAAATCAGAGAAAAAATGTCAAAGTTAAAAAACTATCTAGCAGCTTAGTGCGCGTTTATTATTTAGGATGAGCGATTGTAGAAGTTCGGTCGTTGCATTCTTTTTGGTGTTAATGCAAAGAACATAAGGTACAAGTAAAATATCAATAACTATGTTAAAATATCTGTGTACATGTATATATACTGCAATTTTTATAATGATTAATTAATATCACAGATTTACCCTCTACTTAAGGGATATAAAATGTCATTCTTATTCTTACGTGCCGATTGAATTGAATAAGGAGCTTTGTGTTTAGTGACTTTAGATAATAAATGAATTATTAATAAAAAACACAAAGAAAAGTACGAAAAAGCGCGCGAAGACATTAAACGGTGAAGAGAGCTAGATGTGCTAGGAGGCTTTTCTGTCAAGAATTTCGCAAATTTTTTTCTTTACAAAAAACGTTTTATCTCTAAAATAATTAGGGAAGCCAATAATCAGAAATGAAAAAATTACTATTGAAAATCCTATGGTGCGTTGTTCAAGTCACCACCCGGTATACTGAAAAGAAGAAAAGAAATAGACCTGCGAACTGGTTGCTTGGCGGAAAGTCCTGCCTCTCCCTCGAAAACAAGAATAAAGCCCATATGGATCTATGGCATTGAGCTTTGGGGAAAAGGGACCACATTTCCATTTAGAGTTGGTCGGGAACTAATTATTGTGTTTGAATGGCACTTAATCTACACATATAATCCCTTAAGTAACGTCTATGAAACGTTTATAATATAACAGAATTGTATTTCCTTCGGTTTTTTTATGAACGAGCCTGTGTAGACCTTTTCGATAACTTTAAGAAGTTCATTTCTGTACTAATTTATTTCAAAGGTTCCAACAAGAAATCCTAGTACGTTTTATTTTTTAGTCTTAAGTAACTTTTATTCCGATATTCCTCAACGTTCGTTTTCTTACACAAAACACAGTGTTACCGCTCCTCTTGGATATTGGTGTAGTTTAATTAACGAATGAGTTATTTTAGAACAGCATCCGATCTACGACCGTCGGCATGTACAATGAAGCAGCTGAAAATATTGACTACTGGAGACAATATATTTACGCAGAAACTGTCGATACAATTTTAGATGTCTATGAAGACTCCAAACCCTCACTTGCGCAACTTTTAGATGACTTAGAGTAAGTTACTACCATAAGGCAAGGTCTTCGGTGTACATCCCTTTTGTAGTAATTTGAGTGGTGTTGAAGAGGATATGAAAAAATTGAATGAGTATCTCCAAGAGGCATACGAGTCTAACGAGTTTTACATTAGAGACATTGTAGACTTCGCCGTAAAGCTTATCGACGAACTGTCTCTGAAATCACAGATACAATGGCTTCCACAAATCATTAATGAGTTTTGGGAAGTTATGGGTGATTCTAAAGAAGAATTCCAGAAACGCATATCGTGGGTTATACAGACGGTATGTACCGCGTATCCTTGGTAAGATTGTTACTAGTATTCTTTTAGCTAAAAACTTATTACAAAAAAACGCTCTACTTTATTAATGGAATAGCGCAAGGGAACACTTTAGAATACGTATCTGACGCCCTTTCAAAGCTACTTGAACATTACGATAGCTTCATGAAAGGACTGCATGTGTCTTTCATTCGTGGGATGGAAGAATTATGGAAACAAACCTATACGATGTTGATTAATAATTGGTACAAAACGCTTGCGGCTCTTGAACCCACTTTTATAAAATTGCTCCACTATTTGGAAACAGTTGTCTGGAATGGGTCTAGGGATTTTTTGGGTAAGTATGAAAACAGTTCATACAATTTATGAATACACCTTTCTGCAACGTGTTCGTAATCTTTGTCATTTAACCGACTTAGAGCAACGACGAAATAAATTTCTAGAAGTGCTCTTTACTTCGGTGTGTCAAGATATACATTGCAACATATTTTATTACAATTCATTTCTGGAGCGTGTCGAATTACACAAGCGCTGAAAGTCTGTTGGATACAAGATGTACCTGCGTTGGCAATTGTGTTAAAATTTAGGATGCTGTCACGTTTACAGTACAAACTTTTACTGTTTTTGGAATATACATTTGCCTGTGACAATATTTTAATAGTCCAGTCAACCTGTGTCGTAAAACACCAGTTGAAGGAAAAAAATAGTATAAAGCTAATTTTTTCCCCATCGACTACTACCATTTAGACAAGTGTTTAGCCAAAAGTCCCCGCCCCTACCCCTCTTGCTTCCCCCTCTGTGCCCCCCTAAACATGAAAGTGTAGGGGTTTCGTAAATCGCGTCTCTCTCGATTACTAAACAACATATCGGATTGCAATTTGTTTTATTCTCTTTGCTATAACATTGTCTACAAATAAGTTTCAGTTGACTTTCGTCGTAACTTTTACCGTTTGTTTGTAATTCGTATGAAAAGGTAAAAAGTGGTATATTTTTCGGCACGTAATTTTACTTTTTGTCGCAGAAATTTTCACGCCGACATTTTATCAAAAAATGTTCCCTACAAAAGTTGTAGCTCCCATTATTACCTTTAAAATGATATGAAATAGTACTTACTTTGTTGAAGAGCCTGCGAGATTCAGCCGGTGTAATGCAGAATGCGTACCCAGTCGTGGCGGGTTCCGTCGAGGTGGGCCCGGCGGCGCGGCGTTGCAATGCTAATATTGTTGTATAGTGAGTGTTTTTTTTTAAACTTTAAAGTACACTATTGCATTTTCTCTAAACAAAACCAAACGAATCTCAGTGAAACCTAAATTCCACCCTTTTTAAATTTGTGTCAAATATTAATAAGTTCTTGTATAGGTACAGCTAAAAAACGTATTTTAAATAGCATAAAATGCATGTAATATTTTGTTTATGTTATTTTAGAAGAAAATAATTGCGGTATCTTAATTTTAAGTAAAAAATATTTTCAGATTATTCACATTAAAAAATAAATTGGTGTTGACCATTTCCGAATTCCTAACCTTCCATGACGAGTTCTTCATTTTCATCGACTTCAACCAAAGTTACATTGCTGCATGATCCATCCCCAGTCCGTAGCGCTGATTTCCTTATCTCCATTATTCCATTTTTGAATTTGATAGATGCTCGATAAGCGTGTTGTTCAGCGGCTCCAGATGTTGGAGCGAGGGATGCCATGTTAAATTTGGATTTTAATGACATTTTTGCAACAGCTTTAAGTTACATTGAATATCTACTGTCATTCAGACATGCAGACCTTGTGCATCCATATAGTTTCTTATTTTTTATTTATTTTATTTATTTTTATCAAACTTACAGATCATATAAACAGTACATAAATAAAGTAAACTGTAAAGCGGTAACGCTTAATTACAATTGGGGTGCTAATTAGGGGGGTGATTTCTTCAATTTTGTTTACCCAAAAAAAAAAGGACCAACTTTATTTTGAGCGTAACTCACTTAGCTTTGATGCTAGGAACTTTTTTTGAAAACAAAAAGAAAGGTTTTTTCAAACACTTTAAAAAAGTATTCATAACTTTTCCCCGAAAAGTGCTTCATTTTTTGGTTATTTCACGTTGAAGTACTCGATTTGGAATTTGACGAATGAGAACCTACTTTTCATGAGCTACAACTTTGCTTCTACTGGGTCTACAGAATTCATGTTAGACCATTTTGTTTGTTTTTTTATAAGCTATATTTTTTCTAAGAATACTTTTTTCGATACAATACTTACTTTTAGAGTAATTTGCGAAAAAACGTCTGAAAACGTGGTTTTTTTGGTTGAAAAATGAACATTTTTCACTCGCAAATAACTCGAATACTATTGACTTAGTGGAACAACTCTATAGAACAAAAGTTGCTTAGAATTACTTAATTTATAAATTTTCGGACTTATTTTGAAAGTATCTCCCCCCCCCCTCCCCGAGAAGGGGTGGCATTCACCCCCCAAGTAGAAGCAATCCTGGGCTCAAGTTCTACTTTGAAGTGGAGGGTAAGTAGAACCTAAATCCAAATTTTCATGCGATTCGGTGGAGACGCGGAAAATTCACAGTATCGCCGTATTCCACGTTCATTTACTGGCCTACTGGGTACGCATTCTGCATTACACCGGCTGAATCTCGCAGGCTCTTCAACAAAGTAAGTACTATTTCATATCATTTTAAAGGTAATAATGGGAGCTACAACTTTTGTTGGTAACATTTTTTGATAAAATGTCTGCTTGAAAATTTCTGCGACAAAAAGTAAAATTACGTGCCGAAAAATATACCACTTTTTACTTTTTCATACGAATTACAAACAAACGGTAAAAGTTACGACGAAAGTCGACTGAAACTTATTTGTAGACAATGTTATAGCAAAGAGAATAAAACAAATTGCAATCCGATATGTTGTTTAGTAACCGAGAGAAACGCGATTTACGAAACCCCTACACTTTTCATGTTTAGGGGGGCACAGGGGGGAAGCAAGAGGGATAGAGGCGGGGACTTTTGGCTAAACACTTGTCTAAATGGTAGTAGTCGATGGGGAAAAATTAGCTTTATACTATTTTTTTCCCACTAAAAACACAGGTTGACTGGACTATAAATGTTCCACTGACACTAATGTGAGCAATGGCTACAGATAGAAGTTTCATTGTAGTTCTTCTAGTGGAAGCGGTCGCGAACCATCCGACCAACCCGTTTCCCACAAAGCAAAAAAATTTTTAAATGCGAGGTTTTATTATCAGTCAATTAAGAAAGTACCGTTCTGGCCGGCATCATCCCTTAATATTTGTTGTATTGGTAATTTTTCGTGATAACGTTCCCAGATTTCCACATGAGATTAAAAAAAATTATTTTTCCCAAGTTTTTCTTTGAAATTTTCAAACTATCCAACATGTTTCCGGATATTTTTTATTCCAAACGAAATGCCATAGTGTTGGACAAGTATTCCAGCAAAAAAGTTACAAAAAGTTAACTAAAATTTTTGAAAATTAAATTTTACTATATCTTTCTTAAGAAAAACTAAAAACTAGAATATCTCAAAACCTATTGAGTTTTTTATAATGCATATTAGGGTTAAATCTACTCCTAACCTCTATTCTATTGCCCCTCGAAAGGAATGTATCCAATTACCAGTAACTATGTATAGGATCTCTGTGAGTTTGAAGATTGATCCGGGCTTGATCTTATAGCCCGAAAAATCAACTTCCGAGCAGAGACCTGGCCCGAACCCAAAAATAACCAAAAACCGATATTGTTTTCAGGACCGAAAACCAAACCGAAACCGTTATTTCTTCAGAAATGGCAACTTATTATATTTTTTTTTTCGGTTCTTTTCGGTTTTTTTTACGGTTCTTATAACAAGTTATTGGAAGTTAAAGGACGTGCCGGCAAACACGTCCTGAAAATAGATAAATTATTATTCTATGGTTGTCATGAGTAGATTAGATTATAAATTTGTAATAAGATATCGAAATTGAAGGCAGTACGGGGGGTGGTGGCGGTAATTTAGCCACTACTGTAAATGTAAATAATGAAGAGAAGAGCGAGATTTTAGAAACTAAAAATAAAAAACACTACTCTATACATAATTTTTTGCATAAGTTGTGCATTTTTTCTGTTTTTTATTAATAAATTAAGTTTAAATACATATGTCTCTCTTCCTTGCTTATTCCCCTTTTCGCTGTAAATTAGCTAGGTACACTGACGATACGTCACGTTCATTCATATTTATGACTTTTTACTTCTTTTTCACACCTATTTGATTATCAAATCACGGTGTTATAATGAATTTTTTGAATGTCTACTTTCTAAAAGACTAGAACAGAACCAAACCGTTATTTTTTTAGAACTAACAATTCACCAATTTGTCCAATTCAGTTTTTACTGTATCTCGAACAGCAAAGGGAACATTCCGAGCTGTGCTCGAAACTGGGCTAAGGAAATTCCCATCTCTGTCACAGATGAAAAATTCTTATCTCAGTCCAGGTTTGAACACCCGACCTCCGGCTTTATAGCCCAACGCTCTACCATTGAACCACAAATTGTTCTGCGGGAAGGGTTATCTGGAAGGCTGTTAATCCAATTAAGTTTCTCTTCTTGATTGGAAACTGTGGTTTGGTTCATTGTTAAGGGGTAGATGTCAAATTGGTGTCGTTGTTGAATCCATTTGAGCAAATTTACCCCCGCGACTGAAGCTTGCGCTTCCGTGTCAGGCTGGGAGGCAAAACCTCCTATAATTTTGTTGCCAATTTTAACTTCCACCATTATTGGGATAAGGGTTTGTGAGCTACAAGCGTTAATATTAACAAAAATACTGCCAACTGATTTTAAGCTCATATTTTTAGCCGATATTTGTCAAATGCCCATTTTTATTACAGCACTTACAGGCAATCCTTACATTATTTTGGATGCTCCTGGCCACAGTTGAGGCAGTTGCTTGAAATAGGTATGATGTGAAAATGGTTTATTTGTAGATACTAGATTTCGATACTGTTTTAGTACCTATTAAAGCGGCCCCTTCAGTACGAGGATATACTAATGTTTCAGCGGACGACAGGGTAGAAATTCTCTCTTTCTAACATTAGAACTTGTACAAAGCGCTCGCATCCCCTTCGAGCGTCATGGCTATTATATTATAGTCGTCTGGCAGATACCTGCAATCGCTAGAATCTGAACACTTTTTAAATAATTGAAAGAAGGTCCCCTTAAAATTTGAGCCTTGTGGGGGTAGGTTATGATTTACTATCCCGACGACAACTTTGCTATTGTCTGGAACATACTTGCAACCCTCAAAATATGTTGTCAATTTTGTTTACACTAAAACATGTAAATTACGACATATTAAAATTGTAGCCTTGTTGGAGTAGATTGAAATATTCAAACATATTTAAGGGATGATGTTATAGTTTTGTGGAAAACGGTTTGGTGGTTCGTAGACTATTCCAATTACGAGATCTGTTTAACCATGAAAACGCTACATGAACGAATTGCGTGGCTGTGAAATGATCTGTACTGTACAGTACAGTAACCTTGTGCAGTTTTTAATGAAACTATTCCGAAAAGTGAGGGAAACGGGACCGACATGTCCCTTTCATATTTGATGAGTTCAACGAGAAATTGATCTAGCATGTTCAGCGACAAACTTTTAATTTTAATTTTTAATTTAGAGTTTATAAACCTTCGGCCAAATGAAATGGTGGAGTCTCCTTACTTTGGAAAGTTCGCTAAGCTGACTCACGATATGGACAAATTCTATCAGGATATATCGGGAAATAATACCCTATCCACTATATATAAATACACATCAGTTATTTGGACTTTCGTTAACGAAAGATACGTGAAAGTGTTACCATTCAGTAACGAATTTAGTGAGATTTTCGCTGAAATTAGCCACGAGATAATGGCGTTGAGAAGAGTGCCCTATATGGATTATATAATTGAGAAGTGCGACGAAATTTATGAAAATGTCGTATGGCTAGCGAACTATTTCAGTATAAAAACAAAAATTGAAAGATATGTAGGGGTTGTTTACAGCAAATTAATGGATTTCAGTCAAACGGCGTTAGAAACCGAAAACCGGTAAGTATTACTCTATCTGTCATCAAGATTTATTTTTCTTGCGTACGCTTCAGGCGGCGTACAGCAAAAACGAAATTCATTTTCGACCCCAGTGAAGGACTTGTGTACCTTGAACAAAAATTGCCAATATCGTGGCACGCTTTCAATGAAACTCCAAAATTTCAGGTAAAGCTTATGTTTCCTTAGAGACTGCACTACTGGAAACTGTCAATTTTCGACGGCGCTCACTTAACGGTTCTTATCCGTACCCAGGAACGGTGATTTATCAGCAGCTGAGCACAATTTACAGTTTCCACAACAGGACGAAAGTTCACCCAACTCTCTTTTATAGGAAATACCCGAATATAAGGCAATTAATGATCTGCAAAATTATTTTACTACATCCAAGACTAACTTCTGGAATTTTTATTACGATTACAAACCGTACACTGACTCGAGCGATTGGTTTCCACCGTTTAAAGCTCAAGCCATGCTTGCTGGATCGAAATATTACGTTACATTTGATCGCACATATTACAATTTTCAAGGTAGCTGTACTTACTTATTAGCGGCGGATTTCACCGATCGCAACTTTACAATTGCGATGTCCTACGATGCCACACGTAAAAACAATAACGAATTGACACTAATTGTAAATCACACCGTAATTAAAATTAACGTAGGAGAAGACGTAAGTATAAAATGCGACGATATTTTTTATGAGAAATTCAATTTAGGTTGTCAAAATCGCCGACTCGACCGTTTCACGCTTGCCAATGCAGGTCGAGGATCTTTTCCTTTACCAAGAGTATGGAATTGTCACTGTGGATAGCGCGTCGGGATTTGTTTTACAATGTAATATGAAATTTGACGTTTGTGTATTGGAACTTTCAGGTAAGTTAAACAAGTCACGCAGGGCGAATCGATAATTGATTTTACGGTCTCCCGTAGGATGGTATTTCGGGAAGACAGCCGGTCTTTGGGGAACAATGAACAATGAACCTTCAGACGATTTATTTACGTCAAGTGGTAAAAAAGTTGAAAGTAAAGACATCGATAGTTTTGCGCGATCTTGGACGTTAGATAAAACTTGTTCACCGCGCATAAAGCCATCCATGCAAAAACATAATCCACCCGAAGGAGTAAAAGCCCTTTGCGATGTCTTTTTCCGTAGTAAAGTGTCCCCTTTTGTCGCATGCTTCCCTAGAGTGTCTAATGCACCGTTCCTCAGTATGTGCCTCGACAGTTCTTCCGAGAAAGAAACCTGCACATCCGCTATAGCTTACATGAATCTCTGTGCGGTTGAAAATACTCCTTTACGTATACCGGAAGCGTGCGTTAAGTAAGTTTTATATTAAACGGTTCGACTTTTAGTCCAGGCGTCAGCGATCGAAGCTTCGTAGGGAAACTTTTTTTTGCTTTGCGGTCCTTGTGAGCACAGCACTATTTGATGTTATAGCTGTATGCAAAAATGCAAAGTGGAACGCCTGGAACGAAACTGACAGCAAATAGGTGTGAAAAATCATTATGATGAAGTCTTCAACTAAAAGACAATACACACAAATAGCTAGTCTAATTGCAAGTGCAATAGACAATATTAAAATAGTGTGAAACATCGGTGACCGGTTTAAAATCAGATACATTTTTTTATGGGCCCCGTAATTTGATTGGTACACGTGTGCTAAAGAGGTACTTGAAACAATAATTCCGGCAGTAAGTCAACTCAACAAAAAGAATTCTAAGGTCCCACAAGCCAGCAGAGCCATTTTAGAAAAATGAAGGACGAAATACATCAGAATTATAGGCCCTTTTTGGACACTTGAACAAATTTTCAGGCGGCATCCTTTAAAGAAAAAAACTATGGCTCTGCTGGCTAAAGACGAAGCTAGCTGACCACTTGTGAGATTTGCTTCGAAGGCGAAAAATTCAGATCACAAAATTATAGGCTATTTATAGGCATAGTCACTAAATATAGAAAGTACCGCAATCCATTGGGCCCGTGTGTTAGAGAGAGAACGCATGTTTTTTGCCCAAAAATTGCGGAAGTTACCAGATTTTAGTAACTTTAATGTTAGGGATTGTTCCACCTGTTTGGAGACATCTGTCAAGTAGGTATTTGAAATTTGAATTTTCTTTTACTAATAAATCAAATATATAGCAAGTTGTTGTGTTTCAGGTTTTAAAAAAAGTAATGTTAAAAGTGTCTGAGTTGTCTATGCATCTTCTCTTGTATTATAGAAGAAGAAAAGTTGAAACGATATTCCTGAATTGGAAAGAAGTACAAAAAAACATTAAAATTATTCGTCTCATTATATTATTAACGAACCTCGAGATCGTTTATAATTCGTTTATAGTTTTGTCTGTCCGTCTGTCTGTCAGTGTGTACGATAACTTTGTGTAGAAACGTCCGATCGCTTTAAAAATTGATATACACATGTTCTTCAGGATATAACAAAGTTCACAATTGTTTTTCGGCTACGTAGACCAACGGGCCAAATAGTTACAGACCAAAAACTGCGCAAACCTCCAAAAAGGGTTTCTAACTCTTGTTACAAAGAACATATGAATGTCCGGTTTTCTGTGTTAGTAAATATTCTTAAACTTCAGGCAACTATGCAGATGCAAACAAATACTGCGCATGCGCATAACAACTTTTGTATTTGCGCAATCCTAATTTTTTATTTGTTAATATATTTAAATGAAATTCTGTATCTAGGCACCTCCAATAAAAGTGAAACTAATGCCAAATCAAAAAATTTGTTTTGCGCATGCGCAGTCGGTTTTCTTTTATTTGTTAAGGTATTTAAATGAAATGTTGTATGCAGGCACCTCAAATAAAAGTAAAACTAATGCCATTTCAAAAAATTTGTGTTACAAGCTATGCTGATCAGGTGGGACAGAATCAACCCCTTTTAGGGTGTATTGTAAAAATGATGTATGTGTGAAGATCTGGAGGATTGTTTGGTATTCAGTTGTATCGGATTTTTGAAGTATAAGTTAGAGTTTAAATAAATATATTAATTGGGCGAAAGCCCGTTGAGGGCCCAGAACAAGAGAGGGACAATAAATAGACAATAAATAAATAATTTTTATTTATCCACTACATCTCCGAGAGGGGCAAAATCAAACTGATCTGGATGATAGTTTTTTTTGTTTAAAGGATGCCGCCTGAAAATTTGTTGTAGTGTCTAAAAAAGGCCTATAAATAGCCTATAATTTTGTGATCTGAATTTTTCGCCTTCGAACAAATCTCACAAGTGGTCAGCTAGCTTTTCTTAGCCTGCAGAGCCATAGTTTTTTTCTTTAAAGGATGCCGCCTGAAAATTTGTTCAAGTGTCCAAAAAGGGCCTATATAATCAGCCTATAATTCTGATGTATTTCGTCCTTCATTTTTCTAAAATGGCTCTGCTGGCTTGTGGGACTTAGAATTCTAAGCTTTTGGATTTGTATTATAATTATAGAACGTTTAAGTGCAATCAAAATACTATAGTCGACAAATATTGTACCGTTAAAACCACTTGCCAAATTCTCAACAGACCAGCTTCCTAGCTCAAAGCAAATATTTAACCAAAAAAAACTTTTTGACAGTCTTAGATCCTTTATGCCTAATATACACTGCCAACATTGAGAAGTCTGATCGAAAAAGTACGAATTGTTTTGGATTCTACGCACCAAAATTAATAAGAAAAAGTGTTTTCCCGAGAAATTTTGGTGGAGTCGATTTTTGTTAAAAAAGGAAGGTTATACACTGCCTTTTTTTGAGGCCCGCAAAAAAAATTGTCTCCGATCGACCCGGAAAAAATTTCCTTATAGAATGTGGCCTGTAGAATCCATATTTTCAAACAGTTCCAAGATTGGGCTACTAGTTCAAAAGTTACAGCCCTTTGAATTTTCTTTCGAAATTGGTTTCTAGTCTATAACTTTTTTTTGAGAAGTCTGATCGAAAAAGTACGAATTGTTTTGGATTCTACGCACCAAAATTAATAAGAAAAAGTGTTTTCCCGAGAAATTTTGGTGGAGTCGATTTTTGGTAAAAAAGGAAGGTTATACACTGCCTTTTTTTGAGGCCCGAAAAAAAAATTGTCTCAGATCGACCCGGAAAAAAAATTTCCTTATAGAATGTGGCCTGTAGAATCCATAATTTCATATTAATTTGCTGTATCTGCCGTTTTATTACTTGATACTTTGAAATATGCCTGGCGTCGCTGCCTCTCTCAGGATTTATGGCCGTTTGTACCGACAAATTTAAGTGGAGCTAAGCTTAAGCGTAGCTTAAAATCTATGGCAACCATTGTCTCAATAATCGTTGCCGTGGATTTCAAGCTACGCTTAAGCTAAGCTCGGCTTAAATTCGTCGGTGCAAACGGCCATTAGTCAACTGTCGTATAGGGATGCGTCCCTGAAACATTAAATTCTCACAGGAAAATCTTGGTTGACCTCTTACAGAATTCAAGGTAAACGATTATTTATTGATTCCGGTTAATTTTTTATTGGTAGGTACTTAATTGAAAATTGCTTTGTGTTGGATTGCTTCTAGTGTTTTGTGCATCTTTTTGTTAACACAGTACTCAACGCATTTTCCCTTTGCGATCTTGCGATCCATCAAGCGTGCGAAAACTGTTTAACGATCTTTTAAAAAGTGCATAAAGTCCCAAATCGCGAAATTGTTCTGCAATTGTTTCCCTTAAAACAGTAACTTCGTGACAATGCTTCGTTGAAAAAGAGACTTTTTTTTAATTTTTGCTCATGTTTGTGTATGTTTTTTTAATTTTAACGTTACAAGGCATCATATACATAATTAATAATTGTAATTCCTAATCGGAATTAATTTAGTTTTGGCGAAAAAAAATTTTTTTCTCAGTTTTTTTGTAATAAAACCTGGCATAAGTTTTGTAGGTTGTACACAGAAAAATAAGGTATTTGGAATACCCTAATAAAAGTTGTAGCTTGCATTTTGAAAAAAATAGTTCGATGCCGTTGCGGCGCTCCAAAATTGTTAGTTTAACACGGACCGTTATTTTCCGTTTCCGTATGCCTAATAGGCATATCCAAAATTTGAACCGAATCCGTCGAGCCGTTACCTCGGAAAATTGCCAACATACATACAGACGAAAAAAAAATTTACTCTTTGAAAGTTAATACGTGAGCAGGGGAGTGGGACTAAATTTTTAGGGAGGATGAATATGAATAGGGGTGAAAATCGTATGAAGGCAATTTCCGTTGAAGATCAGAGGCAAAAGTGTTCAATGGCAAAGTTGTAGATCGTGAAGAACTCTACAACTTTCTTTTCAGCCACTTTCTTACATAACCAACAAACTCGTGGAAAACCGTGTTTTTTGTTTTATTTCCGCAAAAATTATTTTCTTTTAACGAGACTTGGTTGAAATGTAGTTTTTTTATGATTCAAGTAACTACAAATTTTTTCAATATAAAAAATATTGGTTTTTCCGGCAAAAATCTTATAAAAACGCATACGTACTCTTGCTACGGAATGTTTTTTTTTTCCGAGGGGCGAAATAAATCACCTTTTGCAAAGCGCGTGCCTTGGAGGAGTAGTCGACTTCGGGCGCCCACAAGTTACCCTCGGCTGCGAATTTTGTCACGCGGTTTAAGGTTTTGTTCGCAGCCTCGAAGCGCCAGCCCCAAAAATGTAATAGTATTTTGTTGAGGGATTTTAGCGAAATTCACGAGCGCATTTATATGACTGTAGGGGCGTCAGAACTGGATACCGATAAAGAGAATGTGGTAGTCTCCGACAAGCTCTTACTGATGGTGCAGTGAACTGTTGGTGCAGTGAAAACTTCAAACGTGAATTGTGGACAATAGAACATTGATCTGCCACACAAAAATTAACTGAAGTCCGTTCGATCTCACACAAGGATTTTGATAATTTTTTTATTCGAAATTAATTAGTTCACTCAGGATTCATAATATGTTTTACTCTAATTCTACCTTTTTCGTCATTTGGAGAACTGGATCTTCATCATTCTCAAATTGTTCCTGTTCTTCAAGCTCCTCCTCGTCATCACTGAATTCCTCAGGTAATTGACGTTCAGCATTCAAAGAATGACCAGGCTACTCCATTTCACAAGAAGTGTCTTCAGATTCATTTTTACGAAAGATGTACCTGCAGAATTTTAAATTTCATATTGTGTTTTTTTCTATTGGGTGTTACCATTTCTTTGTTGCTTATTTCCTTTCCTTGGTTTGTGTAAAATTTTTGGTTTTTTTTGTTGATTTTTTACACTTTTCTTCCATTTTTTTGGTTTTTGGGTCGATAATCTCCGGAGACGCCTCTGTTCCGGTTTCTGATAGCTGGCGTTTATTTTTAGGATCGAATGATAATTGATCGATTGCTGATGAAAGGAGCTAATAGCCATTTCCAGTGGTGGCTTTACCTGTTTCAATTTGGGATGGAGCGTTGCTAGCTCATGGGGTTTATTCAGGAGCTTTTTGGGTGTTGAGATTAGATTACAGAAACACTCACCACTAACCACACGTCCTCACGGCACAACGTTTACTCCAAAACTGAGCACTTCATAATAAAAACTTGGAAAAATAAACTCATTAATATTATATTCAGAACCTTACATATCGCAGTATATTTTGAAGCAATTACGAAACTTTCACATTGCGGTGTCTATTATTCCATTTGTATAGAAGCAATAACTGGCACGAAATTGTTACAAAAACAAAATATATTTATTACGCGAGTAGACATTAAATTCAAACATATTCCTACAAATCTCTAAAATGAGAGAAAAAACCTAATCCTAACTAAAATAAAAATTTTGCTGCTGGCCAGATACTTGAAATTTCAACTGATCAAAAACCATTCCATGAAAATATCGTACCGATCTTTTTAATCAGAAATAGACACCCCTAACATAGCGATGTCGAACAATGGAAACCAGGAAAATCCACCAAAGTCATGATTGTCGTCGCAATCTTGAAACTTCACTCATAACAAACGCGACAAATTTATAACAATGCGCTGCTTATTTGAGCGCTCATTGATAATGGAAAAGTTTTCACTTTACGTTGACTCAATTGTTAATATTGTCGCATTTGGTTCCGCAATTCATATCATTTATTCGCGTATCTCGTGGTACTGTTTACATCCACAAAAGTTAATTCAAACGAAATTTTTGAAAAATAAGATGGCTTTCGCTTATTTAAATACCCCCCTAATTTTAAAATTTCGAATTGCCGTATAACCCGGAATTGTAAATAAATCTTCGTTGTGAATATTTACAAATTGTGAAAACAATATGTCGAATTTACGGAAACATTTTCTATATTTCCGCTTGTTGAAAATAAAAAGAAGCAACAGCCGAAAAAAGTTCCCTTAGGAATTTTTGCATCTCTGACGCCTGCCCTATTTATAACAGCAAGAAAAACTTTGTCTCCGTAAAAAGTCGCGCGATTTGATCTTTTTGCAAGGAAATTATGTATGGTTATGTATTCTAGATGCAATTTACTAAATGGAACGACGGTGCCGGAGGGAGAATTTATTCGTTTTGAGGGTGATGCAGTTCCCAGATCAACCGACGTCGTTTTCATTGTGGAGGCAAAGATGTGTAACAAGGATTTGAAATCTAAACGTAATATGGACATACTGATCGATCTCATCCATAAAGAGCTTTTCGAAATGAACATCACAGATAACAGGTGGGTAACAAGGTAGGTATCCACAAAGTTTACAGACATTGCTGTTACAGGTATTCTGTTGTAACATTTGGTGGAAATGGAGTTTTTAATTTACCCCGAAGCATTGCTATTGATGGAAACCATTTTGCAGATTATCGTTCTATCAAGCCATATTTTAAAAACATTCCAACCGGTATGTTAATTTAAATCTGTGTATATCTCTCCATATTGCCTGTAGGTAATGGAAGTGACGACATTTTTGCTGGAATTGTGTTCGCGACAAAGTTAGTATTTCGCCCAGGAGTTTCCAAGACATTTATTTTGTTGCCTTGCTCGGATTGTCTCGAATCTTCTATGAAGGTACGTTAACGTAAACGAAATTTAGTAAGTCGTTGTTAATTGCTCGCTTCTTTTAGTTGGACTACGCTATTTTGCACCAATTGCTGATAGAAAACGACATCACGCTACATATATTGATGAACGAGGAATTTCGATTCCAAAAGTCGCGAGTAAATAAAATCTTTTTCGGTAGGTTTCGTACATGTTGTTTCTTTCCTTGGAGAAACTACACAATCGAGGGAAAATAAGTTAATTTCGATTGCCGATTCTCTCAATTTAACGGATGAGCAATTCTAAATTAAAACCTTTCGAAACGTTTTCGATATCAGTTCAGTTTGTATAAAATTTTCATTATCCAGCAACGAAATTTGAATCTGGGATAGCCAGATTCAAATTTCGCCGCTGGATAATGAAAATTTTATCCAATTTGCTTTTTATTTTTGATGATTCGGATATTGATCATTATTTACGGACATGTTTCTTTTTTATATAGGCATGGATGGAACTCGCGCTTTTACGAAGAACGATGTAAGGGAGCTTAAGGGGGATAGTGATTTACTAGGACAAGTGCGAAAACCTAAATCAACCTTAGGGGTTTGCATGTCTTTTGCTAGGGATACTAACGGTAAGTTAAAGTTTTAATGTTTATACTGGTTTTTTCAAAGAGATATGATATATCAGGAATAACTTCTAACTTTTTCCTCACACGGTGCGTATAGAGTGTATAAAGTTCAACTTCAGTCACGATTCAGATGAGAACACATTGTAATTGGCTTTGGAGTGGAAGTGCTATTGTATAGATTATCGAGCACGTCGCGAGAATTTGCAAATAATTAACAGAATTAACAGCCTAATTCCACGCTTAATTAGGCAGAAAATAATACATACAATGGTGGAATACGTAAAATTAATGGTAATAAATGCATTTCTGTAGGTTGTGCTTACAGTAATAACAATTACCCCAAATTCTACACCTCCACAATTATATTATTACTTATTGACGATTTGAATTTGTTACTAATGGGTAGATTCAATAGCAATTCAGAATTTGCCTTTCTGGTAAGGGTAATAGATTAATGGTGTTAGAACATTGATTTCCAAATATTGAATTTATGAATACAATAATGCTGTGCTCATTTTTGTAGTATTTTTTGCCAACAAAATTAGTGCTCTTATTGTCTAAATTTGACGCTCCATTACGCATTTTGTGCTCTTTTGAATCATTCGGTTTTTGATAATGGGATGGTTCAAGCGTATACTTGGCTTCTCCTGTAAAATTGGCAGTACGCATTCAACAGGATACAAAAGCGTTATACCCTATAAGTGCTTTCCCGGTCGATCTATGATCTGTCAATTTTCCTTAAAGTAGCAAGTATATACATATATTTTAAAAGGAAATGTTTGCACGTGCAACTTTAATACATAAAATAATCACTTTCTAAGAGAGTTATAAAGCCTTAAAGTTTCAATGTAAATCACCAATATCCTCAGCAAAAAATACGGAAAAGATACAATAACTTACGAAAACTATCTAAAAGCACAATCAATATGCTGCTCTCAATCCGGACAAAAATCTGCAATTTATTGCAGTTATTAATTTTAGTGAACATGAAGCTGAGAGATGAAACAATTTTTTTTATTATTACTTTTTGTACCAGATGAGCGTTATTACATCCTTATTTGTAGTTTTAATTAATTTTCATATGTTATTGATCCTTTCAGACACATTTTCTGTCGAGGGTATGTTTCCGGGAATATTTAATATTCTGTAGCTCTGTTATTAATTAATTCATAGTAGTATGTTTAAAGTGTTTTAATACCCAGAATTTAATTTGCTTCCTATATTTTTGAAATAGAATGCTTTGACAATGTCACAGTCGGAGATTTCATACATCTAACGCGCCTAGTGAATAAAAAGTTTACGTGTGTTTATTTCAATTAATTGGGTGTGTGTCACTGTTCAACATCAAGAGGCTTCAGACCTAAGACAACAGAATGAAATAGTGAGACATAGTTCCTCGACTGACTGCAGAATGACGGGAATACGCCTTTAAGCAAGAAGAATTACATGTTAAGCTCTTTGCCATTTTACTTCTCTCCCGAAACATTGGTCCTTCGAGCCGGATTAATTTCACGATAAGTCAAGTAGTGTCGACGTGTACTCAACATCCATATCAAATACTCCAGCGCAGTTACGTCGAAATAATGCAGACTTCACTGGACATTTTGTCAAAATCCAACAAAGACAGTCGTTATTGGTTCTATCCCTATGTCATTAAAGGATACCTACATCCTTTAATCTGTGCAAAGGTATTTTAACCGAACAGTATCTTCTACTTCATTTGCATATTAAGGGACATGGCGTTTGGTAGTGAAATGGAATTAGCCACTCCGGTCAGGGAACGCGGTCACATTAAAGGGAACGTTGCGCGCTTTAAAAATTTCATGCAAACTACTAACAATGAGAGTAGTAAAACTCAGGCTAAATATCGCCTCAAAACTTTGAAAACTGTTGGAAAGAATTTCAAAGTATCCAAAATCAACTTCAACATTTCGATAACACTCCAGCACAAACAAACGAACGCGAATTATTCGGGATCAACATAGAAAATCGTGATTTATTAATTGTGGAGAAACTAGATTTTTTTACGGTTCGCGAATGGGAGAATACTAAAATTGGAGGCCACTGTCCCACATATTTTAATAATTTTTTTAATAATTTATTATCCCTCTCTTGTTCTGGGCCCTCAACAGGAATGCGCGTTCAGATTTTTGTACGAATGAGAGCGACATATTGATTGTGCTTTTAGTTTTTTTTTGGTTTCGGCCGTTGGTCATACAGCCAATCTCTAATGGGAAAATATAAAAACAAAACAAAACAAAACTCATAAACGTAAGGACATTTTCAGGACGTTTTTAATTGAGCACACAAATTGCTGTAAGCTTTTACTTTAGGGAACCTCTTCGCCAATTTACGGAACAAAGAGGACTTTTTTTCGAAAATTGATGGATAAATTTTAGTGCAATTGTTCCTTTGAAAATTTCCAAAAAAATTCTTAAAATTGTTCATATTCACACAGCGTATTTTATATCACTTGAAATATTGCGAAAGGTATTCGTAGATGAAGAGCACAACCTTCGGATTCATATAATCAATTACGAAGGAATGTTATTTAGGCTCTGACATTTTGTTAATGAAACCAATTGTATATACCTAATTTGATGTATTGGTTTTAGGGTCTATATTTACGGCAAAGAAGTTGGAAGCAGATAAAAAGAATGCAATAAAACGATTTGCCGCCGTGTTTGCTAAAAGAGTAGCCCATTCCGCAACGCCCAAGAAATGCCAAATATGTGAATGCACAGCACCCAATACAGGATTATCTTATATGGAATGTTTTCCATGCCACTATCCAGTTTTTGCGTCGATTAATAACGTAAGTTGTATATTACTATTTTAAAATTTTGTATGTATTTAGTTTTGTTTCAGTAACAAAATAGATGCATAGCACTTAATAATCAAACACTATTTCTTATTTTCACGAAACAAATTTTGGTATTCAATAAAATAATAAACCGCTAACAACGGAATTACGACGGATTCTCAGTATGTTTTTGGCACACTTTGTTTGTTTTTCTTAATCGAAATACACGCGGTTGCAAAAAATGCATCAATTGTTTTAGGTTGAGTGGAAGAGCTGTCAAGTATGAATTCATTTTTGACTGAACTTAGGAAATTAGTTATTATTACATTATGTGTTGGCTTCTGCCATTGAATAATGAAATGAGTTTCAACGCTTCTGGTCTTATCTTATTATGGCATGTTTTGACCAAAATACAGGCGATCACCCAAAATGCACTAAATTGGTATCTGAAGTATCGAGATATTGTCGAGGATATAACGGTTTTCTTGTTCAAATTTTTTGGGTGTGAATGGATTTGCTTGATTGTAGAAAGTTGAGAATATCTCAAAGATCAAAATCTGCCTTAAGCGCTTCTACTCTGGAAGTGTTTACTACCTTAACTCGGTGGTTAAAAATTACAGCAGGTAAAGATAAAAAAGTGAATTTTACAAGAAAACAACGGGAAAGCAGTTTCATGTGGAGCCTTCTTTAAATAACTTGAAACATCCTGGTAAAAGTCCCTTGAATAAATTGAGTCGGTTTCTATTTTGTTATGACGTAAAAAGCAACGAAAACGCCCCCGTTATAACCACCCCAACTTTCAAAAAATGTTTTTTAAATAACTCAAAAACTAATAGTGGTAGGTAAAAATGCTAAAGTACTATGCGATCAAAAATGAGTCGAGTTACCTTTGAAATTTTTGTTTACATGGGAACTATAGCACTTAACTCGGACTTTCAAAGGCGACTCGACAGCAACTCATTTTGGATCGCTCGTTACAAAAATATGGCTTTTTTACTACAAATGTTAATTATTTTTATTCCGTTATGCCAAATATTAGATGATATATAGTTGGATTTGCAGTTCAAACTTTTTTAAACCGAAATGCAATTCATACGAATTTGTAGCTCTTGCAATTTCCTACAAAATGTTTTTTTGATGGAAACACATTCTCGTTTCGCTTTGGAGTAGGTAATTTTATGATACGGATGTGCTCATGCGATCCAGACCATTGCTGTGAAGTGCCTATATATTCATGGAGTATGCAATTTCCTAAAATTTTTAAACGCTTTAGTAGGTATTCAATGGCGCACGTTGATTCCTTTCGTGATAATATTAAGATTTTGAACGTTTATGTCATTAAAAATGAACCAGTCAATAATGATCTTGGAAGGCATCACTTGAGGAGTATAACTTTTATAAAACACTTTAGCGATATATCATATCGTTTGACAGTTTCTTATAAGCGATATATTCACTCCATTACAAATACATCATAGTATAAAACTTTTAAAGCCGCAGTAATTGACTGCAGCTCAATGTTACATATTCGAGTGACCTGTTCAGTACCTGGTTTTCGTTTCCCACATCTGTCCTGTCTGTCGACTACAGTAGATTTTCTCCCCTTTTAAACATGTCCGCTAGATATACGCAGGTCTAACGATACGGTTTCCGGAAAAGCGTTACGTTTGCATGCAATTATGAGACATGGCAAAGCCGAATTACTGCAGAAGTTTAAAATGCCCGGTCTTCTGGTGCAAACTTTGAGGGGGCGCTTCCTCTTTTCACTGCTTATGCTCTATTTCAGTAAATTAGTGATTTGAAATTTTATGTCCCCCTGTGTATCTTGCAAACATGTACTTGGAGCTTATGGGTTACAATTTTGCGTCAATAGATTTATATTTCGCAAATCCTTCAGAATTAAAATTACAAACAGTTGAATGTAGAGAGGAGGCCTACTTTTCGACACAATTTACTTATAGGCAAATAGGCCCCGCATTTTAACGCCAAATCGAACAACTTAACGGTAATAGATTTAACTACGGGTATATCGTCAGCAACTTTAACTGGCATTGAATTTGAATTGGACAATTTAAATTTTCCAAAACCTTAATAACTGAAATTTTACAGAAATTGAAATTTGAATTTTTTAGATCCTTGAAACCCCTAAATCATAGAATCTAGCAGCCCTTCAAGCTTAATTTTCTTAGAATACTTGAATTTCGTAATTTTAAATCTTTTGGAAATTGTTAACACCTTTTGACTCCAAATACAATTATTGTAATTATGAAACTTCGTAGCATTCAAGTAGGAGAACATACCTAATATTAATACTATGTTAAACCTTGTTTAAGATAATGTCACGAAATGCCAATGTTTATAAATTAATCGACGTGTGTTTGCATGTTTTTGAAAACACAACAAGAAAAAAAATATGAATTCTTTGCGTTACCTTTGGGACGCACTGTATGTAAAATTATCGAAAGACGAAGGAAATATTGGGAATTATTTGCTGGTACTGGTTTACGGCAAAAGAGTCCTTATGCAATTATTTGAATTAAACGGTAAGCAATTATTCAAATACATTAATCACTCTAAAGGATTAATTAAATTTACGTTGCGACTTTATAAAACCGGTCATATATTACACGAAATCAGAAAACAGCAGTGGCCAACGGTATTAGTAAAGCGTATTATCCGAATTGTAAGTGAATCGATTGTATATATTTTAAGCCCACCAATAAAAATGCAGGTTAAATTTGAATTGGTAATATAATTTATCAAAAAGAATGAAATAATTTACTTTATACAACGTAAATGTGGAAAGCAGTATTGCTGCTTCATTCAAGTCATTTGCTCAGAAATATTGTGATCCCGACTTCACGTGGAGTTAGTAGACAAATGTTGGGAGGTTAATAATAGCGTAACAATAATATTCTTGTTAAAAAAATTGTTTTTATTGTTATCGTGGTATTTATATTATCCCTTCGCACATGTCTACCAACTGTACATGATGTACTGATCACAATACGTGTCAAAGGAACTGACGATTCGTCTCTTGTATGGTATCCTGGGCATAATAACAACAAACATCCCCTGCACTGTCACATAACATCCCAATATCCTAATATCTCTCACCTCTTGGTCAACGTTTTCTCATAGTATGAAGTAGCGCGAGCATATGTTTAAACCTTGACCCTGCCCCAGAGGGTTAACTCCCGAAGCCCAAAATCAAATCTCTTCTTCCCTAAACCTGCCTGTGTACCAAAGTTAAGCTTTATATGACAAAGTGATTCTGAGTCATCAATAAAGAATTTGTGGTGTGTCATCGATTGACTTAGGCACTTTTAGACTAAACAATGCATTTTGGTTAAAATACACGTGGTCATCAAAAATGCCTGAAATTTACTAGCAGAAATTTGCTAGAATTTTCCCTTGCAGAAAGTTGATATGTACAGAATTCAGATAACTAAGCTCCCGTTTCTATGATTGTGACGTAACCGTCCATATTTTAATAAATTACGATGCACGGTAATGCAATAATATATTTTCAGGGTTTCAATGAAGATGAAATGTTGGAGGTGATGCAACCCATGGACGAAGATGAAGAATTTGATTACTCAGAGGAATAAAGTCAGATACGTAGTTAAGGTTTGTGTTTTGTGTAAGTTTTATAAATATTGTATTTATGGAAAGAAACGTTAAGTAAATAAATTCATTTTAGTAATTTCTTTTATCTACTACTCGTCGGGAATCAGGATACACCTAAAATTATTTGAACTTTAGAAGGGGCAGTAGGTACTTTTGATTAATTACAGCCAAAGCATTTAAGTTTACATTTTAAAATCTCGAAAGTTTATAAAATTCGCCACGTTTCACTATCCACAACATTTTTCAATACTTCAAAGACTAGTTCAGTAATGTGCAAAGCGGAAGTACACTTGCGAGTAAACAAAAATGAGAGGTCGATCCTATGTACCAAATGCTTCCTCGATAGGATTTATTAATTAATTCTTCATTTCGTCCACTGTACGTCCTGAAGCTACTTATCCAATGAAAAATACCATTTTCTATGTGCCCTTGGTGCAGAGATCTAAAGCCCTCAGCCGAACGAGCAAAATTTGTAGTATTAATTTAATAAAAAAACATACCACTAACAAAACATATTACAAAGGATGACGCTATAAATTAATTCACTCCTACCCTTTTTTTCCATGAAATGGCAAAATTAATTTTAGTTGTAATGGTAAGAAATCGTGTGATAAATCCCCTGCTTGAAATTAAATAACAATGGTGTCAATGGAGTCAAAATACCGCAAATCGATAATTGTCTGGGACATAAGACCAAGGTGGTGAAACAAAATTCTTCTTCGCAAATCCAAAGCCGTTTTCCGCGATTACTTTACCCCTTTCAAGGTAGTCGACTAGGAAAATGCCCCTTTGTATCCCAGAACACTGACGTCATCACTTCCCCGCCGACGTCACCGTATTCGATTCTATAGGGATCCTGATAGGATTCTCAGAGTCAGGTAAGACGATTATGAAAGTTGTAAGCAATTCTGAAGGTTCTGAATGTTGTAGAGGTACTAAAAATGTACCGGTACTAAAAATGTACTAAGAAGGAATCGCAACAACCGCCAAACCTAACGAATTGTACTAACGGTTTTTCCTATTTTTCAAAGAGAAATTTTAAAAAATCCTATCAGAAGATGGTCAAATAGAGAACAAAAAAACCTAAGAAAGTTACTAAATAATATGGGGACTTCGTCTGTACTTATTTGTACAAAAAAATAATTATTTGTGCCCTATTGCTACCGACTACTAAAAAGAAAATCCGAAGAAAATGAATGAATGAAGACGTGGGAGTAAGTCGGAAACTGTTAAAGATAGCTATGATAGGAACATATAAGATCAAAATATGCTAATTTTAATTCTGTATCAAAGGCAATAGTAAGAAAATGGTCATTTCATTTAAAAAAAAGCTAAGTTTTTAGTCTTTGAAATTTAGCTCTCCATAAGTGCGGTCATACGCAACTTTTTTTAAGTGCACTAAAAGAAAGCCCTATTCTTTCTCTATGCACTGGTAAAAATCGGTTGCCATAACTACAACCGTTTTCATGTAATCAATTTTCGAGGTACCGTTTGCATCGGTCATTTTTCGTCTTAAAGTTAAAATGTACAAGAAATCCTTAAGTACAAAAAAGTGGATAAAAGTCCATTAAATAACAGGTTGTAAACAGAAGGACATATTTCGTAGCGATTGAGAGCTAATTTTTCGATAATCAGATTATCCAAATGGTTTCCATTGGAAACTGAATGTGTATTGATATTGGATGATTAAAAACAGGCCAAACAGGCGATTTTGTTTTATGGGGAATAAATTATATATTATTATTATTATTATATATATATATATTATTAAATTATAAAACCAAAGCCTTTTATTAATTTTCCACTGACATATTTGAGGTAATGTCTACTTTTTATATGCATATCTTCAGTTTGCTTCATTTTCAAAATTGTTTTGAAAAAACTATGCAGTGAAGAAATAACTTCGGGCAGTGAATACTATTCCAATGAAGGGCGAGTGTGTAAAAAACTCAAATGTTTCTAACTGCCAGCTCAGAACCTAGTGAGGATAAAGACGCAAATGAAAACGATATAATATTGCAACAGGTACCAAATTCTGCAAAACCTTGAGGATTCTGCTATAGCACTTCCACTCCCAAGAGAAAAAAGAGGCTCAGAAATCTCGGAAAATGGAAGAGGAAAAACAGAAACGCTTTGCTGAGAAGAATAAACGGTCATCATTTTTTCTTTACTCAGAATCAAGGAGGAATACGAAGAATTCATTTTGTTTTGTATTAATTATTTCCTTTCACAATATTCTCCTTTTACTTTTTACGATTATGTAATGTGTAAGTATGTACCTAAACCTATACTTGGTTGATTCAGTGTCTTACCATTGAATACAGAATTTATGATTCAATGGTCTTACCAAAAAGTGCGTCAAATAAAATTTTTGCCCATTGTACCATGAGTTTTTATAATTCACAGTGAGAGCAAAATGATGAGTCCAAAATTAAAAATGTCTCTTTCCTAAGATCTCTAAATGTACCCTTTCGCTGTTAAGCGTATACAATTTTTAATTGGGGCATATAGATTCCAGAAAAAGTCGATCCTTTACGATTTTACGGATCATTTGTATTTTTGGACGCGACGTCTAGGTACTACATTGCGCTACGATGGCAGGATACCTTAAATTTCCCGTGTAGTGAGGACAAACGGCTCTGAATAAATCAATTCTTTCCGAAGCAAAGCGATTTTATCATCAATCGCGATAAATTTGCCGCCCCTGTTTTCTTGCCGCCTTGGGCTTTAGTCTACTCCACCTCTGTTTCATTTTGGAAGACACTGAAATTTCACTTTCTTTCACAATAGTTACTGCAACGCATACAGTAGGTATAATTAAAATAATCAATATTACTAACAAACCGTCTAACATGGAAAATCAATCAATTACCGCTCACTGTTTCTGGAAATTATTCTTGGCTTTAGAAAAATCACTCAAAAAATATTTTTTTATCGAAAGCCACTTTCCATTTTCTATGAAAATAGAACCACAATTTTACGTATGCGAAGCTCCATTGCAAGAATTTCGAATCCAATTGACGCACAATAATGCAGATTTAGCGATACTCGGAAGACTACTTCTCACACTCCCCCAGTGTCTGGACCATCGTCATCTAATTGGCAGTGTCAGTCACTTCGTATTCACGTACAAAAAAATTCGAGTCGCCATCCAGCGAAGAAACCACAATCGATCGAACATTCCACTTCCTCGCTGGCCATTGTAGTTGAATTTTCGGTGAGCATCTTCATAAAGTTATTGCAGCATTAGACTTTCCAGTTTTCTGAAAGGCCCAATTGACATTTATCACGAGAGTTGCGAATTCAGACGTTTTACAGAAAAGTCAGTCAGTAATTAACAAAATTAGAAAACTTTCAATAAAAGAAATATAATTTATTATGCAGTACCAAGAATAATAACGTTACTTATAAGTTATAATGGGAAATTCCTGCTGTTTGTTTAAAAGAGAGTTTCATATGCTACACAGCATGAAAAGAAGCCCTTTTTAGTTCGCTTCCCCTTCTTTGTTTTTATCATTTAAAAGATTTGTATGGAAATAGCTTGCAGCCAAAGAAAACCCTGCGTAGTTCGCATATTATTTATTGTTATTGTCGCTCTACCTGCGTATGTTATTCATGCGTTATTACTAGTCAGTATTCTTTCTTTGCTTGTGTTTCAAAATTGGTTACGTGGTGTAATAGCAATTTGAGATAACGCGTTCGCATTTGTAGAAAGCAGACGGGTTTACAAGAAGAGAATTCTGCTGGATCGATGTACCTAGTTAATGGTGTACGTAAGGGTTTCTGATAACATGATTACCTAAAATTGTACAACGCGCCATCGTCTACTCCACGTGTCTTTAAGGGCATTTCTGATTTATTGGACTATCAAGGAAACTACGACGGGACCACGTATAGGTCCATGAACTTTGAAGGTGTTCTCGAACGTGACACTTTCGTGATAGCGAACGCAGACCGTTGCCAGCACTAGAGGGTGCGCCAAACGGAGGGTTCTAGGGCGCAAGCTTGTTGGTGTGGGAGAGAGCGTGCACGATTGGGGGTGGAAGAGCCTAGGGATATGTGATTTAGTTTCTTCTCTTTTTTCGCGATGATCGTACGCAGGGTTCGAAAAATCGTTAACCATCAACGACTGTGTTTCTTGCACTCATTCAAATGCTTACAAAAACTAAGAAACTTGTGATGGCCCGTTTTATACCATAGTTAGTGATCACTACGGTGATAAAATGTGAACGAAACTCTTTGTACGTTTTTCAAAATATGGAATGTGTGATTCCGCGGTGTTAATCCAACGCGGCCACCGATATGTGGGGGATCTTCTGGCAATTCTTTGTTATATCGGCGGTTATATGTTATAATAAGCGTGTCTTCGGTAAGCACATAGAAGCGGTCCGCTTCTGTCTTTGTTACCTACCCCTCTCTATAACTAAAACGGTCGAGGGATACATTACTGTTGACTTCCACAATTAAACTAATCGGCGTAGTTAAATGTCCTACAAATAATGCAATTTAGCTAAGAGTAGCCTAGGGTGGAAAGAATCGCAGCTTTTTCTGTTTGTAAGCGCTAAAGGTATAACACTTCAATCTTAATTAATATTTAAGCGCGCGGTCTATTGTTTTAATTAACCTTTCTTCTGGTGTCACACTTACTTTGTAACATTTTGTATAGAGCTAAATGTTTCAATTTATGAAGTATCTACACGCTACCAATTAGCCTTGAAGTTACTGAGGGTAACATTAAAAAAAAGCTTCTAAACTCAGAATCTTACAGCGTCTTGGAATAAGCAATCCATCCATCCCGAATTCCACTGGAGCATTATTTGTATATGACATGTTAAATAAATCAAAATATAAGGGTGTAAATTATATCACCTTAGGGAATCAGGTGCCATTCCTCATTTGGAATAAAGTTGAAGAGCACAACAAATCTTTGTAGTGACAACGTTTATTAAAAATATTTAAAAACAGATTGATAAACTCACTCCTGCAGTCAATGCTTCTTTAGCTTCATGTATAGAAGCATGCCACTTTCCAATAAAGCTATTCTAGGCATGACACGTTTGTTGATTGCATTCCCTTGTTCTGTTTTTTCCTGTATTAGCAGTTAATTGTCGGTCAATTATACATTTTTTATCGTGCGAAAAGCCGGAACATTTTTTTTTATTTCTAACGTTGTGGTGTAGGAAAGGTAATCTAAATTTTTTAATGCGGCCATAATTTACAAACACATTTCGCGTGTTACTTATCGAGATTACCGTCGACAGTTTACGTGACACAAGATGACTTCGTTATACGTTCTAAACCTGAAGTTGTATTAGAATCGTTCCAGTTTCATTCAAATTTGTTACACCTACCCCTTACATTATTGTTGCATTTTTTTTACGTGACAATAGAGCGTTGTCCTCTCGAACTAGATACCTCAAACAGTCTCGTATCATTCTTCACAATTAAACGGTCGATTTGACAAGATAAAGATACCAAACATAGACTTGTCAGATGGACAATTACCATTACACTTTTAAATGAGGATACGTTTGACGTCTTCCATTTCACTAATTACATAGGATTACAACAAATTAGCAACCATGAAATAAAAGAGAATATAGTAATATGGAAAATCGAAAGGTGTTGTGTGTGTGTGTGTGTGTCCTCGTGGGGGTCATCACCATGGAAAGCTTTGAGTGAGAACCGAATGCAATTAGCCGACAAACTGTTTCAATAAAAGCTTTTTAATAATCATTATGTACTACCTATTTACATTGTTTGCATTCGGTTTTTAATAAAAACATATTCAGATTTGTAATGTTTACCATAAACCGATGCTCATTTATTATTTTTGTGACAAACAAAGTTCTTCAAGCGAATCAAATTTTAATGCATTGTAGGCTAATTTTGTGGGAACACATCCAAGTTTGACATTGCAAAAAAAAGGAAAAATGTTTTTAGTTTTAGTTTAGTCTTGAGTTATTGTCAAATTCTGCTTGTGAAATCAGTTTGAATATTATAAACAACTTTTTTGGTTAAACGGCAATTTTAAAACATCAACCCTTCCTAATTATAATAAAAACCCCCGTTGTATGTACAATTAGAATATCCCAGCTGTTTTTCAATAAAGTTGTACCTCATATCAAAAAAGTGGACTTTATGTTAGCAATCCACGAATAATTAAAATGCAATATTTGTTGTAATTAGCACAGATTGATCATGTTTTAAAATCGATATTAATTACTCGTGCCATATGCAACTAGAATATTGCTAAGTTGTATAAATCTAACGTTTAAACAATACAAATATAGTTTATTTAGAACTTGGTCGCTTACATTCAATGAATGACAACCTTTAAATGACGTTGTTTTTCCGTTTCCCCTCTAAATTGGATCCTTACGTCCTTTCAGTGGCCGAAGGAAAATCCGGTTTCTTCTTGGTTCCATTTAAAAATATATTAAAGATCTTTCTTAATTAATCCAGCGTTTGGTACTATGGTCTTGGACACGAGCAGTATCATCTGAGCTGATAGGAGGTAAAGGGCGAGATAATCGAATGAAAGCGTGTTTTGCATAGTTTCTATACGATTTAAAGGCTTTGAGTTATTTCTGATAAGTTTTACAAACTCAGGTGAACAATAATGCCACAGAGATGCAGTTTGGACACTGATATGTTGTTTTTTTTAACGCTATGATACTTATGATAGAATAGTTTTCCCAAAGTTCATGCCATTCAGTACATCTTGATAGGTCGGCATGACTGTTGGTGTTGAAGGTGGTATTGATTTTGTCATCGTTAATATTACGGTGCGTGTGTTAGTGTTGCTCTTTTTGTGTGCAGATTTTTTCAATAAAAGGGAAGAAATAGCCACTTTATCAGCAATAGCAGTGCCATACTACTTATATATTTTAATTTTTTTCAAGTAACCTACGGCCTCGCCTAAGGCAGTTGTGAATTGCTGATTATTATTTTTTTAATGGATGAATATGAAAAGGAACTCCTGAACCTCCAAAGGCGTTACTAAGTCCCTAAGGACTCAGAGAACGACGACGAAGTGCCCAAGGACGAAGTCGATGTACTTGAAACCAGAGTGATGATTCAGAGCCAGAACAAGAACTTGATGTCGATGACTACCCCCTCGTTAGACAACAATAAGTAGTAGCATTGTTTAAATACTTTAAACAATGGTAGTAGATACTTCTTGATTTATTCTTTTCTTTGTACAATGCGTTACTGTTAACATTTTGTGTTCATTTAATAACGTTACGTTTACTGCACTACTACTATTAAGGTTTTTTTTTAAATTAATATATTCATTTGTTTTTATTTTTTTCACTTTTAATGTTTTGTCTTAATGAATTGGCAATAAATATAAAATATTCAAATTAAAGTCAGTTTACAATTTTTTCGCATTGTAATATTTGAGAAGCTCTCAATTATATGCCGTTTAATGTTTTGCTAAACAGTTTTGGTAATAAAGTCGTATGTCATTTTCTTTAATCTATTGGTCTCTCAGACCGGTGCTCGAGTTACAAAATATGGTACGTGTTCAACTAGCACTTTTGCGCAATGGAAGAGGGTCATACCATCGAAAGCTACTGTGAAGTACAGCAACTCCACATACAGGAATACCGCAATATTAAAGAAAATTTTAGTCAGCGGTCCCTGTGACCAGGTGCGTTCTGGAGGGTTAATAATCTTGGTGGTTCGGATACCACGAAGTTTCTGGGACGTTTTTCAATGAGTTCAATTATCTCGTACAAGAATTCGTTGTCCTTGTCATGGTCCCCAAGAGGTTCTAATGCGGTTACCCCAAAATGCCATTCATCGCACCTTTCTAATGCGTCATGCAATTATTGAAGGCGTTTCTCTGTAATCGATACATGTTCCTCAGTTTGTTTAACATCCCGTATATTGTCGACGTATTCCAAATATTCTTTAACTGGAAGGAATGATCGAGTTACATTTCCCTTAAAAACCGCACGGCGTTCCTTAGTTTTGGCTATTCCATTTTCAGGTATGATGTTTAATGTGGGTGTAGTTTCCATTTATTTTAAAAGTAACGCATTAAATTAAACGACCGACATGGTAAGTGATATAAATCCAACGTTTAACAATACAACTTGATCGTTAACATCTTTGTTTCGGTGGTAGTATGTGTTTAAAATAATGATCTACCCTCAACCCCCCGTGGACATCTTAAAAATAAAATTCCTTCCCATTTTGGAATTACGTAATTTTTTTTAACTCGCTCTTACATTGTTAATAATATTCAAATGTGGAGGTTGTAATCTTTGTGGTACATGCATATGTTTGGAGCTTTAGCAGATTGTGTTTAAATCTTCAGTGAACCCTGCAAGGGCATATTAAAAAAAGCGTTTCCCTTTTTTAAAATTCATTGGCTTCTTTTTTGAAAAGTCGCTCTTCAAAACCCTGATAGTATGTCCGTTTAAATGATCTACTATCAACCCCCCAGGAGCGTCTCAAAAATAAAATCCTTTTCCTTTTTGCAATGAAGTCATTTTTTAAAAGACTCGCTTTACACTTTTAACAATCTTCAATATGGGGGTTGTAACTTTAGTAGTACCTCAAATATTTTTTGTTGCCTCGGTGAATTGTATTTAAATGATCTACCATCATCCCTCCAAAGGCATCTTACGGAGAAAATCCCTATCCATTTTGACTAAGAGTTTTTTTTACAAAACTCGCTTTTCCATTTTTAACAATTTTCAAATGTTAGTACACCGATAGTATTTTTGTTACTTTAGTTGATTGTATTTAAATTATGTGCCATCAACCCTCCCAGGATGTCCATTGTTAATCATATTCACATGTGGTTGAAATTTTTGTGGACATACATATTTTTGGGGCTTTAGCAGATTGTGTTTAAATGATCTTTCTCGTGATCTTCCACCAACCCTGCAAGGGAATCTTAAAAAAAATCATTTCTCATTTTTAAAATTACTTCGTCTTTTAGAAAAGTCGAAAAAAAGTAGAATGTGTCTGTTTAAATTGATCTACTATCAACTCCTCAGGAACATCTTATAAATAAAATCCCTTTTCGTTTTGAAATGAAGTCATTTTTTAGAAGGCTCGACACTTTTAACAATCTTGAAGATGGGGGTTGTAACTTTTGTAGTACCTCAAATATTTTTACAAAACTCGCTTTTCCATTTTTAACAATTTTCAAATGTAGGGGTTTTAGTACATCGATAATATTTTTACTTTAGTAGATTGTGTTTAAATGATGTGCCATCACTCCTAAATTCCTTCAGAACTGGGGGCTAATTAAGTGCGAGTAATACAAATTTAGTGCCTTAAAATATCTTAGAACTAATTACTGCAATACAATTTTTAACAAGTGATAATTAGATGCTATAGTTACAAGTAAAATAAATAATCAGATCAAGTAGGAATGTAAGTCAAAATCAATCACCCACTGAGCAACCTTTAATAACATACACTACCTACTCTCTTTAAGCAATCTCTCCGAAGAAAGTAGAAAGTATGCATATGCATATTAATTACTTTTCTAAGATACTTTTCTCTATTGGGGGGTGTAGCTTAATGGTAAGTTAGCCTCGCCCAAATATAAAAATGTTTTTGTGTCCAACGGCCAAAGCAGTAAATTTTTGTTACCTAATTAGCACTCAACTAGCACCTAATTTTGAAATAGTTTAGAAAAAAATTGGATGTAGTAGGAGGCGTTCCTATTTTGAAATTTAGCAATTTTTAAAACAGGTTGCTCTTATATTTTTAACAGTTTTCCAGTATGGAGGTTGTAATTCTGGTCGTACATCAAATATTTCCGTTACTCGGTGGATTCCGTTTAAATGATTTACCATTAAGCACCAAGAACATCTTAAAAATAATGTGTACTTTTTTTAGAAAAACCTCTTACACTCCTAACAATCTTCTAGACGGGGGTTGCAACCTTTCTAATACCTCAAATATTTTCGTTGCTTTGGTGGATTTAGAATCAGTGTGGGGGTTATAATTTTTATACTTAGAACATTAAGTATTTTTTATGTTTTGGTACATTACCAGCAATTGTGGCGAGAAAAGTCAACCATATCAAAAGAAAATTGGGCAATGTGTAGCAATTCGCTTCTTTATTTGTTTCAATGGCAACGGTTCAGAGGCTAGAGACTTCCTTATAAAGTGAATAAACATTGAGCCAAATTAAATGTGAAAGTTAAAATTAAATTATTTACCGAATCCTCGGCTCCGAAAACCATAGAAACGTAAGCGGCATACCGAGAAAATCACTGTAAGAAGCTCGTCTCGGGGACCCACCTAGACTGCTCCTCCTATAAACAAATGTCAAAATAAGTTTTCTATAACCATTGTATATTAAAGTTATTATTAAATATCTACAAGGGTGCTTTATCAGAACTAAATTCTTGTGCCATCTTGTTTCTAGAAAATTCTAGAATTAAACTGTCAAAATAGAGCCTGCAGATATGATCCTTGAAATGCAGAAAAAAAGTAGAATAGGTATCTCTAAACTGTATTATAAATATTTCAGTCGCGAATCCCCCTACATTCTAGCAAACAATGAATCTGAAAAATTCTCATTCAGCTATTTTGGTTAATTTTGAACAATCTAAAGGAATAGATACAGTCAGTCGTAATCAAGTTGTTGTTAATGACACCGCACTCTCCCACAAAACCGTCTCAGTTTGTGTAATCATTCTGGAAGAGAGTCTTTGGACTGAAACAGAGCATGAACCCTTATCCAGCATACCATTAGCTCTATTGAAATAATCCTCTTTGTCCAACATAAGTATTTTATTGCTTTTATATGCCATGTGATAAAAAGCAATCTTTGCGTGGAAATAATTCATTGTTGAAATGTTGACCTACATTTATTTTATCTGTTGCTTGTTTCTCGCGCGAAATCTTTTATGAAATAGGAAGCTATCCAATACCAAATTCTCATTTGTAACGCAAATTTTTGAATTTCAGATTTGGCGAACCTCTCCGTTGAAATGGTGATTATCAAAGCGGGAGAAAATAAATCGGTCGCATGTCCAGGTGTAAGCGAACATTCTTTGGTACAAGAACTCGAATGGTTATACCTTACGCATCATTTAAAGCTCGTAGAATATATGGGAGATAGCACCACTGTATGGACCAATCAACATCGGATATCCCTGCTACAAGATAGTTTTGGCCTAAGTTTCCATCCTGCGATGGCCGAAGATAGTGGAAATTACATATGCTTGGTGAATAGTAGACCAAAACCTGATGCACTGGTTCGGCTCATTGTGCAAGGTGATTACGTTGTTTACTTAATTTAAAATAAGGAAAATGCCGCCATACCGGAAGTATGTTTTGCGAAAACTCGATCAATAAAGCAATTAAATTTTCAACTTTAAAAAAAAATTAATGAGATAAAAACTTGTCTACAGAGCATTATTCGTCCAATAAAACTATCTCATTAAAAGTATTTATTGTAAGTGTACATTACAATAATAATTCATGCTACAAGAGCTGAATACTAACGTTAATGAGACGAAGGGAAATTATCCTGTATTTCATTGTTTTTGTCATAGAGCAAAAAACAGTTGTACTCCGTTCTTTTAATAACGGTCACGGAAAACTCACACTTAACTGCGGAAAAGGTAATCAATGCACAACAGTAGGTAGTTGACGTTAATGCCAGTATCGAAAAAGTGGAGATGCCGCCTAGATTAAATGATATAATAAAAAATATCTGGTCACGAAATCAAGGTCTATTAATTTTATCCGTGGTTGTACATAACAAACCTTCGTCCGTTTTATATTTAATGTATATTCATATTCGTATCCCAATTGACATAATTTCGTGAAATTTTAGTGTCGACTAAACATTTGTGCTCATTTTGTGGTAATTTGTGCTACCAAATTAAAATGTTGTCAAATTTTTCAGACGATGCCACTTCACACTCTGATGCTAACATGGGGATTTTGAAAAAAATTTTTACTATCTCTTAGTTAGTAGTTAGTGAAGTGAGTCATTCAAATTTTTATCAGCCACATTACAGCTGCATACTGCAAGGCCAATATTCCAATTGGCAAAGACTTGTTTTACTATAACTGAACAATATAATGTCGGATAGGAGACATAGTCAAATTGCGGGTAATTACGTTTAATTTTAATTAGCACACGCTAATGTATGTGTCTTCTGGTGTCCATCCACTATCAACAGTCGATACACCTGGGGCCCAGAATAATTGGATGTGTTGTGTGGTAAAGGTAACTAGGAATTGTGTGGTCTGCCTCCTATCCGTAGTCCTCCGTTCCTTCGTTCTGATCTTGAATGAAATTGAGCAGTCCAATTCTCTACTTCGTGCCTGCTTATTTTTCGATCCTTTCGCATAACGCTTGATAAACCGGTTACAATGTGCACGTAGGAATTTTGATAGTAATGCGAAGCCAGTACCTTTCGAGTTTTGCTCGTTGGTCAAGTCCAATGCTCCAAATAGGGTTGGATTGAATTGAAATGACTTTAAACCTCTTCCATATCCGTTAATTAACGAGTTCGTAACGGGTTCATAATTTTGCGATGTCTGTTCGTCTGTCCGTTAGCACGATATTTCCAATTTCGATGAAATTTTACAGGTGTCATTCTCAAATTTGTAGATCAGAGTTCGTGAATTGGAAATGTAAGCCAAAAAATAAGGAAGACTCTTTTGCCATCTCCGTTGGTTATGAACCGAATTGCATGAAATTCAAAATGAGCATATAATAATACCAATGCCAAGCTATAGCCATACCCAGGAGCTCGTTTGATATATTTGATCGTGTGTTAGTTGCTATAATGTTTTGCCAAAATAATTCGTTAAAACTTGCGAACGATTTTCTATGACACACTCGATGACACACTACATTAAGATAAAATTTGAGAGGTAATTTAAATCAAGTATGGATATATCTCATAAATTGGAAAATACGGGAAAAATTCGAAAAGGTGCACGGTAAGTTATTAAATTAAGTTAACAAACTATTATTTAGTAAACAGAGTACTTACAGTCTGACAAACAACAATGAATTGATACGGAAAGTGAAAGGTGCGCAAGGTAAAACTTTATTGGGGAAAGTCGAAACGGTGCCGGTGGTGGGAAATTCAAACACCAACGTACAAGGTGAAAGGAAAGGGAGACTAATAAGCTTACTCGTGCTATTGTTTTTTCAAAGTGGTAATGAAAATTAACGGGATAGTAAATGCCTGGTTCCTGCTGAAAATTTAAATTGTTTGTGACCGGCTTTCATTTCGTAAGAACTAAGTCAAAATGGGGGATCCTTAAGCGGTTTTTTGAAATGTAATGGCCCGAATTTAGGATGCGATTGGCAAAGGGCGCTTTTAAATTAATTTTATCTCTCACTGTATTCTAATTAAAGGTCTCAAAGAAAGGAACCGTTTTCTACCAACTACTGCCCTTCTTTCTCTTATCCTAGTACGGTGAGGAGGGGGAGAGGGGGGGGGGGGGGGGAACTAGTTTTATCCTTCATGCTACTCTAATGAAAGGTCTCAACGAAAAGAATTAATTTCTACCAACCATAGCCCTCCTCCTCAACCTCTTATCGTGATCGGGTATATTCCCTTATACATCAAGAACGGATTGTCGGAAGAGGGTACTCACAAAGGGCGATTGAGACGTCTGCAAGAAATATATTCATTGGTGATGTCAAAACAAAAGCTATTTCGGTAAAAAAAATGCGCCTTATCTGCACAAGTTATACCGTTTTCTATTATATAAAGATTAAGAAAAACCTCATCAGAAGTAGTCTCAGTCTCATAAGTCTATAGCTTCTTATAAGTTATAGTCATAACATTATAAAATACTTAGATTTAGATTAGATATTTCTTAAAAGCCTAGATTTTTGCTTTTGAAGCTGAGAAATACAAACAAATTTTCTTGTGTAGGATCTCTTCTAGAGAGGTAGAATTAATTTCTGTATATAGTGTAAGATGTCCACTCAAAGAGACTAATGCTTTTTATAATGAAGTTTTGTACTTATCTTTAAAAGATTGAGCTCTAAAATTATATTAAGTCAACTATAATCGCATTAGAAGTTATTTCGTATTTGGTGGTGTCTTTTCTATTGATTTTTAAAGGAAGTAATTTAGTGAATTATCAACAACCTTACTACTTTTTAGTATTACTGATTATCTTTTCAGAAAATTTTCACCTTTGGCACAACTAGGGCTGCGCCACTCTTTTTGAGATTTTTCAAGAACTTTAGCATCGCGAATGCAATACCTTTTCAGAAAAGTTTTGTAGTCGTGTTTCGCCATAATGAATACGTAAATTACTGCGAACTTTCTATATGAATATGCAACGTTCCGAACTATTTATTAATTACTTACTTCATTTTATACTTGCTACATAAGTACAGAGGGATGTATATTCGCATATTAAGGGGACAAAATTAATACATACACGCAAATATACTTATTTGGTGCGTGCTAAAGGTTGGTTATCAAAATTGATGATGGAATCATTGGTAGGGTTGAGGTGGACGTTTACAAGTTTACAAGCCTGTGGAAAGGTAATCTGAAGGAGGATTACTTGCGCGTAAGGAGATGGAAGGAATCAAAGGACATAACCTGGTCAGTGGTGGTAGGTTTCCTGACACCGATTTTCAGGAACGTTAGTTGGATCTAGTGAATGTGTAAGATTAGATTTCTACCCTAAATAAATAAGAAAAAAAACGATTAAAAAATGGGAAATTTCGTTTTTTTCGCATTTGACTTCAATTGCTTTAAGGGAAAAATGAAGAGAAATGAATTTGTTTAGAATCAAATTTTCTATAAGATACAGTTGGAATTGAACGTTCATTTTCAAATGTTATTGTGTTTTACGGAAAAATACAAAAAAAGGAATCCCGAAAATTAACAATCTGTTTTTACTAAGTAAAATTCATCCGATCGTTTTGAAAATCCGTATTTGTTCACTTCTTTTAATAACAAAACAATAAGACAAACCCGATCACCGTAGGTATCATAGTCATTCATTAATTAAATAAGCAAATCTAAAAAATGGTGCTTTGTCTTTCACATTGGGCCACTCTCAGAGCGTTCTCAATTTTTTTTACAGTTAGTGAACTCCTTTTTCAACAATTGTGTCGATGATTCTTGCAAATCTACGGACTGTGGAATTTTTTCTTTCAAAATCTGAAGAATTTTCTTAGTTAACAAATGTAATAATTTCGAAAATACAACAACAAATGTAAATCTATAATAGGCGAATGAAAAGCTCTCGGAAAGACCTACATTTGAAAAAAATACGTCCAAATCCAATGAATAGTTCACGAGAAATCAACTTTTGTCTTTGGTCTTGTTTTCAAGATAACCAAAAATAATTTTGCAAATCGGATCGCATGAGACGATGAACTTTTTTTATGCTTCTATTTGACCAAAATATATGATTTTTATTAATCAGAGTGCACCTTTCTTGTTATATTTCGGGAGTTATTCCAATTGTTAGTTAATTAAAAAAATTCCACAGTTCGTCGATTTGCAGGAATCATCAGGGTCCACCATCTGTAAAAAAAAATGAGAACGCGCTGGGAGTCGTCCAGTTTGAAAAACAAAGCGTCGTTTCTTTAAATTTGTTTATTTAATTAATCAATGACAATGAAAGTTATGGTGATCCGGTGTGTCATATAGTTTTGTTATCAAAAGAAGTATCTAAATACGAATTTTCAAAAAGATTGAATTAATTTTACTTAGTACTAATAGATTATTAATTTTCGGAATTACTTTTTTATATTTTTTCATAAAAAACAATAACTTTTGAAAATGAATTCCATGTATCCATGTATCCTATGGACAATTCAATTCTAAACAAATTCATTTCTATTCATTTTTTCCTCAGAGCAATAGTTAACGAGATAATTGAAGTGAAATGAGAAAAAATCGACATTTTGCCATTTTTCTTTTTTTTTGTTTATAACAATATGTTCCGGGAGGTTCCGGCTAGGGGGGGGGGGCTACGTTTTTCGGATTCAGTAGATTTTTTTACATAGAATACACTTGGTTTCGTTGACTGAAATGACAACGTCTAGCCAAAACCGTAATTTGACTGGACTACAATCGGAACATTCATAATTGACCATTGAAACAATTAATTTCTTCCGACGTTCAGCATTAATTCAATCTTTCTTAAGACCGAAAAGATCAAATTCTTACCAGTTTTCTGGAAGACCAAAGAGCCAACTAAATCTGCCCCATCTCCGCTACCAAACCACCCTCAGGCCTACAACCCGCGAGACTACAAATAGGTCTCACCATCTTAAATTGACCCGGTTTTTAATTTCTTGCGCAATCACTTGCGTTTCCTTTTCATCCCCCACAAAACCTCAATTCGTCCTTCGTCCACACTAAAGATCCCTCGAAAGATCCTGTTGCTCTTTCACTCGTGTCGTAGGTCAAACTGGGCCAAACTTGTATACCTGTTATACTGAACGTATAAAATCCTCTCCACCCCTTTTTTTTTTATTTAATTTTAAGTAGATTTAATTCCTTCAGCAGGAACCAGGTATTTAGTTAGGCGCAAATGAGTAGTAGCGGTAGACATTTAGAGTGTGGATGGGAAATTTTTTGAGGAGGCATATTTGTCAAAGGAAATCATTGCGCCTCTATAAAGTTTGGAGTCTCCATTGTACCGGTGCCAAATTTTGACACCACAGAACGGTTTCCAAAAACATAGCGTGAACTTACACGCCGAATTGGTAGGAATGTAGAAACAACGTCGATGTATTAGCATCCTCTGGGAGGTTGCACGGTCTTATAACGAGAAATCAGTAATTAGCGAATTGATTTTTGTTTATTTGTTTGAAGTGAAAGCAGTTTTATCGAAAACAAAGCGTTTTCCACGTTTTCGGTTTGCCACCCTTCACGTAAACCCTTAATTGATGTATCACTTACAACACTTTTATTTAATTCGAAGGTATAACTGTACATACAACTTCGTATCAGATGCACATTAGCATTTTTGTGAGCAAGTAAATTGTTCTTAAATAAGTAATGCCAACAGCTGCTAGGCTTGAAATTTAAATCGCTATAGATATAAACATAATCTAAGGATACATAAGGGATGAGTGAGCGTTTTAGCTTTTAGTTACCGTATATTCATTTATTTGTTTTACCTTTATTTTTAAGTGGGAGTTTGCCCGTATCTTTATCAAAACTTCTATTTCCGAACTCGGATGCGCACCAAAAACCCTATTGTTCGTATCCACTGGATCAAGATGGATTTACTTTTCAGTTACATTTATTAACTCAGTACTTTTTCCGATAGCATTTGTTGTATACGTCTTACGTAAAATGTAATGCTTTGCACACTAATCAGAACATTAGTTCGTTAGGGATTCAATTCATATTTACTTCTTTTTCCACTTTGTGATTTCGGTTAATGTGCTTAAAACTTTACGTCTTACTTACTGACTGTCACTATCCTCTCTTTGTTACAGCTGCATGCAGAATCTGACGGCGTAACATAACACCACAATATTTCGTGGAGAGTACGATGGAATAAAAGCGAAACTATCTGAAAAAGTGTATCATTGAACTTAATTGTAATTGTGAATTACAAAGTTTTCAAAGTGGTTTGAATAATAATTTCACTGTACCATTTCTCAAAGTACCAAAACCAGAAATAAAAATGTGGTCGCATCAGATTAATTCGTTTCTCCAGTTACCCATCAAATTTTGGAAGGTTTTTCAACTCAAAAAGCGAATGTCTTTCACAATTTAAATTTGAAATTGTCTCTCAATATTTTACCTTGACATAATCATGATGGAGAAACTTTCGATTTCCATTTGAAATTCCGAGCTACGAAACACTGTCAAACTTTAAGTTCATGTCAGCATTTTATTCGAAAACGTATCTTTTCAATCTCGATTGGGAAATGTTCACTATCAAGGTTTCAGCTCAAAAAACGTCTTTTGGTGTTGGTTCATGCAGTTTTCGTTGCCCAAATTTTAAAATTACGGATTGCAAGTTTGTACCTACTTTAGTTCCTAAGATTTTTCAGGTTTACAATTTAAAAAGTTCACGGCTTGAATTTTTGGTCCATCCTTTAATCCCTCAAGTTACGAAATGTCAAAATATAAAGGTGGGAAAGCTGTACATAAGTAAATGTTAAATTTTGTCTCCAATTTGAAGTTTGAAATTTCATTTCGGAATTCTTTGTGAATTTTGAGAGGTGGGTTATAAAGGTTACAGCCTTCTCGATGGTCTCAACCCAACGATGAGCGAAAAGCTCATTTTTCCTTATCATAGGCTCTCTTTCAATTTTTTTTATTTCAAAGCGTCGAGTGTCATACTACACATTTTAAAATTGTAAATTTGAAATGACCTTTAGAGCAGAGAATGGTTGACAAGCTTCAAACGAGAATTCAAAGCTACCAAAGAATTTCTAACGTCGTTTGAAATTTCCTTTTATAATCACGACTTGAAATATATTTGTGCCCTCTTCAACCTCCCAATTTTGAAACTTTAGTGTTGTCAGGAGGTCTGAATATATCTTCAAAACAACATGTTTTTTAAAGAAACCGTTTTTGGTATACACAATTATAAAGAGTTTGCTTACCAATGTACGTACTTTGAATTTGCAGTCAGACCAAACGGAGGCTGGAGATAGAAATGTCTATTGATGAGAATTTGCCGGTTGAGTACGTTACAGTTTGTTTTTGTTTTCTATCTGAACAAATTAAGATATATCGATTAAATAAATATTTTTCTAATTTTCTCGAAAACGAATCGACCGATTTTCAAAAATCAAACGTCAAAATAAAGGAATTCGAAAAACCTTTCAAACAAGCTATTACTCGACACCACTTATCATTTAAAATTTTTAAGAGAATGACCCTGGGGGAAGAGGATGAAAAGGGGTGAAGTAGTTTTTTGTTAAAAAGTTGTCCCCCTTGAGAAATCTTTTGACGTGTCTCGGCGTTTTTTCCTTTAATCAGTGGTTTTCGATAAATCCGTAGTGGGAAGTTTTCAAATGAACACCCTGTATGCACTAATACAGGGCATAGGAGAGATGGTATTGATACGTTACGTATAGATTGGCTTGAAATACTAATTATTATTAATTTAATAATTTAGTCACGAGCGAAGTTTGTTTGTAGGTTATCACTGGATACACTTTACTACCGCGCACGTCCGCATTCGTTGAAAGCACATCATAAAGTAATGCTCAGCCAATATTTAAAACCACAAAATGAGTATAATCGTAGAATTTCTTTGAGAAAATGACCTAATCGATTTTGATGCGACCTTGTTAATATCTTATGTTCCTTTCTAAGTTATTACCTTTACTCTTTATTTGTAAGTGTTTTAATTAGTTTTTATTTGAACTCCAGTATTTTATTTTTAGTTATGACCGGGTATATTTTGTATGGTTTTGTTATTTTTTGAATAAATATTTTATGTGAATTGGTTTGTTATTTACTTAATACCATTGTATTTATTATAAATACAATGTTAATACTTAAGACGAGGCATTTTCGAGGGTTTCGTGCGATTCGCAAGGGATACTGGGAGAGTGTACTGTGACTTTAACGTACCCCCTCTTCTCGCTTATACTGACCCATGTTTGCAACAGAAAAAGATAAACCGGTAAGTATTGTCGGTTGTACATAATATTTCGTTTTTTCTGGGATTTCGTAACCCCTAAGATATACAAAGTCGCTTAAATAGGCGAAGAATTGCAGAATTTTATGTAGATTAAGTTTTACTTTCAGAGTTTCTTCTAACTGTATAAGTAACGAAGTTATGGTCACAAACACCGAAAAATATCATTTTCGAGAATGCGCTGGCGTACATTCATTTTCAAAGATTTTCAAAAAAATAATGTTAACAAACCCCTAGTCATTTTTTCTCAGCTTTCTAATAGTGCTAAAACAAAATTTTCATCACTTGTTAGCTTCGAGTAAATCACATCAACTTTCTTATTTTTTATTGACGCCATATTGGATTTTTATGTCATTCGATAGAACAAAAATTACAAAATCAGCCATACGAGTAAATCACACTTAATATTTAATTTGGGAATGAACCTTGCATTTTTGCTTCGAAGTTTACAATGTATTTCATATGGGAAACATCCGATACAACTGAATACAGAACGATCCTCGAGATCTTCACACATACACCATTTTTACAATAGGTATACCCTAAGGGGTTGATTCTATCCCACCAGATCAGCATAGCTGGTAAAACAAATTTTTTGAATCGGCATTAGTGTTACTTTTATTCGAGGTGCTTACATACAAAATTTCATTTAAATATCTTAACAAATTAAAAAACCAACTGCGTATGCGCGAAACAAATTTTTCGATTCGGAATTTATTTTACTTTTATTCGAGGTGCCTACATCAACATTTCATTTAAATATCTTAACAAGTAAAAAAATTGGGATTGCGCAAATACAAAAGTTGGAATGCGCATGCGCAATATTGCGGTAATACTGAGGTTTAAGGAATATTTACTAACACAGAAAACCGGACATTCATATGTTCTTTGTAACAAGCGCTATAAAAGAAACCCCTTTTGGAGGTTTGGGCAGTTTTTGGGCAGTAACTTTTTGGCCCGTTGGTCTACGTAGCCAAAAAACAATAGCGACCTTTCTTATATCCTGAAGAACAAAGTTGATCCCCAAATGAAATGTATCACTGGTTTTGTAATTTTTACTCGAAACTCTGATCAAAGTTTTATTTTAGCACCATTAGAAAGCTAAGAAAAAATTACCCATCGTTATTGTTAAAACTATTTTTTGATATCTTAGAAAATTAATGAACGCCAGCGCATTTTCGATAATAACATTTTTCGGTTTTTTGACTATAACTTCGTTGTTTGTAAAGCTACAAGACACTCTGCAAGGGAAACTTAATCTACATAAAATTCTGCAATTCTTTGCCCATTTAAGCGACTTTCTATCTCTCACGGTTTAAGAGATCCCCATTAAAGCTCACCCTGTATAAGAGGTGAAGAGGCTTCAGATCATATATGGTTCGACCCGAAATTTGAGTCCTTTTGGATGATTCCACATTACACCTAAGATTGGAATCATTAAGAATTCGCCTCTGCCACTCGCACTTTTTGTGCATATTACCGGAAATATCCCGGAAAATCGTCAGCAGAATACAATGATGGTGTATTAGAGCCGGAGGAGACATTATTACGTAATTTATCCAGCAACTTTCAGGTCATTATCAGAAACAGATCTTTGCCGAAGTAAGTGTTTTCTCAACTTTGGGAAAAAATTATAGTCGCAGGGTGCTAAATGCGGACTATAGAGCAGATGTCTTAATTCCTGCAAACCACATTCGCCGATAACTTTTTGAAACTTGTGTAACTGGAAAGCATGGTCTTATCGGCAAAATTCTTTTCATTCTAAAGGCAGCTTTAAGGGTAAACGTTGTGATAAATTTTACGGAACAGCGCGTTTTCGTTTTTTTTGTTTTGGTGGTGGGTAGGGAATGCAATACCGGGATTGCGGGATCCCGAAATACCGGGATCCCGCAGCATTTTTGCGAGATTAATCCCGCACATAAATGGAGCGGGATCCCGCGGGATTTGCGGGACTGAGGAATTTGTCGACCAAGGGGACGACTCTGTTTACTTTGTTAATGAAACTGATAACGGCGAATTATTTTTTAAATAATTCTTAAACTTTTTCGTTAAAAATGTACTATGATTTTTGAGGCACTTTAGAAGACTTTTTTGAGTTCTAAGTTAGGCCGAAGGTACTTTTTTGTTAAATATTGTGATAATTAGCGATTTATTTTAATACAGAAGTTAACCGCACAGAATTCCTTATTTGCCAATTTATTTAAAGTTTTGCGAGATCTCGCAAATTCCGGGATCCCGCGGGATTAACATCTAACAATCCCGCAAATACCGGGATTGAGATTTTGCTGCGGGATTGCATTCCCTACTAGAAACCAATTTCGAAAGAAAATTCAAAGGGCTGTAACTTTTGAAGTAGTAGCCCAATTTTGGAACTGTTTGAAATTATAGATTCTACAGGCCACATTCTATAAGAAAAATTTTTTTCCGGGTCGATCTGAGACAATTTTTTTTGAGGGCCTCAAAAAAAGGCAGTGTACAACCTTCCTTTTTTAACAAAAATCGACTGCACCAAAATTTTTCGGGAAAACACTTTTTCTTATTAATTTTTGTGCGTAGAATCCAATACAATTCGTACTTTTTCGATCAGACTTCTCAATAAAAAGTTATAGACTCGAAACCAATTTCGATAGAAAATTCAAAGGGCTGTAACTTTTGAACTAGTAGCCCAATCCTGGAACTGTTTGAAATTATGGATTCTACAGGCCACATTCTATAAGAAAATTTTTTTCCGGGTCGATCTGAGACAATTTTTTTTTCGGGCCTCAAAAAAAAGGCAGTGTATAACCTTCCTTTTTTACCAAAAATCGACTACACCAAAATTTCTCGGGAAAACACTTCTTCTTATTAATTTTGGTGCGTAGAATCCAAAACAATTCGTACTTTTTCGATCAGACTTCTCAATCAAAAGTTATAGACTAGAAAAGAAACCAATTTCGAAAGAAAATTCAAAGGGCTGTAACTTTTGAACTAGTAGCCCAATCTTGGAACTGTTTTAAATTATGGATTCTACAGGCATCCAAATTTTCATGCCAAATTTCTTGCATGAAAAGTTTCTGCTCTGGTGTCATTAGCCTGGGAATCCATCTTCCCTTCTTGCAAAAATTGAAATTTTAATTCTTCGATCTGTTAATATCAATTCTCTTTATTGTCTCTTGTGTTCTTGCCTCAAGAGACCTACCACGTTTTGGATTCTTGACCCCAACAAAATCGTTTCGACGAGAATTTTACTTGGTAATATGAGGGAACATTCTAACAATATGTACTGACGAATAAAGTGCGACTCGTGATACACCTTTGAAAACAGTTGAAATGAAGTTCGTCATTTTTATTAAAGTGCAAATGGTATTGTCGATGGAATGTGGACTTCTGCAACTCACTGTAATATTTAACACGTGCTTTTAAGTCTCCATTTACAAACCATGTCGAAATTTCATTGGTGAGGCTATTAAGGTTGTAGTAGGTATGTAAGGACACTGACAGAATTTATTATTGACCAACAAATAACTCAACTGATTTATGTACAGTTTCCGGCTTTAAATGCTTAGATATCATAAAGTTTATATCGTCCCAAAGACGACTCCTCTTTAAGGAGTTTCCAGTTTTCTGATGGTTGATGTTCGCTGTGAAAAGTCGGGGAACTCCCCCGGCAAAAAGAAATGACAATAATTTGTCAGTTATGTACACATCTTGAGGACACGATAAGAATTTGTTGAAATTCTTCCAAACGAAAATATGCGACGGATAAAATAAAACATTACCCGGTATCGTAAGGGGGGTTGTAAGTCAATACGACTCCCAATTATCATCTTGCGGTACAGTTAGCAACTTTGTAAGCAAGTACAAATGTGTTCCTTAGATGTAGGGCTTTGCTAAGAATTTTAAATGGTTTAGGGGTTGATTTCATCCCGTGAATCGCAATAAAAGTTGATAAGATCTCGTTTTGCATTGGAGTGAGCAAATTTGTAGCAAAGTTTTAATGTGCTCTTCCAATCCAAACTTTTGCCATACATTTTTGAAAGTGGTTGATTTCATCCCGTAAACCGCATTGAAGGTTGATAAGCCCCCCTCTCGTTTTGCATTGGAGTAAGCAATTTTGTAGTCAAGTTTTTGTGTGCTCTGAACTTTTCCATCAATTTTTAAATGCTTTAGGGGTTGACTTTATCCCGTAAATCCCATTACAAGGTGATAAGACCGCGCATTGTAGTACGCAATTTTTTAGTGTGCTCTTGCAGTGCAAACCTTTACTACGAATTTTTAAATCTTTGAATCCCATTGCAAGTCGGCTTGTTGTTTCAAGTTGAAGTAAGCTACTTTTTGTAGCCAAGCGCTTTTCCGGCGCAAACCTTTGCCATGTTTTTTTAAATGCTTTAGCGATTGATTTCACCTCGTTTATTCCACCGAAAGGCAGTAAGATCCCGAATTGTCTTTTCGCGTTGAAGTAAGCGATTTTCTAGCTAAGTATGATGAATGTGCTCTTCCGATGCAGACCTTTGGCATGACTATTTAGATGGTTTAGGGGTTGATTTCACCCCGTAAATCCCGTTGTGAGTCGGTAACACCCCGAATTGTCATTTCGCGTTGAACTAAGCAATTTTATTATTACTTACGCATTTTTCTTCCCATAACGTCAATGAAAAATGCTGAGCTATGAAGACTAAAACTAAGTTAGGGAAAACTCTTATCACTGAACGGCCTCTCGTTACTAATTCGATAGTTTTTTCCAAAATATGATGAAATCTCGAAAAGATCACTACTCGCCTGTAAATGTTTATTCTCGAATAGGTACTTCTGGTAACGGAGTCTTGACTGACATCTAGAAATCGATTCAACCCAACACGGGCACCGTCACTATTCCAGCACCAAGGTAGTAGCATTAATACAACAGCACCAAAGTTGCAAAAACGACTGTATTCAATAATGGAAGCACAACCTCCCGATCTACAGAACAGAGCTACCTTAAATAATAGGTGTGTATTCCACTTAACTCGCTCTTAACATAAATTGACGTGCAATTTGTGATTCATCCCTAACTATTTTATGACAAATCCTCTAATACTGGACCGATTTGGAAATAGAAACATATCTTTTCAGTCACTGCTTGCCATCTGCTGGTTTCTGCATACGACCTTACCTGTAAACATTTTTTATTAAGACACAACTAAATTAATATTGAGACAGGGTTCCTTTTTCATGTTTGATCTTGATAATTATCAAGAAATAACTAAATTACTACGTACGTAATAACTTAATAATTTCTTTTGTCACGCGATTATATAGGCACAAGAATTACTTACAGGTTTTTATAATATTATAGCTGTTACTGAATAATGAAATCGCACGTGGATCTTAATGAAGGGTAGGTAGTTATATTTACTCACTTTAAACGTTATTTAGATCATCCAATTTCGATCGCTTCCTTTTTTTTATTACTTAATGACGTTAATTCCACGGCAATATAGGCATACCAGGGAGCCTAATACTCCATTCAATTACTAAAGTACAGACTCCTGAACTGTAAACACGGATTCTAAAAAAACTACCCTTTTCATTTGTTCCAAATAAAGCTTGATTTAATTTCTATCTATACGAGTGCAAAATTTCGTCTTTTTCTCGAGCTTAGTAAAATAGTAATTCAATTCTAGCGCTCTCTTCGCCACGAAAAATTTGCCCCAATAAACCTCTCGCTCCCTTCCGAAGAATTGTGAGAATCGCTCAGAAGCAAATTCTTCCGAAGAATGTTCACGATTTACCTCCAAGAAATTACCCTTAAGAATCGTCGATCATGGAAGGATTCTTACTGTCACCCACCCCATCTATTTAAGCGCGCGTCAAGAATATAAAAGTATACAAGGGACGTCTTGTACTGTGCTGGGTTAAAATAAATTAATCTCCGAGCAGAGTATGCAACGTTGCATACCCTTTGACCTAAGCAGGTAGGAAAGGGGAAAAGGAAAAGCTCGTGAATTATCAGATATCAGTAGTAAATTTTCTTAAAAAACGAAGGAAATTCAATAAATGAGCCATTTCAGAAAATTTCAGAATAATTCATTAAGAAAAATAATTTTTGTACATTTTTTGGTTTTTCCAGAAGACTTGATAAGTGGATACCTAAAGTTCAGTATCCCAGGGGTAAATACACCCCTAAATACGGCGATAGTTTTGCAGATGATGATGTTACCTTACCATAAGCTTAAACCGAACGATTTGTAAATTACTTCCTTCCCAAAATAAATTACATTTTCCAAAGTAAGCAAAACAGGTTCATTATTTTCAAACTTTTTCCAGCGAAATTAATGCTGAAAGAAGAATTTTGACTTTCTTACCCAAAATCCAATGGTGGTGTTTACTGGAACTCTACATAATATCATAGTATGGATAATATGTATGTAATGTATACATATATTTTTACCACACCTTCGATGGTAACCAAATTTAGTCCCTTCTTAGTTTTTTCTAGAAGAGAGTGGTTAAGATTTATGTTTTTTTTAGGTAAAAAGGGGTAGAAGTGGCGGCACCTCAGTCGTTTGGCTCATTCATAACCACCTGGGCCCATCTTCTTCCCTTTACAAGCTTTCTATATAAGCCTCTTAGATACTCCTTTCGAAAGGTTTTTCAAAAAGCTTGCACTTGAAGAGGTTTACCATCAAGTACAATCCGAAAGACCTTCCAATAAGGAATGCGTTAAACGAACTTCTTGTAGAAAACTTCTTCGAACGTTTTGCATTAAGATCATTTCGCAGGTCATCCTCGAATTCTACCTAGCAAATTTTAATCTACAGGGTGTTAAAATGTCGAGATGTTTTAAGTTTTTTCTTTATATTTCCTGCACTTTCGTCAATGGTAGTGAAGTGGAGTCAGGGGTTATGTTCCATTTTTTACCCCATGAAGTTTTTTCGGGCCGCCACTGGTAGATTGTTAAAACAGAATTTAATTTTCTGTTTTTTTTGTCCCTTTTGATCTTTGATCTTTGATAGTGCAAAAACTCCCCTTAACTGCTACTGGAAAAGCGCTTACATAAGGTAATTCTCTTCTTATGACTTGGAGGTTGTTTAATCAGCGCTGGCAGTTCTGAAGGAGAAGAAGAATTGTCGGGGATACTCGAGATGCTTAATAAGTGTCTCTGGATGCCGATAGGGCTTTGATGGTATTTGGTGTTCAAAGCCTTTCCGTAAACGTCGTAAGGCAAGTTGTGAATAACCAGCGGCTGTAGGCTAGAGTTCTCTTGGACAGGCTGGAGTTCCTGGTCGTCGCCTTGCGCTGTGTCAATTACCTCTGTCCTGAGCGTTGTCGGCATTGAGATCTTGTCCACTCGTAAGAGCGCGTCTGCTACTGCATTCTCTTCGCCATTACCATGTACATTGTACAGTACTATCCCAGTGTTAAACTGAACACTGTAGTCCAGGTGGCGGGTTTGTCTGGACGATGCCTTTTCGGACCGCCTCAAAAAAAGGCAGTGTACAACCTTCCTTTTTTTTAACCAAAAATCGACTGCACCAAAATTTCTCGGGAAAACACTTTTTCTTATTAATTTTGGTGCGTAGAATCCAAAACAATTTGTACTTTTTCGATCAGACTTCTCAATCAAAAGTTATAGACTAGAAACCAATTTCGAAAGAAAATTCAAAGGGTTGTAACTTTTGAACTAGTAGCCCAATCTAGGGACTGTGTGAAATTATGAATTCTACAGGCCACATTCTATAAGAAACATTTTTTTCCGGGTCGATCTGAGACAATTTTTTTTGAGGGCCTCAAAAAAAGGCAGTGTACAACCTTCCTTTTTTACCAAAAATCGACTGCACCAAAATTTCTCGGGAAAACATTTTTTCTTATTAATTTTGGTGCGTAGAATCCAAAACAATTCGTACTTTTTCGATCAGACTTCTCAATCAAAAGTTATAGACTAGAAAAGAAACCAATTTCGAAAGAAAATTCAAAGGGCTGTAACTTTTGAACTAGTAGCCCAATCTAGGAACTGTTTGAAATTATGGATTCTACAGGCCACATTCTATAAGAAACATTTTTTCCGGGTCGATCTGAGACAATTTTTTTTGAGGGCCTCAAAAAAGGGCAGTGTATAACCTTCCTTTTTTACCAAAGATCGACTGCACCAAAATTTCTCGAGAAAACACTTTTTCTTATTAATTTTGGTGCGTAGAATCCAAAACAATTCGTACTTTTTCGATCAGACTTCTCAATCAAAAGTTATAGACTAGAAACTAGGGAATGCAATACCGGGATTGCGGGATCCCGAAATACCGGGATTCCGCAGCATTTTTGCGAGATTAATCCCGCACATAAATGGAGCGGGATCCCGCGGGATTTGCGGGACTGAGGAATTTGTCGACCTGTTTGCTTTGTTAATGAAACTGATAACGGCGAATTATTTTTTAAATAATTGTTCCCAGGGGTAAATACACCCCTAAATACGGCGATAGTTTTGCAGATGATGATGTTACCATAAGCTTAAACCGGACGATTTGTAAATTACTTCCCTCCCAAAATAAATTACATTTTCCAACGTAAGCAAAACAGGCTCATTATTTTCAAACTTTTTCCAGCGAAATTAATGCTGAAAGAAGAATTTTGACTTTCTTACCCAAAATCCAATGGTGGGATTTACTGGAACTCTACATAATATGTATGTAATGTATATATTTTTACCACACCTTCGATGGTAACCATATTAGTCCTTTCTTAGTTTTTTCTAGAAGAGAGTGGTTAAGATATATGTTTTTTTAGGTAAAAAGGGGTAGAAGTGGCGGCACCTCAGTCGTTTGGCTCATTCATAACCACCTGGGCACATTTTCTTCCCTTTACAAGCTTTCTATATAAGCCTCTTAGATACTCCTTTCGAAAGGTTTTTCAAAAAGCTTGCACTTCATGAGGTTTACCATCAAGTACAATCTTCGAACGTTTTGCATAAAGATCATTTCGCAGGTCATCCTCGAATTCTACCTAGCTAACTTTAATCTACAGGGTGTTAAAATGTCGAGATGTTTTAAGTTTAAGCGTCGAAACCATCTTAGTGCTATGGTACTCTATTATAATATTTACATAGACATATCTCGACATAAACTAGTTGCACAAATCCCTTCAACAATTCTCCACCAGCTCAAATTTCTACGGGTCGCACCGTCTTTTTCCATATACCAAAATAATAACTGCGAAAGCTTTAACTTGAAAATATACCGAAGTCGCTATTTACGCAGAATTTTTGCCAAAATTAATCTAGGTAATTAGCAGAATGTTAAACATGCTCAATTCGAGGTACCAATATTTGTGTTTGGCAAATTTTTAAGAGTGTAGTCGACGTTTACCCTCCCAACTTTTAAATTTGTTACTATAATTATTAGGATGCAGGGTTTCGTACGATCTGAAAAGCGTAAAGAGAGACCCTGCCGGTGGGCGTTGTATTCCGAAAGTAACGTCGGACTTTGTAATTAAAGTGAACATTTTATGTCCAAATTTAAAAGTGTCCATTATGACCAGCGCAACGGGTGGGGGTTGTCACTAGCGGTGATTTACCCTTAATAGGTGCCACTCAAAGCCTTTTATATCATTTTGATCTTACATTGCAAATAATGTTGCGTGTGTGGTAGATTGTCCCAAAAACTCAATATACATTGAGACCAGAAGTGACTGCCCGAAAAGTTATTGTTGAAATCCAGCTGTTACTTTATTAATTGACACCGCATGTTAATTCATTCTTAAATTTGTGAAATGAAGAATTGGAATAAATGAAAGTAGATTTCGGATGTAATTTTCTCGGATCATTCATTTTTGTCAGTATAAGCTCTAAAAAGAAAAACAGTGCCCATATCCTTATCAATTGTCTAACAAAAAATAGGTCTAGCATTTTATTGGGAGTTTTTTTTAGTTTAAGTAAATTACTTGCGAAATCCGTTGAAGGCTCACGTTGTAGTTTTCAATCAGTTTTAGAGGATCTAGTTTGTCCACGGCACTTACTGCATACAGAATAAAAGGCTTTTACTTTTATGTCTCCGCGGAAAAATCGCCTACATACAAAACACTTTCAGAAAATAGTTCATTGCTCCTATTTGTTATGCTCTTTGTTGATGGACATTTGCACATAAAAACCTCCATCCACGCGTTTTTCTTATATTTCTGTAATAGGTAACATAAGTACTCGGTGCTCTTAAAGTAAAGCTCTTTATTTATAAATCAATACGTGCATTGAAAAAGCGCACGTCGAATTCCTCCTTTGGAGGCTTCGGCTAATACAGGGTAGATATTGATAAGATAATTATGCTTTCTCATATGTTACCTTTTAGGTAAGATCTCTATTTATATGTAAGTTCATTCATGTTCCTTTGACATCCATTTTCTACCTTTAATTCTATACCTATTTTTTCATTTCATTGGGCAGCATAACGAAAGTCTTCATATTTTACGAGTCCTTTGATGAATCCCCTAAACCCTAACTAAAGTTAATGGGAACAAAACTATCATATAAAGCATACGGAATGTTTTGTTTTAACAGTAATTTAATAGTATTTTTTAACTGAGCTTAAGAGCGAATATCGAGCTCAATTGTTAATAATCTTATCCTAAAACATTAAAACACATTCCGTTTTAACTGTGCTCAAAAGCAAGCCTATCAGTTAATAATCTGAGCATCTTGCACTAAAAATGTAAACTTTCATAGTAATTTCTATCATTCTGGCCGATCAGGCGATGACATGATAAGCAAACCGAACACGTCGAAGCATTGTAATATATTGATTTTGTCGGTTGAATTGCTCGCTATAATGGGACCGAAAGAAATAAATGGTAAGAAGGTGAAAGTAAAAAACAGTCTTGTGAAGACTCTTCTAGAGATATGTCGCACATTACAAACCGTTCGCTATTCTTCACGTACACTTTTACCTTCATTGCCAATCTCTTTAATCTAGCTTAGCCTGAGTAGATTTAATTGTTTGTATCATTAGTTGTAGAAGCCCCTCGATATGTCGTGAAAGCTCCGGGTTGCTTTACGTTGCTTAACTTCTTCAGGCAAAAAATCACAGAAACGTTCAAAGAAAATAAGTTCATTCGGTTGGTCGAAAACGGTTTTGAAAATTATCTACTATTGGTGAGAACGGTGGATTTTTTTGCTCTAGGTTTTCTTAGCAATGTTTTGTCAGTTATCTGCTTCTTCGCCGGCTTCAGTAGACGATGCCGGGGGTCGTTTGTTAGTTGACGAAGCTTCGATAATGACCGAAATTATTCCTGGTCTTGTGTCTCTAGGATTATTCGGTTCCGGCCTCGATTCGCTCGAGGCCTCCTCTACGCTTTCCTCAGTTGATGCTGCAGATTCTTGTATGTCATTTTTAGTGGGACAATTATCCGCTGTGTGCCCGAAGTTGCTACGTAGAAAGCACCTCATGTTGTCAGCTCACTCGCAGAAAAAACAATCGTTTGTTCCTTTTGTGGGAATTTAAATTTCATTTGTAGTACGGACGAGTATATGTACAATGGGATACGTTGATAGAGCTACTATCTCCATGACCAGAAATAGCGCTAATCTCTTGGGTGTTAGATATTGCATTTGGCCCACCATAACGGAAGACATAAGACACTACACGACTGAATAAGAGGAGCTCCCCTCTCTAAACCAATCAATGATATTTGCACTGATATCGACAATTTCCAATTTCCAGGAATCGAAATTAACTGATACACACAGCTTACGACAATCAAAGAAAGCACTTATCTTAATAATCATTCGTCGTCCTGGAATGGTACACACGATAACCCCAAGGAATTCGTGTGAAATTCCCTTAGACACTTATATGCTACACCTCCACCGATCACCACGAAAACACACCTTTTCCTCGTGCTGTCACGGTAAAGACTGAAGGCAGCTGCAATGGGTTTGATTTCAGAGTGAGGTGGGGATATGTTTTAGAGCATCCTTTGGGAATATCAGAGCCATATGACGTTCCTTGCTATAGGCATCCTTATAGAGCGAAGACACAAGGCGTTGGTGACAGTGTGGTGGACACATAGGTCACTTTAAGATATTGTTTTATTTAAAATATGTTGATAATTTGTTCATATTGCGTATAACAAAACTTCATATTCAGAGCTAAGTCATTATACTCGTTTCTAACCTGCATTTGTTCTAATTAATTTCGATTGTGATTACAACGAAAGGATTACTATATGGCGATCATGCCAATCGTTCCCGTTTCACCAAACTCGACAGAAGTTGTTCGATGGGTTCCGTAAATTAAAAAATAAAAAGTATACAAATACAATAAAAAATTCGGACCGGCCAAGTAACAAATACCCTAGTCGTGCATTCGGTTTCAAAGTGAAAAAAATATTTATCCCATGTGTGCTATTGTGCTTCGAAATTGCCGAAATGTTGTACATTAAAACCATAAAAAGGTGTGGTTATCTCCAAGTCTAATTTTTTTTTTGTTTCCCTTATCAGTTCGTCTTCATAGTAACCTTGCACTAGTCCGATCCCTTGAGAAGTCACTTATGTACCAAGATGCAATTATCCATCAGCAATTCACTGCAGAATGCAGAAATTATTGTTAATTTTAGTAAATTATTAATTGTTACAAAATTAAAAAAACAAAATTGAGAATTTGAACTTAATTTTAAAGCTGTGAATGGTTTGGAAGTTTAAAAGTTTCAGATCTCTGCGTGAAACGGTCGTTTAAATCGACATCCTCCCCGCAATTTGAAATTGTGAGCCATCAAGGTATTTCTAACTTCAATTGAGGTTTGATGATACAATCATGCATCACTTTGGATCTTTTGGCTTTCAAATTGAAAATAAACCTAACAATGTTCTTCAGGTAAAATTTTTATTCTTTCAATTCTCAGATATTAAACTTTTACCTTTTGGAAAGTATTTATAATACAGGTTTCATATGGTGCCTTTTTTTTACGGTTCCTCTTTTACCAGGATGGCGCTGTTAAATTACGCGCTACTAAATATTTTTAAGAAATTTCCAGATACTGTTTCAAAATATGCTAGATTCGTCCCTTGGTGTTGATGTGTAAGGTCTAAACAAGGCGGCAAAGAAACCTTCAATAGCCAAAACCTTCTCCCTTGACCAGTCGCCTCAGAGTTTCTGCAGTAGGGTGATTCTTTCCCGGCCCTATACGACTAAATGTCAGACGAACGTAAACAAAAGATATCGAAATGAAATCAAGATTACAATTTTTGAGTTTCTAAATATCTAACTTCCGTTACCCGTTACCATTCCACAGAAAGGCATCGAAGATCAATAATCAATAAATCAAATATTTCACCATGTATGCGTACTTCATAAAAGTTACATAATTATGCGGGTGTCACTCCAGAATGTTATAGTTTCGCTTTCGATTGGTTACATAACCACACTGCAACAACATTATATAGCTGCCACATTTATATTACTGTAACGTATCCAAAGTAACAGCGTTATATAATATTTACATAGGACTGTAAGTACCAGTGTTTACTGGATGTGTACCATTAAAACCGTAACCAAATCCTATTCGCAACTAATTTGAGAGGCGTTAAAAGCTCCGTACATTTTAATGCGGGTGATTAATTTGTAGGTTTATTTGTGTGTATAATTCACATCAAAAATGAGATCTCATATCATCAGATTATATTTCGAAGTTGGTATTTGGAAGAACTTAATAATTTAATTACATTTTATTTTGGTGAGTCGGGTCGCCGTTTGTTAAAAGATATAAAAGACCGGATGGTATAAACCAAATGTTGGTTTAAAATTACTTACTTTAAAGATCGCATTTTCATTATGATACGAGTATTATATAGATACACGGTTAAATACACAGCAACTCTTTTCTTTAGCGAGATAGCTCGACGAACTTCGCAATGATAACGACTCATGTCCAATTATCACAATTTCATTCTATTACTGTAGAATTTTCGTTTTGAGCTAAAAAATGCCACGTTCTAGTTCTACAAACAACAGCTAGGGTAGGTACTATCCGAATCTACAGAATGATTTTGAGTCGAAAACTCTTAGGTGGGTAATGTACTAACTTGGCATACCAAGTATATTATTTTTGAGACTAGCATCTATAAGAGTGCTCCAATATTCAAATTTACTGCTCCGAAATCTACATAACGTGCGTTTATTGATCCTAAAACGGCGGTCCTCTTGACTTTCTCTACGTTCAACTCGCCAACTTAATTATGGAAGGAAGTTTTAAATTTAAACCGTTATTGCCAAGACGTAACTTTTTCCGCAGTTGGTTGTGACTTAGTTCGCCCGATTTCTAAATCGTGAACAAATCGGTTAGCAATATTTTCTGAATGAGTTTTCCTATTATTACATACTAAATACGAAAAAAAGATATAAAAAATTTACATTTTGTACTAAATAGGCGATCAAAAAATCGTTTTGCTTAACCGAATGGAAATAATTCCAGCGAAATATAGCAAAACTGTTATTTTCAATGGCGGGGTGTATAAGCGACTAGTTGAACGTTCAAAGTTTTATGTTCCAGATGTGCCAGATCCCCCTGGTAGACCGCTTATTATGAGCTTCACGTCTCGCTCTGTCAATCTTTCATGGGCTCCCACGCAGGATACGCATTATAGTCCCGTTACCCACTACATTATCCACACTCGGTAAGTATTAGACCATATAAGCTAATATATCTTCCCCTTCGACTACAGACAAACTATAACTGTATTGTGAAATCATATGGAAAGTTTAGCATAACGCTCAGTCGGTAATTATTCTATAAACAGGGTCAAAATTTAATTATTAAAATGCGTCAACTTACCCCTGGTCATTAATTATATACTTCGAATACATAATCAACGCCTCGATGTAATTCGTCAATAGGGAGTTGTAGTAGTCGGCGTACATGCATTCATTAACCACCCCATTTTACTTTTTGAACACATTGCTGAAGTTGAAATATATGTATACCTACATATAGTACAAACTTTACATTATACGGGTAGGTTGAGATCAAGTGGGCAATAATAAAACTAAAACTTATGAACAGATTCTGCGCTTTTGGCAATAATTTAAATAAACAAAATTTGGAGATTTCAACGAAAGACAAATAATGCGGAAGACTTACGTACCTACCTAATTGGAACCTTATTCCACTCACCTTTGGTAGCCAGTCACGAAGTCGAAGTAAAAAAAATTGGCGCATATATGCCTTGCATAGATACACAATACATTCTTATAGGCTTGTTGGCTCTGATTTTTACTCGTAATGTAGTAATTCGAGGAATCGTGAAAAGGAAGTGAACCGGAGGTTTTCAGAAAATGCACTTAAAGCGTAAATTGTGACAACTTTGGTATCTAAAGAGTTTAAAATTGCAAATGAAAGCTTTTAAAGGGCTGAAAAAATTGTTGATGGTGCAAAACAGTAAAACATAAAGAAGTAATGAGTCCTATTATAGGAAACTTAAAAAGAGAGAAAATACTTACTAAGGAAGAACAAGGTAGACTAGAGATCCTTGTTCAGGTCTTGATAAAGCTGAAGGGTGAAAGAAGTCCATGTCAATTTAGTACAAAAATATTAAATGGTCTCAAAAGGTTACAAAATATATGAACGTTACTGGATACCAAATTTAAATTAAACCTAATTTGTCAAAAGAAGCATCTAGTAGTCAAAAAGATAAATAAATGTCGAAATAGACAACAACTGATAAAGCTATAATGCATAAACGACTATCAAATTAAAATATTAATTACAACTTGGCTGTATCGAAAGCAAGTATGCACAAACGCAGTATTTTACGTTTGACTCATAACCGCAGCCTTTCTGGGCTCAGAAGAGTGCTGTCTGCCAATAATTCGCAATTAGATAAAAACAAAAAGAAAGAGAAAGGTTATGAACAACCGGGCGTATAAATCCCGAGAATGAAATAATCCAAGTTACGTTAGAAAACAATTTACAAAAATAATAGCTAGATCAAATCGGTTATCGGTATCGGAACGGTAAAATCGCAGTGTAATAATCTTCCAAAAGGATATCGGTCATCCTTGCAGTTAAAACAGGAACATGAGTAAATCTTCGGGTTTAATAATTTCAGGTGTAATATATCGCATGATGTTAACGGCACTAATCTCGAAACTCAAAATGGCGGTCAGTAATTTTCCAAAGCTGTGTTTATCAAGGATGTCAATGTCATCCGTAATGCTCAATGTAGAAAACAAAGTAGAACAAGCAGGAAACAAAACAGAGAAGAAAAGGAGCCCTATAAAAATATATACGATGGTAATCGATATATTTCGCAAATCAGGTAAATACGTGCGTAAATTTGGAAATATACCCGCTAAATGCGACACTGAAGAGTAATAAGCAAACCACAAGGAGAACTTTAGAGAAAATTCCAAACAAAGCCAAATTAAAGCCAGAAAGTAAAAAAATATGTCGTGAAAGTTTTTTTACAAGTAAGCCGTATACTATTCTCTTTTGAAGGTAAACGGAATGGATTTTTTTTTAAGGAACTGGTACTCTACGTAACCTCTGGTAAGAGGTGGAAAAGCACGTTGAGGATCCAAAAGTCCAAACATTATGGCAAATGAGTGAAGGGTTGCGGTAATACCCCTCTTCTAAATGCCCTCCCATAAAATCCTCACTAGCTACGTGCCTCGTATTAACACTCGCATCCTTTTGTTGTTGTTTTTTTTTAAATCATTAATGACACAGTTAAGGTCTTGCTCTCTGTATATATTAGGGATGTCAAACTACATAAAAAGGAAATGCAATAAAATAGGAGTGGAAACCGACATACACTTTTTTCATTTATGTACTAATAAGACAATGATTGTAAACTACCCCCTTTTCCTCTTTAACTTTGCTGAATTTTTTTACCGTGTTCGAGATTTGTTTGAATCGTCTGAAGAATGATGATGTAATTAGTAAAATCAGTTTTTTCTTTATTCAAATTCATTTTCAAATTTGCGTTGAATATTTTATTGGCATATTGTCAATACCACCTCTTTCTAGTACAGGGACATGTCTACTGGTATTTACGTTCATGTGTCTAATTAATATTATGTTTCGAATGTTTGATAAGTTGTTTTCAAATACGAAAGCTTTATTGTTCTAGTTCAGTGGTTAATATGCAAATATTATTTGAAGAGGAAGAGGGGTACTCGAGCTAGGGAAGTCAACAATGTTAATGCATTCAACAGACATAGAGAGAACGTTAATTTCATCGTACAATAAGCTCCGTTCGATCTAGTTCGGATACTAATATGACATCTAAATTCCTTTACGTAACATAATTAATTGTTCGTTCAAGTTATGTTTTTAATGTTTTCGGTAATTTGGTTCCCAACCGAAACGATAATATAATTGGTAATTGATCGATTTTGGTTTCGCCAGTGGGGAATTCAGAAAAACTGCATCGTATGGAAACGCCACCTTTCTTGTTCAGATATCCACGACATTCCAACTAAGACAATACGAGTAGTAACAGATTAATACCATTTTCATTACTATGTCCATAGATTAAAATAATAATGTAAATGGATTTTGTATTACCTATAAATTATTATCAAGTGAATAAAAAAAGTAGGTCTTCCAATCGTATTCTCAATAACATCCTTATTATTAAGTAAAGCAGAGGCTTTCACTTTTTTTAAACACGGAGCCCTCTAAAGTGGAATGTAAGATGAGCCCCAAGGACCTTGCAAGGGTGATCTGCGCCCGCGAGGTTCTGGTTGGATGAAGCTTATTTGACAGGGGGCCGAGGAGGGGGTCCGGGGCGTCCTCACCCGGAGAAAGTTTTTAAAAATTCAAGTTCGAATATCCACCTTTGGCGCCCCCAATTGTTATCGCAGTCCCACAAATGCGGCCCTTTTGATAAATGCAGAAAATACTACATTAGAAGGCGCAGGCGTTGGTTCTTCTGGTACCTATCCAGGAAATACGCTATTTTTTGTTGTGCTTTGAGTAGACGTGCGTGAGAAGGTGTGCTAGCGTGCGCCACTGGCGACGGAGCCCCTCCGGAGTCCTGAGGCTCTGCGGAGCACACTTTGAGAAAAGGAAACCTCGAAAAATTTGACAATATAAGTACTAATATTGATCAGAGAAATTCATCTACTTGCTTATATAACCGGAAGTGCCACCAATCTGATCATATTTTAGAGGAATTCCTCTTACCAAAATTAGTGCACTGTCAAATTTTGAAAATATATCTAGGTTTCCTTTTCGAGAAAAAGATAGCCGGCGTTCGTCGTGGGACATCCTGTGTATAATTATAGTTCTAGTATTAATACTAGTTTATTTGATTTGGAGCGTAAGCGGATCCATTTACCTTTTAATTTAAGTAAAATAAATCCAATTGTATTTCTAGCTTTTGCAACGGAGAGATTAATACGTCAAAAATCACAAATAATTTATGGAATTTTAACTGCCAAATTCAAAACATAGAGAGATAAACTTACCATTGAAGTTAGGGGAAAAAATTAAACTTACTAACTAATTATCAATACATCAATGAATCGTAACTTATAGAACTTATAGAAGTTTCATTTGGTTTGTAGCATAAAGGAACACCTTTGAAATTAGGGAAAAAATCCAATGTTGTTCCAAATTATCGCAACGGACTCATCAATACATCAAAAATCTCAAATTATTGAAAAGTTTTAATTTAGTTTATCTAATTCAGAACAGACAGGGATAAATTTGCACTTGAAGTAAGGGAAAAATTACACGTTGTTGCTAATTAAATTATAAAGGAGTGAGCGACACATAAAAAACTCCAATATTGTTACAAAATTATTACAAGGGGACGATCAATACGTTAACAATAATTAGATTTTAATTATGTATACCTAGCTTTTTAATTTACTAACCAACTTATCAAATTCAGAACGTAAAGGGATGAAATTACCCTTAAAGTTGGGGGAAATTATAAAGGGATGAAAGATACATAAAAAATCGCAGGATTTGGGAAGCACTGGAGCTGCTGCCGCCATTCAGTTACGAAAATGAAAACAAAAACACCAATAAACCACAATGATACATTAAAAGATCGATCGCGTTTAAACAGCAAAGGTATCATAATCAGCGAACAACTGATGCCAGTTCATTTGATTTAGAGCAGGGTGGTACACATTTACCTTTGAGATTAGGGAAAAAATTACAAACAACGGAACGATCTGTACGTCAAAGATCGCAAATCTAATTTGTAAAATTTTTTTGCATACTTGGCGGTATTTCATACCTCTAGGTGATTATATAATTCATCGGGCGTGCGAGGTGAGGCGGCGCAGCCGCTGAAACCGAGCGTATGTCTCAGCCAAGAAAACATTGACTGATCAAAATAAGAAATACGTCAAAAACCTGAAATTATTACAAAAATGTACCACCGGTTTATTCAATTCAGAAACTAAAGAGACGAATTTGCCTTGGAAGAAAAATAAAAGTTTGTTATTAATTATTGTAAAGGGTTGAGCGATCTTGTTCTTCAAACGATTGGCATTAATGTTATAAAACTAGTAATTATCAAAGCAGAATTTCGCCTGATTCACCATTTAAATTGTTTTGAAAATTAGAGAAATCGGGAAGGAATATCAACTGAAACCTTACAATCACTTTAAGATCGTCTGAAATTGCTGGAAAACCCTTGAAATCACATCGAAGTACTTGAAACCACGTGGAAACCACTTGAAACTTTTAGAAACCACCTGGAAGCTTTTGAAGTCTGACGTATACCTTTCTTAAAGGAGAATTACTCTCGTAATAAATAAATTTATTATCAACAAATTTATAGACTGCAGTTTGCTATGAATTTTCTTCTATAAAATACTAGATAATGCGGACCTTATCTTTACGAAAGAGTCTCTTTTGTTGCGCTTCGTTAAAATCTAAATATCGAAATAAACTAGTCAGTAATTCTTGATTTTGAAAGAGTTACTTTGCACTTTAAAATCTGATATACAAATTTAGCGTTTAACGTATACCTTTATTGCAATTTATTACGCCAACTTACCAACCCCCGGTGGAGCGCGCCCCAGAGTTTGAGACTCTGGGACGTTTATCACCAGCCCTAGAAGGTACAGCAGCAAACGTAACAGCAAATAACCGGTATTATATTTTTATCAATTACTGTTGCGACTGAAAATTAAAACGGTCTCGAATAAAATGGGATGGAATTCACTTTAACTAAAATCAATAAGGCTAACAGCAAAATTAATAAGTGATTTAAAATGTCCAACCCTTTTGAGTAATTAATTAAAACAAAGTAAGCTGCCCTCACAAGATTCTCTCACTATAACGTTAACCGATTTAATTAATGCAGTTTCCGTGATGTGAAGTTTTCCGAAACTTGATACGAACCTTCTAGTAGACTAGTAAACATGTATTAATTATATGCATACGATACTTTACATTTGCATACCGCATTTTGATTGGCAGAATATTAATTTCATCTAAACCATCCGCTTTTGACGTAATTGAGCCGAATCAGTTAAGGGAAGTAGGTGTAGTTGGTTTATATTACATAAGACACAACGCTGGCGTCTATCATTTGTGTTGTAGTATGCAACTGAGAAGTGTTTCGTCAACATAACTTTTTAGTCCAGTGAATAGAAGAGACAAAAAGAGGGCGGTTACCTTACAAACGTCCTGTAGTTTTTTTTAAGTTAATAATATAATTTAACGAAATTCTAGCCTTCCCGGCTATTCCACGTAGATGGTATACCTGAAGTGGGCAGGGGTGGTTAATCCCTGGAGCTCCCACTTCCCTGAGTACTTGTTTTAATAAGGGCCAAGTGTCGTCATCATACGCCTCAGGGGTGTCACTCATGTTGATAAAATTCCTTTTATCACGCTTGATGAGTAACCGTCGAAGACATCCATTGCGCAAATTTGAAAGGTATTCCGCCCGTTTCTTAGGCCAGACTAAAATCTATTCTGGTTTTGGGTAGCAGATGACCTGACTTTTCCGGATTAACATATAGAGTCAGATAGTAACTCTTTTTGTCGCAGAATAGCTACTCATGTTGGGTAAGTTCTCTAATCCACGTTTATTGTTTAGAAATTCCTCTACTCATGTTATCAAACTTCCCTTAGTATCGTAAGATGAGCCGTCAAGTAGATATACTTTCGATACTCCACTCCATCACGCACTTGAATGATACGGCATAAGCTGAGATTTACTATAATTAGGCAGTTAACTGTTAAAGAACCAAAGCCAAGATAAAGCTTTGGGGTTGTCTTAAATGCAATTTTATACAGGCTGTTTCACGCAAACCGTTACCTAAAAGTATTCAGACTCCCATTAATAATTTATGCTACATGTGAATGATTTAATTTTTGATCGCCCTTCTACAGGGTGTTTTAAAATTAATGGTCAAGTTTAATAACATCGAACCTTAAAAAGTTGATGAACCTGCTTTATTTTTTTGCACTTTCAAATGTGGAAAAAAATTCTACCTCGATCAATTATTACATTCCCTATACCTATCTGTAATGGTTTCCGGTTTATTTAAGATTTTCTAAATTTGTGACCGTTATATGCATAATTTGAAGAGCACTTGCAGGACCCGGCGACCACGCTATATTGTTTCAGTGGCAGCAGCAAGCTCCATATGTTTGACCAATTCAGGTTGAGCACCCATAAAATTACCTCCACAGTCACTAAACATCTGTACAACTCTGTCTTGTCTTTGGTAGCGCAACAAATAAAGATAAACAGATAAGCTTTAAAAGCTCGAACACCCCGATGACGGAACATCGTGCCATTGAAAGAGTCTGCAAAATCGACCATAGACCGTAGGAATCACTTGAGACACCTTTGAAAGCGGCAAGTTGCCCATCGGGGGTTGAAAGGAAGAGGGCGATCCCTTCCAGCATCGTATACATTTCGAAAGTACGGAATTAATAGCACGCTGTATCGAAAACAGGGGTTTGAGGTACTCTAACAGTGGTGGCCATCGAATCTAAACCTTTAATCTCCATATCGAGAGAAGGGCGTTTGGAAGGCCTAAAGTCCTGGCGGCTCGCTTGGTAATAAATGAGGTCATACTCCTCGAGAGCAGTATACAGCGATAAGAACGAGGATTACACTTGCAATCGATGATATCAATAAATGCGGTAGGTAGAAGTAAGTGGTTAAGTGTCTTGTTTTTTTTCCAAAAATTCAGCAATTTATTTCTTCCTCCACAGAGACAGCAATGACTGCTGAAGTGAAAACATTTCACAACTGACCTCAGCACAGACCTTTTAGAGCTCCTTAAGGGTGGAAAACCGGACCATCATCCCGCTACTTAGACGGTGTATATGGGCGGCTATTATCGCGTCATTGCCATATTTTTTTGGCATGTTCTATGAACTGGTATTTCCTCTTTCCCCGCTATGATTTGTATATAGTCTTTTTTGCCCTTTTTTAGCTGGGTCAATTCCTGTACGGGTAGTCTTTCTTTTCAAATCTTTATTGCAAATGAAGCATACCTATATTATCTGACATCTGTGATCTGTGCTTCTGACTCCATTGTTAATGGCCACAAACACTGTTACAGTGTACCATTTTTCAGATACAATATGCAGTCTCATAAGGCAATATGTCGTTGTTTCAACTTTAACATTGGTGTTTGCTCTCCAATTAATAGGGTCGGTTCAAAAGAATTTACATGCATTTTACATAAGGAAATTTCTTACATATTGCATTCTGATACTTGTTTTCATAGAATATATGCCATAACTCAATTACAGCCTTCTAAAGTTATAATTTTGACAATTTTTCGAAAAATGCATTTTTTTTTGTGCAGTAAGTGAAGTAAGATAACCCCCCTCTATTTAATGGATTATTTTTGGACATAATGCTGCGGAGAAACTGAACTTGAAAAGGCTGTCAAAGCAACTGGATATACAGACCAGGATTGGAAGAGACGTCAACAAAAGCAATTAATTTCTACAGGGCGATAGAAAGTAGTAAAGATTAAATGACAATCCGCCATAATGAGTCTAAAGTAGACGCTGTATGAGCCACTACTTCAGCTCACCAGACAAACATGAGAGGTGTCCGGAAGAAAACGTGCAAAATGTCAGGGTACTGGCACAGATATAAATTTAAGAAACTAGCATTGAGGAATATCGACGTTTTTGTCACCTGGTGTATTGGACAGATTTTTTCAAGAAGAGGGATAGAAATAACCAAAAAATACATTGGAGCATTTAAAAATGCCTGTTCCAAAGTGCAAGACATGTTTTAAGATTTTTAAACATGTTAAAATACGTGGGAAAACCATTCCAAATTGACCTCCGCTTGGAGAAATTAGACCAGAAATGATGTAAATTTTGAGTATAAAGACTAACAAAAACATTTTTTCAATAATTTATTATATTTTTTGTGGGTGGACCTACTGTAATTCTTATTCAATCGAAATGGAAACTGATGGGTCCAAAGATGGACTAGGAGTCAGCCAAAATTGAAAGTATACAGGGTGTAGCACCAAGATCCCTCGGATCCGGATCATAACTCCTTTACCATAAAAGATACCGAAAAAAGTCTTAGAGCAAAATTGTACACAATTACCGCCGTATAGTGAGAATGCTAATTCTGGCCAAAACAATTTCGTTGGAGTCGAGAATCCCTACAAGATCTGGTAGGCCTCTTGAGGCAAGAACACTGACGACACTGAAAAGAGAATTGATAAGATAACTAAGTTGCAAGGAACATAGTTTTCTTGGATTCCCAAGGGCAAAAACTTGAAATCACGCAAAAAATGCACGCTTTAAAACAAGATAGCGAAAACGCCGTGTTCAGCGAGATAGCCATGGTTTTCTAGGATTATGAGGGGATTCTGTTGATTAAGTACATTCTAAAAGGGCGCTATAATTATCGGAGAGGTTAATAAAGAGACTATTAAAAACCTTAAAGTCGAGAGAGAAATGAGGGAATTTTTGCCGATAAGGCGATACTGCCACAGACATTTGCAGAGTGCACGGTTCGACTTTTCATTTTCTCAAATTGCACTTGTTTTATATACATATTCTTGACTGATATTGCTGCATTATTGTGCATATATAGTTCATCGAGTTACTTCAAACCGCGCACAATTTCGGGAAACGGATTAAATAAGAAGTTAAACAATTAACTCTTATTCCCTTTGCTAATCATCCACTCTAGACCTAATTCATACAAATGGAAGTTATGCGTTATGATTGAAATAACTCGCATAACTCCAGTCGCAGAAACCTTGTAGTTTCCGTTTTTCCTGCCGTTCATGGTTTTTATTGCACCTATTTATAAAATGTCCAATTTATTTGTACAATCGGAGCAGAACTATGCGATTGCACGTACATTGCCGGAATATGTACAGAACCCTATCACTGAACTAAAGGTTTGTTCGAGTACACATTTCACGAGAATGCATTCGTTGGCGCGTAAACTTGACCAACACCAAAATGGAATAATACCGACATTGACAATTGATTTATCACTATTCAACATTTTTGAGTCGTGACATATTTTTATTGCGTTTCTACTACCATCATTAATTTAAACAATCATATACAAATTCATGCAAATAATACACTGTCAAATTGAAAGTTTAAACGTGTTCTGTTTTCAGAGTTGGAGAGGATGGAGAGTGGAACGTGATTGATGGTATTCTGACACCTAATAATGAAACCAACTACCACGTAACGAATCTTCAGCCATATACCGTTTACAGCTTTCGAGTGGTGGCCGTTAATGCAATGGGGGCGAGTACCCCCAGCAAGGAATCCTATTACATGGTTACTTTGAGAGAAAGTAAGTTCATTTTGATCTAATGGGTTGTCTTACATAATACTTTCATTGTTGTTTTAACAATATAAGGAACTAAAATATAGGTACCCTTTGATTTTATCCGTATAGTCTATATTTCTTTAATAAACATGATGTACGTCCTTTTACAGTTTAATAACTGCAACCACTGAGAATTCCAAAAGTAGCTGAGATTTCCGCGAAATTCACCTTATATTAGCAATCAAGTTTTGAAAAATCAAAATTAAAGTTTGCTGGTATAATAACCCTAACAAATTTATCTATACAAAGCTCTTCTCAGTGTTAGACTCGTACTATACACCCCTAGATACACCCTTTTTGTGGAACAGGAAACTCTATAGACTTTTAAAAACTCCAAGATCGCAAAAACAACATAAAGGGTAAAAGAACCGACAGATCCGAATAGTTTTAAATGATTTAAACGCACTTAAATAACGCTAATGAACGTACGCAATTTGATATAAAATATTTTTCAAAATGTTTAGGGCGCGATCTAGCCCACGTTAGGGTTGCTTAGGTAGGAATTGTGTAAATATTCTCATTTATATTAAATCTATATTTAGCATCCCTTAAACAACGCTAATAAAGTCTTTTTATTAGAAATAATTTTCAAATTTGGTCTTCATTATTAGATAAACGTAGTGAGTACAAGCGAGAAGATTTTAGAGACGTTTAAATAGACACTATTTAAGTAGGTATTCTAATTTATAATAAATTCCTTAAACAACGCTATCGTATATCCGGGTTTTGATTAAAAATAATTTTCAAAGCGTTTCGCCTTTCTTAGAAAACGTAGTCTGAACGATCAAGATCATTTTAGGGGTGTTTAGGTAGGAATTATGTGAATAGTATCATTTATAATAAATTTACGCTCAAAATATCCGAATTATAAGGAATCTACCATTATCATCTCTTTAACAACCCCATTCAAGTTCTTCTATATACGTGCTATTTCATTAGAAATAATTTTCCAAGTTACTCGCCCTTCTTGGGTAGTATGAGACAATTTTTTGGGTGTTTGGTAGGAATTATTTAAATATTGCAATTTATAATAAATGTACCCTTATCATCACTTAAACAACGCCAATGAAGTTATTTCATATTTAGAGAATACGATCGAAATTATGTTAGGGGTGGGAATTGTGTAAATATTCAAACTTTTAATTTTTTTATCCATTTATTATCAATCAGAATAATACAACATTATATGAGTTAATGTTGTGTATGCGAACTAGACTTCATTGGTAGACTCCCAGTGGAGTTTAGTTTAACTTCTTCTGTAGGGGTCTATTTTGGGGATCTTGTTAATGACAGTGCTTAGCATATTTAGAATTATGCTGTTTTGTTGAAGGAGTTGGTTCAATAGAGCTTTGCATTCGTCCAAGAATTGTTGGAGAGCCATGTCTTGATTTGGGTGACTCTAGGTGGGAATGTTGACTATTTTGCTGGTGATTTCGGAATGGATAATTTTTTGTTGAGTTTTGACTGCTAGTTGGTCATTAGGTTGGTATTTCTTTTGCAATTCCTGATATAGAGTGCCTTTCGTGTAATTTGGCGAATGTGATCCTTCTCATAATACGCTTCGTTGCTTCGGTGTCCCTGGTTTCACCTCAAGTTTACATCTTTTGCATTGTGAATCGACACTGTTCATCCCTTAAACAATAATATACGATTTTATTTCATTAGAAATAATTTCCCAAGTTTCTTAAGTAAACGTCGGGAGTACATTCGAGATTGTTTTAGGAGTGTTTAGATAGGAATTATCTAAATCTTCTATTTCACTAAAAACAATTTTCCAAGTTAGCCACCCTCTTCAGATAAAAGTACGTTTGTACGACTGATACAATTTTTGGGGTGTTTAGGTCATCATTATTTAAATATTGTTATTTATAATAAATCTACCCTTATCATCACTTAAACAGCGCTAATTAGTTCTTTTCATCAAGATTTCATTAGGAATGATATTTTAAGTTGGTTACCCTTTTTAGAAAGTAGAGGATACGATCGACATAATGTTAGAGGTGGGATTTGTGTAAATATTCAAACTCTTAATGAATCGACCTTTTTCATCCCTTAAACAACGCCAATAAAGATTTTTCATATACGCGTAATTTCATTAAGAATCAGTTTACAAGCTAGTCACTTTTTTAGATAAACTTACAGGGTTAATTTAATTAATTTTCATTAGGAAGGAATTGTTTAAATATTCTAATTATAAGGAATCTACCATTATCATCCCTTAAACAACGCCATTAAAGTTCTTCTATATACGAGCTCTTTCATTAGAAATAAATGCTTAAGTTTCTTAAGGAAACGTCGGGAGTATACATTCGAAATAGTTTTAGGAATGTTTAGATAGGAATTGTTTAAATATTCTATTTCATTAAAAATAATTTTCCAAGTTAGTCTTAGGTAAAAGTAGAGGGTACGATTGAGACAATTTTTGGAGTGTTTGGGTAGGAATGATTAAAATATTGTAATTTTACATCTACTCTTATAATCCCTTAAACAACGCTAATGAAGTTATTTCATATACCACAAAAATTTCATTTGAAATGATGTTCCAAGTTAGTTACCTTTCCTAGGTAAACGTAAAAGATACGATAGAAATTTTGTTAGGGGTGGGAATTGTGTAAATATTCAAACTCGTAATGAATCGGCAGTTTTCATCAGTTAAACAACTTCATAAAATTCTTTCGTATACGCGGACTTTTTATTTTTTATTTTATTTATTTATTGTCCCTCTTGTTCTGGACCCTCAACAGGATTTCGTCCAATTACAGAGTGGCCCGCATAATGCTTTTTAGAGGTGCCCCTCCAGATTGAAGGTCTTAAGTTGTTCAATGCTACTCCGGTATTTGGTAGTGCATGGTTTAAAATATAATATAATAATAATTTATCTTTCGAATTAGGAAAACTGCCGAAAAACCTAATTCGGAGTAGCTGTAGAGTAGAGGTAGAGGGTACGAGCGAGGAAATTGTATGGGTGTTAGGTAGTAATTGTTTATCCATTCTAATTATAAGGAACGTACCATTATCATCTCTTAAACAACCCCATTAAAGTTGTCCTATATACGAGCTATTTCATTAATAAGTAAACGTCGGGGGTACGATCCACATAATTTTAGCGATGTTTAGGTAGGAATTGTGTAAATATTCTTATTTATAATGTATCTGTTCATAACATCCCTTAACAGTGTTAATAAAGTTCTTTCAAATATAAGCAATTTCATTAAAAACAATTTGCCAAGTTAGTCACCCTTCTCAGATAAAAGCACGATTGTGCGATTGAGCCAATTTGTAGGGTGCTTAGGTAGTAATTATTTAAATATTGTAATTTATAATAAATCTACCCTTATCATCACTTAAACAGTGCTAATAAGTTCTTTCCAGCAAGATTTCATTAGGAATGATAGTCCAAGTTGGTTACCCTCTTTAGAACGTAGAGAGGATACGATCGAAACGATGTTAGAGGTAGGAAATGTGTAAATATTCAAACTCTTAATGAATCGACTTTTTTCATCCCTTAAATAATGCTAATAAAGTTTTTCATATAAGCGGAATTTCATTAAAAATGAGTTTACAAGTTCACATTTTTAAATAAACGTAGAGGGCAGGAGCGAGACAATTTTCGGGGTGGGAATTGTTTAAATATTCTAATTATAAGGAACCTACCATTATCGTCCCTTAAACAACCCCATTAAAGTTCTTCTATATACGGGCTATTTCATTAGAAATAATTTCCCAAGTTTCTTAAGGAAACGTCGGGAGTACGTTCGAGATAGTTTTAAGGATATTTAGATAGGAATTGTTTATATATTCTATTTCATTAAAAATAATTTTCCAAGTTAGTCACCCTTCTCAAATAAAAGTAGAAGGTACAATTGAGACAATTTTGTGGAATATTTAGTTAGGAATTATTTAAATATTGTAATTTATAATAAATCTAATTGTAATTTATAATAAATCTACCCCTAACATCGTAAACCGCGCTAATAAAATTGTTTCACATACCAGCAAAAGTTCATTATGAAAGATGTCCCATGTTAGACACCTTTCTTAGGTAAACGTAGAGGATACAATCGAAATGATGTTAGGGGTGGACATTGTGTAAATATTCAAACTTTTAATCAATCAGCATTTTTCATACCTTAAACAAGTTCTTTCATATATTCGAAATTTCAGTTGGGTCACCTTTCTTAGATAAACGTAGAGAGTACGAGCGAGACAATTTAGGGGTTTTTATGTAGGAATTTGTTTAATATTCTAATTATAAGGAACCACCATTATCATTCCTTAAACAACCCCATTAGGGGACTTCTATTTCGTTAGAAATAGGCAAGTTAGCCTTTCTTAGTAAGTAAATGTCGAGGATACGATCGAGATAATTTTAGAGATTTTTAAGTAGAAATTGTTTAAAAATGCTCTCATTAATAAATCTACTCTTTTATCATCCCTTAAGAAAAACACTAATAAAGTTCTTTCATGGGCGCATAGTTTCATCGAAAATTGTTTTCAAAGTTGGCCTCCTTTCGTTTGTAAACTTAGTGGCAAGGATCGAGACAATTTTAGTGATGTTTAGGTGGGAATTGTTTAAATACTCTCTCATTTATGTGTAAATTTCATTAAAATCGTTAAGAAATGCATTTCCGTGTACGGCTTACATTGTAGTTAATTCGAAAGAATCTTAACACGTGCTCATGGAAACTTGTAAAAGTACGCTGTAGTTACTTTTTAAAAACCGTGTTATACAAGTGTGCAACATAGTACCTGTTTCTTTTACAAGTGAAACGTCTCAATTTCTTGTTACGTCTAGCGTCATGTATGGATCTATTTGTTTATTATGAACGGATTTGTAAAACAAGGGTACCTTAATTACGTAATTAGACAACACGTGACGTTATAACCGATAAGTATGTGTTACTCGACTGTATATATAACAAATCAATTAAATTTCAGTTCCCGCGGGAAAACCTACCATCACTACCGCGCACAACACCTCCGCTACAGCGTTACACATAAGTTGGCGGGCTCCCCATCACGAAACCATCCACGGAGAATTTCTCGGCTACCGAATATCATATAGGCCAAGGGATCACGGGGACGAAGCAATGAAAGAAATCTGCATTCGGGATCCATCAGCCGAGGTAGGTTGGTTTTTCTCACAATATTTTGTAGAAAACTTTTAGAGCAAACGTAAACTAGAAACCCTTGGGAAATCATCGAAAGTCTGATAAAACTGCTTAATCCAATCCAATGATCGCCTATTAACGTTCTCGGTGTTGAATCGTGCACGGATCTAATTAGTATTATTACTTAATTATTATGAAAGAGAAGCCGAGATGATTTGAAATTTTAATTTGACTAGCAAGGTTTAAAATAAAATATTTGCTTAGGATTTAGCCAGGGTTTACGCCTTATTCGCTTTAATCTTTCATATTTTCTGGAATGCACTGTCACAGGAAGATAAGTATTTAATTAAACGTTGCTCTATGGACCCTCATTGTAATACAAAGCAAAATTATGAAAGAAATAGAAATATATAGCACACGCTTTTTATTTTAAGTTTAGTTTGAAGTGTAACTAATTTCTTACGGATGATTTCTTACAAACACCTTCCGTCGTAGTATTAACGAATCATTGTTTTTATGTAGTTGTTATTTTTATAATATTTCAAATGAATAATCCCATCTGATCAATGTAGACACCAACCTCCATACGGAAAAAGGGATAAATTTGTTTTTTAAATCCTTCAATCACATTCACGCAAATCATACCTAACGTTTTGATACAAATCGTCAATTTTAATTTCACCAATAAACCAGTCGGTATCAGTATCGGGTAATGATACATTGTTAACATAACATGGACGAAGCTTGCCATAAAAGAAGCAATATAAATGACAATTTTTGATATAGGTACGTATACAGGTTTATTGTAAGCGGGAATAGTCATTCATTTGCACCACGTATAGTTGTTCACTGAAATTTAAGGTGAAAAATGTGTAGGATAGAGGATATCAAATTAATTCAAATTTTTTATTGCTCTCATACAGATTCGTGGCGTCTAAATATTGTAATTAGCCGAAATTATATTCAGGAAAAGTTGGTTGGATAAATACCCTTTGTTTTAACGGAAGTGGCGAAAACCATTTCTACTAATTATACATATTTGCTATAATTTTACTTCCAAGTATTTCAACATAACCCCCCAAGTTAGTTTCCGATGAGTAAGAGAGTTAGCAGGAAGTAACCCGTAAATTTTCCCCCGAAGCGTCAGCCGGAAGGAGTACATCACCTTGTAGCAAATATAAGAATATTCCCCCATAGACAAATGTCATATGATTTCTCCTCGCATATCATCATAAAGTTTGTTTAAAGAAGGCCGACGTTTTTTAACAGACAGATTTTCATACAAGATACTTTATATTCATCACTGCTCAAAAATGCGGAACCATCAACAAATAAATACATTTGTTTCTCGTTTGCGAAATTCCTCGATTCAACCAATACGTTTCGCAAAGGTCAAACACTTTTACGTGCTGAGCGAGGGAATATCAATTTGCAGCGTTCAGTGGCCAACTGTTTAATAAATAAGTGGCTATCATGGCCGGAGATATTGTAATAAAATATGCTCAACCACGATATTTGCCAGTAATATGACCGTGGTTGGCAATTTTTAGAGAGTCCGCTGTTTAAACTCGGCCTCTCAAATGAAACATATTCTTTTATCCTCGTACTTTTTTGTTCCTTCACAGATAAAGGATGCATAGGTCCAATGTGTTTTAAATGATTATGATAAATTTGACTAATATCTCTCTAACCAAGTTATAAATGTTTCCGCGACTTTTTTCCCACAATAAATTTTTATTATTGATCGTTCGTGGTTCTCGCACGATTTTATATGGCAACAAACCGAAAACAGGCCGTGTTTTTGTGCAGAAAAGGCACACTAGGGTATGTAATAGCATTGTAAGTATTGAACTTGCCCAACTACTCTAAATTCATATTTCCTGTCTGCAAAAACTAGCTATTACCCATAAACTTGACCAAAATACCTTCTCAATTTGAAGTTCGAGTAGAAAAAAGCGTACAGTGCGAACTCTTAGGTGGGTACAATGAAACAAACACACACCACCCATAACTGCCATGAACATTCCACACACCTCCTTTTCTACAAGTACACGGCGGTAAGGCTTTCAAAATACAAAAATTATCTGAAATCCATCGTTTAACAAAAGGAACAAATCCGCACCGGTTTTCGATCGCGCATTTTGGCTTTTTAACTTTGTATACTGGGAGCTTTAGGCTTGCTAATAAGCAATCGATTTGTAAGTCAATGCTCGAACTTAATAACCTTGCCAATGTAGCGGTAATTGTGTAAACTTTAGCTGCGCATTAATAATGTTCTAATTAATCGGTTCCGGATTTTCATCTTTCCTCTAGCTGCCTAAACCAAACGCATATCAGAACTATACTATAATTATATTTTGGCCCAATAAGACTTGGTGGATACAGTATGAATATATCCACGGGAAATAAAACGCGCGCTTATTTTTCCTAAACGGCTTTAAGGCGGCTTCCACGAAGCTTTCAACCGTTACAATGGACATCATCCAAGGTGTAAGGGAATTTCAGTTACTAAATTATTTTTGGGGTAACTCGAGCACAAAATTAAACGTTTCCAACCATTCAACCACAATTTCCTTTAACGTAATTGTATAATTTATAACGTTTAACAGCCCTCTACTCCTGTCGAAACTTATCGATTAAACAGAGAACTTGCTTGAATGTACGAAACTAAATTGAATTAAGTGTTTGAATTACAATTCATTTGAGTAATAACGTCAGCTATATACCTGTGTATACTTCTTATCGAAGTTTTCAGTGGAGAAGTGGTTAAGAGATCTTGACTTTTCCCGACTGCTTCAATCTACTTCGAGATACTAGATATTTTGAAAAGTTTCTATTAACTTTCCACATAAAAAATAATCGCAGAATACGTAAATAAAATTGGTTAAAGTAAATAATAAAGTCCAGTCGTAGGAATAAATTGTTTAAAAGGCTCCACAACACTGGCTGTGTTTTCTCTTTGGATGGTCAAGCTGATGCGGTAGCACTTAAACCTGGACCTGTTGTATCATAGATAAGGTCTCCTAGGGTATCGCAGAATTCCAGGGCTTCCGAACTCCAAGGACCCAGCGTTTCTACTGCAGAAGATCTATTAATGGATTTAGGTATATGTGAATGATTGTATTCTCCAAAAGTTTTGAATAAACTGGAATAAGTCGCAAGCCCTTTGATTTAAGATTATGGCCAAGTTTACTGCAAATTTTGTTAGCAAACAACTAGAGCATCACGTTTGAAATATGAGTGTGAGACAACTTCCCATATAACGTGAGGTCGTACAAAACCAGAAATATTTTAACTGAAACGTACTCGGTGAACAACCCCGCTGGAAGAAAAATACGAGTTATAAATGGGGATGAACCACCTATAATGGATAAATGAAATCTATCGGTTGGAAACCAACATATTCCATTTTCATTAAACAGAAAATTCATATAAGCGTCTTTAAAAGAAACACACTTTTTGTGGAAATAGCAATAAATGGCAAAATGCAGCTTAACTAATCCTCCGTAGCTTAAATAAACTTCGGCTTAGGTCTTCAAAACAGACTAGTTTAAATGACAGTTACATATACATCTTTTATGTTACCCTTTTTCTTGCTTTACTTCTATTTGCATAATTCATAGACATCAAAGCGTATCCCTACAGAAAATATATGCAAGTATTACCGTTCCTTCACTGTAGGTTTGAAATCAGAGCTGGGATAGTTACTTGTAAAATGGAACTAGTTACGAGTTACTAGTTACTTTTTGGAAAGTATCTAAGTTACTTGTAAAAAGTTACTTTTCATATAAAAGTAACTAAGTTTCTAAATAAATTAAGTTACTTTTAAAAAGTAACTTAGTTTCTTCTAAGTTACATTTTGTATAAATGAAAAGGACACAACAATTTCTTTATTCTCAAAAATACAAAATAACAGAATATTTCTATAGTAAAAATGCCAGTAGAAAAAAATATTTATCTTGGAGAGAAACAAGCGCTATAGCCGTTTATCATTGATAACACTAAATTTTCGAAATTTCTGTCTGAAAGGTTGTTTCTTCTTGGCGAATCGATAAATGTTGCAAACGAAAACATGCTGAGCAGCACTCCATACAAAAGAGTTTCTTCTTTCAGGTAACACTCGAGGTAACATATGATATCCAGTCAGTAGTCACTCAACTCACTAGTCACGTAACTACGTTTTGTAACTCAAGTTACTTTTTGTAGCTAAAGTTACTTTTTGTAACTATAGTTACTTTCCTAAAGTAACAGTTACAAGTTACTTCGTAAAAGTAACTAGTTCCAAGACACTTTTAAGTTACTTAAAAAAAAGAACTAGTTATAAGTAACTAAGTTACATTTAAGTAACTTAGATACTTTCAAGGAACTTAAATACTAATTACTCCCAGCTCTGTTTGAAATATAAGCTCATGTTTGGAAATAGCACTCATTTTTCATTCATTTTAATTAACTGTGTTACGTAACTCAAAATAGAATGATAGAGGCTAAATAGAGCTTTCATTGATGTAGATAAAAGTCAAGTAGTAAAAGACAATCAGGACGAGCCAAAAGGTACTTGGGTACCTATCTTACTGTACACATGAAGGTTAAAGTTTAACAACAAAGACATTTTCACAGATTTATTCAAAAAAATTCTAATACATTTTGGCCTTTAGGCACAATCCAACTTTATAGCCTTTAAAGTCATCCCAATTTAACAACTAGAAACAGAGCTGGACTCGCTAATTAGAAGCTATTACTTAATTTGCTTTAAAATTGAACAACGAAAAATGTTGTCGCAGATCGACTAGAAAAAGACGTTGGGGTACATAGCCGGGAGATCGGGTGTTCGAATCTGGAGTGAGGTAAGAATTTTTCATCTGTGGAAGAGATTAAGATTTGAATACTAGAAACAGAGAACAGAACAGAACCAGAAAGACGATTTCTAATAGATTGTGGATTATAAAATCCAAAAATTGACAGCCACCCAGATTTCATCATTACAAACAGAGAAGAATGCATAATTTTTCTACGTGTACCTGCTGAACAAATAGTCCACACAGGGAATCCAACGACGAACTGCATTGATTCTTATACAGGGTCGCTATTAAAGATGGAACCAAAGCTTAGACATAAAAATTAGAACGCTTCCATTTGAAATTATTTCACACATTTTAAAACATTTTTTGGAGACATGGTTTTTGAGTGCGGCCACCATCTTGAGTGTTTTTAAATAGCAACATGGGTCATACGGTCCATTAAAGAGCTTATTTTTTATCTTTCTTACTACCTTAGTCATGAATGGTGTACAATTAATACTCTGAGATAAAATTTCTACATGCTGCTACCCCTTTTTTCAAAAATCCGACTCGTTATTTTGTGTATCCGTATGTCTAAAATACATCGAAAATTTGAACAAAATTCGTCGAGTCATTTTCTCGAAAAATTACCGACGTACGTACGTACATACGGACGGAAAAATGTTATTCTTTCAAAGTTGCTTAGAATGATCTAAAACGTCGGCATTTGATGAAATTTTGACATGTAACGGCGATCGCAATAGACACCTAGCTCAAGCTTTGAATGTCTTCTCGCAGTACCGGCATGGTTCCAAATCCTAGTTTCAAAATTAGTTGGATTGGCAGTGGTGATGAAAATTCAAAAGCTTGGGGACTACAAAATTTGGAAAATGTGTCCCTAAATCAATGGAATTTGAATTTTTTGTCGGTTCTCACTCAGTCGTCATATTCAGCTTCTTGACTGATTGGATATTTTGTCGTTTTATTTGGATTTGGATAATTTGAGGATGAATATTGGAAAGTTTGACAAAAATTTGTTCCGGCAGGGACCCGGACCCAAATCAAATATTGGTTCAGGTTCTGTTTATATTTAAACGAAAATCTGTTTTGGTTCTAAAAAAATAACTCTGTTCTGCACATTTTTTGTTGGTCCATAACGGTTCTTTTCGGTTCTAGTCTTTTAGAAAGTATGACATTCAAATTCATTATAACAACGTGATTTGTTAATTAATGGGTGTGAAAAAAAGTACAAAATCATGAATATCAAAACGTGAGACAAAAACTTATGTAAAAAAATTATGTATGGAGTATTGTTTTTTATATTTATTTTCTAAAAACTCGCCTCTCCTTTTATTTACATTTACAGTAGTGGCTAAATTACCGCCACCGCCAACCGTACTGCCTTCAATTTCGACACCTTATTAAAAATTTATAATCCATCGATGGCAATCATAGAATAATATTTTATCAATTTTCAGGACGTGTTTGCCGGCGCGTCCTTCAACTTCCAATAACCTGTTAAGAACCGTAAAAAACCGAAAAGAACCGAAAAAATAATAAGGGTTCCGGTTCTCAATAAATTTCCGTTTCTTAAGAAATAACGGTTTCGGTTCTGTTTTCGGTCCTGAAAAAATACCGGTTTTGGTCCGGCTTTCGGTTCTTTTTCGGTCCGATCCGGGTCCCTGCTACAAAGTTGGAATTAGTCCAACTAATGTGCTTATAAATAGCTTGCTATGAGCGTTGTTCTGGTTTTGTCACTTCAGTATTGGGACAGGAATAAATTTCATAACTTAAATTAAATGGAAATTACTTAAACACAGATAGCTAGCGCAATGAGTAATCATTAAATTGACGATGTACATGAAAATTCTTTTAAACATATACAAATAACGTAACCCTTTACAAACGTAAAATTATTAGTATTACTTTTTCAATATCCTTGAATGTTTTTTTCGTGTTTGAAGTCTTTGGATATAGGTTTACTTACCCTGACTTTAATATCTTTGTAGCTCATTATTATTTCATCCTAAACAAATGGGTGTCTCTAAGAATTACTGTTTGACAAAATGCAAAATGTCATAATCTTAAAAAGGTACGTCCTCCCTCAGTTCCGTATTTCAGGAATTGTATAATTTCCTTTTGGCCGTTTTTAAATTAAATACCTTAGTTATGATTCTTTGACTAGGTACGCACATAATTGATATTTAAGATAAAATGCTCATTTCGTATATCAGCAACGATTTACAAACGAAAAATTCTTTAAGCGTCCCTTAATTGAATATATTAAACAAAAAGCATTATTCTATGCAGATTTCGAAATTAAATTCGCAAGAAATGAAGCAAAAGAAATGTACTACATAAAATTCGACAATGAAGAGATCGTAATGGTTTGGGGGCGAGCGCCACGATCCGCATTTTTTATCAGTTTTAAAATATATCTTCTTATTTCCTGCTCACATAAACCTATTCAAATGCCGATTTACATTGTTAGTGTAACAAACCAACGATATTAAGTTTGCTTTACGGAATCAATTTTATCTCCCCTTTGGAGACTACCCACTTCAAAACCCAATCGACGTTGTTGTACCTATAAAGTCTAAAGAGAGGTTAGAGAGGACGTTTTTTTTCCGAAATCGCCCTCGCTATTGTAAATGTCAAATGATTTTCGGAGTTTAATAGCCCACAAAGTTTGCTATACTAAAGCAATTACACAAACTTTCATAAGTATACTTTCTCAACTTTCATTATTTTCCCATTTGAAGTATTTACATAGGAGTTTCCCATAGACCGTAAACCAACGGTTGCGGGTTATTCCCGTGTGTAAACCTCAATAAAAATTTACGCACCCAATTAGTTAAAAACTATGGCAATTATCTTGGAAACGCTTTTAATTTTACTAAAACCTATTTTAATCCACATACATTCTATTAATGCTGCTTAGCAACTTTTTAGAACTGCGATAAAATTCAAATAACGGCTACTTCTACATTTAATTATTTCAACGAACGAAATTGCTTTGTCCCTAATTGACTCATAAGCATCAACGCAATGTAACAAAAGCAGCTTTATGAAATAGCCAGCGTTGTCAATTGGTTGGAATTTGCTTTAATGCTTTATGGTTCCTTCAAAAAATAAAATAGAAACGATGGGTGCTCATTACAACATTCATTACGTTCGTTGCTATGAAACGCTGTTTGCATGTAATTATACCTTTCAAGGGTATAGGTATATTATAGTACTTGTGTTTTTCAGATTTTCGCTTGTAACTTTGAAAAGACGCATCCTATCCATGGAAAGGTGTGGTATCTTCATTCCCTTCTATTCTATTCATAAGGGAAGCCCGACTAGGTAGCACTTAGACACACCAAACCCCCTTTCTTTCGCACCAAACCCCCTTTCTTTCGCAACTAGGTGCAGGGCCTGTTCCTCTGAATAAAGGATAGGACCCTGTTTAGATTAAGTTGCTTCACCCTCCCCGGTTCCAGATAACTATCGCCAAGGAGCTGATGTCCGTCTGTCTGCCTGTCCGTCTGTCTATCTATCCGTGTGCACGTTAACTTTGTTTAGAAACGTCGGAGCGCTTTGAAAATTGGTACGAATGTTCTTAAGGATATAAGAAAGGTCGCTATTGTAGACTAACGGGCTAGGCACAGTCCATAAACTGACCAAACCTCCAAAAAATAGGGTTTTTTATTATTCTTGTTACAAAGAACGTATGAAAGTCCGGTTTTCTGTGTTAGTAAAATTGTATCATATTTTTGTGCTTATATAAATCCTAATACACTAAGAAACTTTCTTATTTGTGGACTGATTTTTTGGTTAAATTGCTGAAAACGAATTTGGACGGAGTGACTAATTTTTTTCCGACATAGACTGTTAATGTGGAAATGCGCTTTTTGTAAATCGTGTACGATTACTTTTTAAACTGGTTTAATCATTCGCTCAGTTTCGTTATTTCTATTTCACAGATCATTTTTGCAGTTTGAGAAACTCAAAATGAGTTTGTTGCATTACTTTTTTTGTTTTATAAATTGTTCTCTTTACATGTGGACCCTACGATCTCTTCTATACGAAAATTACTTGACGATCGATTAGAAAAGTGCCCAAATCGTTAAATTCGCTGCCATTTGTATACTTTGAGTGCATTTATTTACCCCTATTCTAAAATTCGCTCATTTATAATTTTCTAGCATGAGCTAGGTAGTTGTTGCGATCCCCGTTTTTGGAGAAATCAAAATTTCATCAAATGTCAACGTTTTAAATCATTTAAGTCAACTTTTAAAGAAGAAGAAGAAGACGTACGTTGGAAATTTTCCGAGATAACGGCTCGGTGGATTTTGATTAAATTTTGGATATGTACTCGTATATTAGGCAGACGGAAACGAAAAATCACGGTCCGGATTTTTGAAAAAAAATTTTGTCGCGCCGCAGCGGCAACTTTTTTTTTCAATTAGCAACCTAAAATTTGTATTAGTTTATTCGAAAGACCTTAAAGTAACGTAACTGCAAAATTTTTGTACCTCCGCCATTCCGATATGCCACTTCCCATTTTTCCCGTGGAAAAACCGCACACGCTCATCGCGCTCAACGTTAAATTTTTTCGGATCTCCCTTATTTCACCCGCTACGAATTTGAAAACTTTATCGAAAAACGATACCTAACAGCTACGGGCTCCAGAAAAACTGACTCGACAGCTCGAATAACTTCTCCTCAAAGTTCAAAAATGCGTTTTTTTTGCATTTTTTACCCTTTTACGGCAACCCCAACGCAGAGGAGTGGTAAAAATGCTCACCATACCATGACCGAGGCGCCCATTCTTCCTACCCCCTCAATTGCAGCAACGTCCTTATGATTTATCACTTACAATTTATAGCATGTAAGCGCGTCGAAGTTGGAACTGACTCGAAACACAATTCGATTTGCTTACATAGCAAACAACATTCTTTCTAGAATGTTATGGAGTGCTCAAGGACGCTTCCGAATGTTCTCGAACAAACACGTCAGATTTCTCGGAAAGATTACGTCACATTCGCCTCAATGTCTATCCATATTTCTGTAATGTTCGCTACAATATTAAATCCTTTGCAGTACTTTCTACGGTCCTTCTAGAACGTACTAGGCTAAACTTTTTCAGAGCTTCCAGTACTCCAAAAAGATGTTCAGACTTTTCGAGAACCCTCTATGCCTTTATAGAATTTTCATGGTTTGGAAAAGGTCTAAAAAGGTCTGGAAGCGCTATCGAAGGTTTTCTAAAACTGTGTCATAACGAATTTTTAAGCATTTGAAGTCTTCTTGGTGTTTTTCAAAGAATTCTAGAGCTTTCCTACACCTTTCGTAAGCGAAAGGGACTTTATGTCACTGATTTTCACAAAACGTCCCTTTCTAGAAGCATTTTTGGGCGATTTCAGAACTTTTGAGCCTGTCGGGCACCGGCAAGGGCACATGAAGCTCTGAAAATTACATAAGGGTAACTCAAAAAGCGTTTTCTCATGCTAATTAGGCCCTTGCTAGAGAAATCTCGTTACTTCCCAGGTCTTTTTTGGGCTCAGAGAAATTCTGGGAATTTACAAATCTAGATATTCCATCACAAAATAAATCGTATGTTATAATAGGGCCTTGCCCAGTATGGCAATTAAATTGCCCAAACAATTGATACAGAGTGGTTAGGAATTCATGTCAAAAAAATAACGAAAGTCCATTTTCTCTTAATTCCTTTGTGACGTTTAGTTTCGATGTGTGTAATTGTATTATGTACCTATAAAACTTAGTTTGCTATTACGAGTATGAGCGCCTTAATATCAGGCCCTCATTAATTTATATTTATACGACGAATATTCATAAAACAACACTGTAAAAAAGTGAGAAGTTTTGTAAGAAGGCATGTTAACACTTAAAAGTTAGAAAGCTGAAAGTTAAGATTATGACAACGAATTTAAGAGTTAATTTAACTTGATTAGAAGTTAACTAAGTCTAGTTATTCCTATCGCGTTCAGATTGAAACCATAATTTAAGCGTGTAACGGTAGGTTGGGATTAGGCGAGATATGCGTCTGTATTTAATGCCTTAGCTATGAATTTTAAATATACTGTAAATTTACATTAACGCAATTGTTACAGAGCCACAATATTGAACACCTGGAGACTTACACTCAATATTTGGTTTCACTTCAAGTGTTCAATCCTGAAGGAAACGGACCACGAACAACGGTGCTGGTAATGACCGACGAAGGAGGTTCGTAGAAAAAAATGTAATTGAATTTATGGCAAAAGTTCGTTCGATGCACGTATCTCCACACCTCGCTTTCTTAAAATATTATTTTCTATCCTGTTGGTATTGTCTTTAAATTGGGAAACTTGAAAAATATCGAAAAACTACACTGTCGTCTAACACAATGTATCACCTTAATCGATAAACCCACAGTCGCCCTTTAAAGATTTTAAAAAATAATTATGTTACAAGCTTTTCTAGAGTAACTTTGGAAGTTTTTCCATTATTTTTCTGATTTTATGGTCTGTTTTTATGCCTTTTGTAAATTAGGTGGTGTAATGTTAAATTTACAAAAGTTGCTAATTTCCTTGTCGATAAATTACTCGTTATAAACTAGAATCTCCTGCACTTACCGCGAACAATAAATTGGGAAAATGGAATAGCTCCCGAATACTTCAAAATCGATAAAACTGTTTAACTTCTATAGATATACTAGTTGACGTTTTGATACTTTTGGTTAAGTGTCTGTTGATAGTATTCCGCACTTTTGTGCCGAAATGTGATTAAGGCGTTAACGGTATTTCGAACGAAACAGAAAGATGGGGTGTGATTTTGGAATGAGCCGATCCCATTTACAAAGTGATTTGGACGTGCAAATGGTTACCTAAACTTAATTAGTTAAGTGAACCCAATTCGAATCGTTTCATCATTATTCATTCACATCAACATTTACCAATTAGCGTACCTTTTTCATTCTCCGGAAACCTAGAAGGAGTTCTTAGAATGTTAGGAGTCATTAAAATGCAGTGCAAACCCAAAATGTTTCTGTTTTATTGAAAGCGTTTGGGATTTGACTGTGAGTATAATTACAATAATTATATTTGATTTTGTAACCTGCATTGAGTTGCTCCCCCAAACCATTGTTTAAATACCAAACCCAAGAACCGAAGGGACAGCTAATCCAAATTTGCATTACCCCTAAATAAGTAATTAGATGGGCAACCAATAGTGTGTATATTTGTTGTGTCGATCAATGCTTAGGACTATAAATAATTGAAAATAAACACTTACCTTTCTCTTTTGATTAATAAGCCGATGGAGTTGAAAGGATAGTTAGGTAATCTAAGGGTCGAAATTTTTGCAATGGTCAGCAGATAAACCGCTGAGGGTTGGTGATGCCAAACGTGCCAGCACACCTTCTCACACGTACCAGGTTTTATTTGAAACCGAAAAAATAGTAAAAGTGGGATACAATACCCCAAATTCGCCAACTAAATGCATACTCCATCTATTTAAATGACATTAAACGTTCTTCCTATTCAAACTTCAGAAAGAAATACAAAAATAACTTTATATTCTATAAAACGAAGTAATTAAAGTATCTAGTAATAGAAACTAAATTAAATTTATGTACCATTGAGCAATGGAGAAAAGGGCTATTTGAGTATAGTCAAAGATCTGTTGTAGTATGATCTTTGGGATAGTGTAAATAATAGAATAGTGAGATGACCTTATTGAGAAAAAGGGACACTGATTTGGACAGTGAGATTTCGTAGTTCTGGTCGCGTCAATTTAAAAGGGAAGCAAAAGTGACCGATGTTACAAACCTTTACCACAGGTATACAGGGTGGTGACTTGCGTAACGCATCATAGGGATTTCAATGTAAAATTCATAACATGCGTTTATTGGCTCCCCAAATTATTTTAGAGCAAAAAAAATGTATTAAAGTTTTCAATTTTTTTCATATAAAGATGAAAAATTGGAAAAATAAAACCCTTTTTCAATAATCTACGATGCCATGCAATTTTCTAAAACGAAAAGATATCCAGTTATCAATTAGCAGCAGTTCGAAATGGATTTTATGATCGACTTGGTTAGTGTCTTGCAGTTAATGGTCACTTATTCGAACATTTATTGTAAATTGTTAATTCCATGGCATGACGGATATTGGCGTAGTTTTTGTATTATAAAATTCCATGGCATCACAGATTATTGAAAAAGGGGTTTTATTTTTCCAATTTTCCGTCTTTATTACGTGGACTTGAGTATGCAAAATCCGAGGACCGCATTCTACCAATTCAGAAAATCTTGTAGATTAATAATTCGGATCCTGATGCCGGAAGCCCTATTGGTCCAATTTTGTTTTATACCCCATCCTCCCTCATCGTGAGTAAGTTGATTGTTATATATCTATTTTGATGATTATTCTAGTGACATTTATTAGTTTTTTTTTTAAATAATCAAACATAAATAAAGGTTGGCAAATGAAATTAAAACGGAAACGGAAATAAACGTCACTTGTACGGATTTAGTTTGGTTAATTTTTATGTGCCATTTACAGAGCCATTCATTTATAAGGTTTAGGTGGGTTTGGAGGTTTTCAGATGCCAGTATTGCGTTATCGTGCGTAGAAAGAATTGCCGTATCGTCAGCGAAAGTAGCGATGACAGTGCTTGCAGCTTCGGGTATGTCAGCAGTATAAATTAGGTAAAGTAGAGGACCAAGGACACTGCCTTGTGGGACACCAGATTTTATAGGATGGTAGTTAGAGTGTTCGTTGTTATACTTGACTGTGAAGAATCTGTGTCAGAAAGGTAAGATTTAAGGAGAAGATAATAATAGCTTGGAAGGGACCTTTTTAATTTATGTAGTAAGCCAGTGTGCCAGACTTTATCAAACGCCTGGGCAACGTCCAGGAACACGGCTGTACAATATCTCTTTTCCTCAAGGCTCCTTAATATTTCGTTTACTATTCGGTGTACTTGTTGTGTGGTTGAGTGGCTTTCTCGAAATCCGAATTGGTGCAGGGGCAGTTGAGATGATATATCCGTATTGTTCATTAGCCTTTTAAAGAGGAGTTTCTCAAAGATTTTTCCTAGCAATGGTAGAAGACTAATCGGTCTGTATGATGTAACGTTTTCTGGCGCTTTCCCGGGTTTGGGAATCATTATTATTTGCGCATATTTCCATAAAATGGTAGGGTTTTTAATTTATGTACCTAATTGAATTTGATGAACAAGCGCCATAAACTTAAATTTTCGGAATATGTACTATTACTTCCTTTCGCATACGTACCTTTGTATTTGATCTTCTTCATTTATTTATTTATTTATTTATTTATTTAATCAATTTGAGTTGCAAACAGGACAAACCTAAAATAGCAACTACATCGTATTGAAAAAAATATAAATCAATGGTAAATGTGACATTCCACAAGCATAATCAAAATAAAGGCTTAAACAAGGTTAACAGAGTAAATTAAAATATAAATAAAATATTAAAATAAAAATAATTTTAAACACATAAGTAATAAATTAGTATGCAGGACACAAGTGATGTGCTACTTAAATTCAACAAAGAGTAGAGGCAAACAAAAATGTAATTTCGTATAGTATGAAATAAAATTAAAATTAAGATACAGTAAAATAAATTATGTATGGCAAGATAGTAAATGCGATGCGACATGTAGAAAAGGAAAAAGGATAAATAACAAAGTTAATAAACCGAATTAAGAGATTTCAAGTAATATTTTAAATAATTTCTTTTTAAATAAATTAAAGCTAAACGAAAAAATGTCCAAATTTCGAAAAGCATTGTTATTAAACAACAAAAACATTCTATTCATTGGGGCATTATAATAGAAATTGGTTCTAGCTTGAGATGATAGGAGAGGCTGTTGATGACGAGGGACATAGGAAGGAGTAATCATTAGAATTTTGGAAAGTAAGTAGTTGTCAAGAAGGTGATTGATAATTTTATATAAGCACATAACATCAATCTTAGTTCTATGCAAAGATAATGGACAGATTTTAAAGTTGACACAGGCAGTTTTATAATCCACATATTCAACATTAAACTTTTTTGAAATAAACTTGAGAAAAGTTTTCTGAACGCGTTCAATGTGATAACAGAGCCAAAGTTAAGACGACTAAACACATACGAAAAATATAAGAATTTAAGAGCTTCATTGAATCGCATTGTCGAACCATGGCTTGTAATTGCAAAAATCTATCTTGTATATATTTCGTTATATGCAATGCAAGTGTATAAGTAACGATTGTAAATATGGTTCAGTGATTATTTGCAGCTTTGAGTATTTTATAATCAAAGATTTGCAGTATAATTTAATTTGCTTTTTCTCTTGGATACTTAGGTACCTTTGCATCTTCTTCACATTTTTTATTAGCAATTTATGAATTTTTTATTAATAATTTCCGGTTTAATTTCATTTGCTAGCCTTTATATAATGTTAATTATTAAAAAAAATTAATTATTGGCACTAAAATAATCTTAAATTGATACAATATAACCTATTCGTGGTGCAGGAGGAGGGGGTATAAACAAAATTGTATCAATAGGACTTCCGCAAGATCCGAATTACTCACCCACAAGCTTTTCTGAACTTAAATCAATTTGCAGAATGCGGTCCTCGGATTTTGCATAGTCAAATCCATCTAGGGCCTGCTCTACATTACAAAGTTATGAGATTTGTATGTTATCGGCATTGTTGATCCTGTTGACAATCTAAAGCGGGGAGCAATGTAGCAGTCAGCGAGTACTTTTTGGAAACAGTCAAAATAGACGAGGATGGAGGACGGTATATGGTGCAAATGCCATGGAAACTTTAAAGAAGAATTTAGATATCGCTCAAAAACGCATCGAAAGTGTAGCTAAGAAGCTACAACGAGATGGTCTATTTTATGACTATGGAGATATTCTTAAAGGGTGGGAAAAAATGATATTATTGAAGAGGTAACAGATAGAGACGCAATAAATAATGAAAATGTGTTTGATTCCTCATCGCATGAAAAAGAACAAGCTTCGTTAAACGACTATCTGGAAAGGGGTCCAAATTTGATAGAGCAAATTCCTTCTCTCTTGTTGATATTCAGAATGAAACCTATACTTAGGTGTTATTAATGATATTACGAAAGCATTTTTACAGATCAATTTACAGCCAAGCGACAGAGATTTTCTGAGATTTTTTTGATACAATCCGAATAGTACTCTCAAGATATATAGGCACAGAAGATCAGTTTTGGGCGTTTAAAAGCGCTATTTCTAATTATATTCCATCCAAGAGTCACTCAGTGAGCAATATGGACCAATACAGTCCCCCCTTACCTTTAAACAGAGTTTGTGATGCTGCCATATTTGCAGTGATTGGTGTGGACCTAGCTGGACCTTTGATTTTAAAAGAATCTCTCTAATTATTGTACTTTAAATGGTGCATAACGTAGAACAAGTGATAATGAGTCTGTTAATGTACCTAAAGTGAAGTGGTCGAATTATTAAACCATTGTCTTCATAATGTATTTGTTCATTGATGTTTTCGTTCCCAAGGTGGGAGAATGTTGTAAATCGTTCATGATTTTGAATTATTATCAAGTGAGAAAAAAAATCCTGTCCATCCCAATGATTATCGTTATTAAGAAAGCATAGGCCTAGAACTTCCGGAAATCTATTTTAAACACCGACCATAATGCTCCTTTGTTATTATATTCTACTAATATGTAAACCTAATCATCACATTCTGTAGACTGAAGATTTCTATCTAGTGTACCTTCATATTTGAAATGTTAGGTACGCACTAGAAATTAAACTGTATTCAAAATTACTACCCATACACGCTCCATATAGTAAAAGTGCGTATGAAAGTTCATTGCATGATTGTATTTTACATTTTTTCTCCCGAGTATCTGAATATTTTAGAATACCTGTCTGTCCGTAAAAATTTAACAACTGACAATAATGAAATAACACGGGCACGTGGCACAATCTATAGTTCCATTGGAAGCACAACACAGAACATAATTTAAGTATTAATTACAGTCAAACACGACTAGGTGCAACGTTTTTCTGAAAAATTTAAAGGGTGTGCATCCGTGATGAACTCCAAATGAAATTCCTACCCTCCTACCCTTCCTGCGTTTTTAATTTAGAATGAGCGACGAACTTACTCGCTGTACCTCATAGTTTGTTCATCCCACCCACAAAGTTCTTGAAAAATCTCAGAAAGAATTTTTTTCACAAAAGAGAACCCGCCCTCCATTGTACCAAAACTAAGCTTTTTTTAAAGGTCATTAGTAATCCTATAGTCACTAAATTAGCTTTGCCAAAAACCAATGCAAAACACATCGTCAAATATGAAATAACAACTTCTAATACTCGTATATAGAGCTCAATCCTATAATGAATGGTAAGTAAGCCAGTAAGGTCCGAAAATATCAACTGAAACTATATCCACCGGGTTCCCTGTTGTGACGTTTTTAATCAATCCTTCCTGCTTTTGATTTGTGATCTTGGTTTTCTGACATTCTTCACTTTTCTCTATATCCGTTATATATCATTTTTCTGCAATCTGTGCTGCTACTCTGTAAGTTCCAACGTGTCCCATTCTCTAATGATAAATTTCTATAATTTCTCTATGTCTATTGATGAGTAGACAAACCACCCACCATTCTTAAGTCCTCTTGCTCCTTTTAAATAAAATGACTTGATTTTCTTTCAATTTATCACTTCCATGGGTATTTTCTTCTTGTTCCACGCGCACTTATCTTGGTCTTGTTGAGTCTGAATAATTCTTGAGCATGTAACAGTTTCTTTTCTTCGTTTTTCTTATTTACCTTTCCTATTGTCATTTCTGGTTGATTCTTCCACGTCACTCCATACCTTGACAAAAAATCAGTCATCCTATTCTTGACTCCTTGCCAATATTCAATTTGTAGATTAAATTATTCAAATAATCGTCAATTTAGAGACTTACACGTAAGTAGGAAAGATAATGCCTTATGGTCGGTATACAGTGCGTCCCAAGTAGACACCATAAGGAAACGCCAATGTATTTTTGGCGAAGGATCCACGACGCCTTTAAAATTAGCGTTTAACGTAGTACTCCAATGTCTTTCTAGCATCAGGCGAGCGCAATAATGTACGTTGAACTTCAAGTACATACCAAAGGCCTCGTGGATCCTTCGCAAAAAAATACATGAATTCTGTTTCACTATGGTGCGTTCTCCCTGGGACACACGGTAGATGACCACTGGATTTTCCGAAATGTACGTTCTAAATTTTATCACCCCAAATAAAATGGCCAAAAGTTCCAAGTCTGGTATGCTGTAACATTTTTCGGCTTCTTTCAATCCTCTGCTTGCAAATGCCAAAGTTCTCATTTCTCCCTTCTCATCTTGTTGACAAAGGTGTGCTCCTAAAGGGTTGATTGATGCATCAGTACACAATATGAAAGGTCTCGTAAAATCAAAATACTTCAAAATCATGAATGTCAATATTTTGATAATAAAGGTGCAAATCCTTGACTAACTCAGATCGACCCGGAAAAAAAATTTTCTTATAGAATGTGGCCCGTAGAATCCATAATTTCAAACAGTTCCAAGATTAGGCTACTAGTTCAAAAGTTACAGCCCTTTGAATTTTCTTTCGAAATTGGTTTCTAGTCTATAACTTTTGATTGAGAAGTCTGATCGAAAAAGTACGAATTGTTTTTGATTCTACGCACCAAAATTAATAAGAAAAAGTGTTTTCCCGAGAAATTTTGGTGTAGTCGATTTTTGGTAAAAAAGGAAGGTATACACTGCCTTTTTTTGAGCCCCGAAACAAAAATTGTCTCAGATCGACCCGGAAAAAAAATTTTCTTATAGAATGTGGCCTGTAGAATCCATAATTTCAAACAGTTCTAAGATTGGGCTACTACAATATGAAAGGTCTCGTAAAATCAAAATACTTCAAAATCATGAATGTGAATATTTTGATAATAAAGGTGCAAATCCTTGACTAAATTCTGAAAGGTTCTTTTAAATTCCTGAGTAGTGGACATTCTCTAATGGCTTCTAAGCGGTTTGGGTTGCTTCGAATTCCTTCTGTTCTTCTTATAATGTGGTCCAAAAACTTCCTGAAGATACTTGTTTTTCTTTACATTAATCGTCATATGGGCGTCTCTTAATTTGAAACGTTGCAGTCTTAGATGCCATTCATGGTCTTGAAAGGTTTTTGAAGCAACTACAAAATCATCATCGTAAAGCACTTGAGCTACGAAAATATCCAATCTAAAAGGCAAAACTTTATATTGATAACTTCTTCCATTCACTAGAAAGGTTGTGTATTTTCGCGATTCTTCATGAAGTCGTATCTGCCAATAACCGACTTTCAAGTCGATTGAACTTCAATATTTTGGGTTGTCAAAACGTTTTAAAACTTCCCCTAAATTTGGTGATGAATTTCTATCTTCTTCAATGGTCTGGTTTAATTTCCTCGCATCAAGGCAAATCCTAACTTCCCCTCGTTGGTTTACAAAAGATCATGAGGATCTCTCACTGATATTATTTTCTATTATTCCTTGAGTCTCCTTACCTACGGCCTCTCGTTTTAAGAAAATTCTGGGATAGCTTTTCTTATAGGATGGCGTGTCTTCTTTTGTCTTCACCCTGCATACGAAATTATTGACCAATCCTGGCTTAGTTGAAAAGATGTCTTCTTATTGATCTAGTAACACTTCAATAGTTTCCTACTCTTCTGTATTCCTACTTGCTTGCTTGAAAAAATATGTAGCAGTCGGCATCATCATCTTGAAAATCTTCACCTTTTTCTCAGTTATCCAATCCATTCCCAGAATGGCAGTTCATTCTAATATTTTCACCATTAAAAACTTGTGGTCGTGTCGGCTATCTTGAATTTGTACTGTGAGAAGGGCTTGGTTGACAATCTTTCCTAATTACTAGAATCGTACCTCCACTTGACTGCTGGTGTCTAATAATAATTGTTGTTCTACCCCCTCCAACTTTCCTAAAATGATGGGGTTGCACTCCTGCTACTACCCCTTCTTCTTCTTCCTTTTCCAGTTCGCTGTCGTCTTGAAATCCTTCTCTAATTTGATTCAGTTGTAGTAATCCGGTTGACACTTCATCTTCATCGTCGCTATAATCTTCTTCATCTTCACCTCTTCTCTTTGTATTTCTTCGGTTTTGAGTCTAAAATGGACTTGATCGAAATAAAAGTGGATTATTTGCGTTTGCTCCTTAGTTCTCGTTACTGTCTCAGGGACTAGTGGAGCTCCTGGTCCCCGGCTCGGTAGTTTTCCGGCTGCGGTGACTCAGATTCTCTTCTATATCTATAATTCCCATTCGTTATAAGATTGATCGTTTCTGATACATCATAGGGTTGTTTTTCACTTAATTCATAACGTCATGCGCAAATCCATAATTTAATTGTTATTCCATTACACCGCACCGGTTTGCTAAAATTCAAAAAAAGTTATTCCTTAATTCGCTTATCCAAATAACCCTCCACACTGTTCCATACTTGGAAAGTATTCCCGTTTAAGTGAAAAATAGCAAAAGAGGATCTTCTCCGTTATGCAATTTGTTACGTCGCATTGGCGCATTCCATCGTTATTTGATCTGAAGTTTTTGGCACTAATAATTTATTGATGTCGAGGAAAATTCGTAAAAAGGAAGAACACGAGGTGTTTTCCAGCAGCGGAAGCTTTATTGAACCACTACAACGCTCCTTAAGACCGACTAACAAAAAACACAGGAAGTTACAATGATGACAGTTTTACCACAAAATATCTCGTTAAAGCTCCTGAGATTGTTACTCCGTTTTCTGCAATTTAAGTTATGGACATCCACTTTAAATATTAACGTGGAATAAATTTTTAAAGAGTAATTTTGGCTCAAATGGTCGTGTTTACATTTTTTATGCATATATTTGTCGGGGGAATTCAATAACAAACATTGCATAAGCAATTACCCACATTAAAGAAGGAAGTATAATTAAATAAACTTTCAATGCCTGCGGACTTTTAGTGCAAATTGATTTCCAGTTATTAGACGAGGAAAAAATAAAGCAACGAATTTCCAAACATTTTCACATTAATCTCATCAAAATAGGTCGCATAGTTTGATAGATTTTCCACCATTTCGATCTGGACACTGCCACTTTTTCACTAACCCTACCCTTTAAACATTCCGCGATATAATTCATACATGAAACAACCACCCCTTAATTTAACATATTTTGTACTTCCATATAAAACATTTAAAAAAATCCAACACAAAATTCACTAATGCCTGTATCGCATACACAGAGTCCTCCCCCAGAAGGCCTGGAGCTAACCCCCCGAACTAGCGGCTCACTTTCGGAAACTCCAGGTCGACCATTCAAAAATTGGTCTCGCACGAAATCTTCTGATGGGGATAATTTACACGGAAGCGAGTCTCCCTCAGGGTGAAGCAAATCGATCTTTCACAGTTGAGCTTTTCTTGGAGTTCCCGACGAGGTTTCCGGAGACCAAAATAGTGGAAGCGAGTCTTCCTGCAATCGATGCTTAAAATTCAGTTCATTTCTAAATTCTTTTAATTTATTGACTCTTCCGCTTCAAAGTGGACAGGTTTGGTCGATAACCGTGAATGATTTACTTCCGTTGTGTCGTACTTTAACGTTTCGACTTTATTAAAGTGAGTTTCCGGCTGACCGCCTGGTATCCGCGATTCTAACAATTCCCATCCCTCTCTATGTTTTCATTTGTTTTCTCTCATTTCGCGCATTTGCTACGGTATTTTTTCTCATAACAACTACAATTGCGATTGCGTAATGTCAGATTTTTGAAAGCAGGATTACAGGCATGTAAAACGTTCATGGAAGGGTCTTTCCATTAACTACGGCTTACAATATTCGCAGAATACACAAAGCTGGCGCATTGCACAGCATAACTAATAAATGCTATACTGTTTCCCGTAGGTACTTAAAATGCAACACTGATAATATAAGAATATTTTCGCTTGAAGTTGCTTTTTATCTGTGGGGATGGGATTTTATAATTTCTGGTATTGGAGGACAGTAAAACTATAAAATTTAGTCATTTATAGTCTGAAGATATCAACTCTTCCCGTCATAAACAGTATCAATCCTACGCAAACTGAGATGGATTAAGTTAGCACCCCTAAATGGGCACACAATTTGTAACATCGCCAAGATATTGTGCTCATTTTGTGCTAATTTGTTAATCCCCAAATTTTGTACGCTTCCCGTTTACGACAAAATCAAAATTGTCCGTTGGGGGTCCTACACCTACATAGTTACCATAGTTTTGGCTTGTTTTATGCCGATTTGTGCTCCAATACTCACGTGTTGTGCGTCTTTCCTTTCAGAATTATTCAATATTTCTAAAGGGGGTACGAACTTAACGCCTTTTTTGTAAGTATTTTAAGTTTCGTTTCCTGGACTATGTACCTACCTATGTAGGTAAGAAAGATTACCTCAAAAATGAGATTTTACAACGGGAAGGAATTGTATTTTTTAGTGACAATTGTAGGGTTCTTTCCAAATCCTTTAAAAATAATCTAAACTAAATTTTGGATCTATACATTAAAAATTACGAAATTTTGAAACGGGAAGGGATTGTAACCTTTGGTTGCTATGTAGGGTTGACTGTAAGTCCTTTAAACATAATCTATTAAACGAACAACAATTTTTGGTGTACAACAGAATTTTCAACCCTCGGAATTGAATATTGCTATTTAGGTAAGAGCGAATTACATTAGAAATTATGAGATTTTAAAATGGGAAAGGATTGTGTCTTTGGTGGTAATTAGGGGTGCTAGTAACTCCATTAAACATAATCTATTAAACAAACATAAATTTTTCGTGTACAACAATTTCAACCCCCTCAATTGAATATTGCTATGTAGATAAGTGAATTAAATTAAAAAATGAAGACATTGTAAAACGGGAAGGGATTGTATCTTTGGTAACAACTGTAGGGTTTTTTGTAAATCCTTTAAACATAATCTATTAAAGAAACCATAATTTTTGGTGTGCATCAAAAATTTCAACCCTCTCGATTGATATTGCTATGTAGGTAAGAGCGAATTACCTCAAAAATGCAGAGATTTTAAAACGGGAGAGAATTGTATCTTTTGGTGACATTGTAGGGTTACAACCTCCGCAATTGAACATCCTTATTTAGCGATAAGACTGAATTACATTAAAAATGCCGAACATTTAAAACGGGAAGGTATTGCTATGTAGGGTTGGCTGTAAGTCCTTTAAACATAATCTATTAAAGAAACCAAGTTTTTGATCTACAACAAAAATCACAACCACCATAATTGGATATTCTTATGTAGTGTAGAGTAGACCGAATTACGACGAGATTTTAAAACGGGAAGGGATTCTAAACTTTTGTGGCAATTATAGGTTTGCTAGTAAGTCCTTTAAACATGATCTATTAAACAAACACACATTTTTAGTGTACGTAGGGAATGCAATACCGGGGTTGCGGATCCCGAAAAACCGGGATCCCGCAGCATTTTTGCGAGATTAATCCCGCACATAAACGGAGCGGGATTTGCGGGACTGTTATGTTATGCTTGACGTGCCACATCTACCAGATATGTAACGTGGTAAATAATAATTATTGAAATAATGAAATGAAACCAATTTCGAAAAAAAATTCAAAGGGCTGTAGCTTTTGAACTAGTAGCCCAATCTTGGAACTGTTTGAAATTATGGATTCTACAGGCCATATTCTATAAGAAAAAATTTTTTCCGGGTCGATCTGAGACAATTTTTTTTGAGGGCCTCAAAAAAAGGCAGTGTATATATAACCTTCCTTTTCTACCAAAAATCGACTGCACCAAAATTTCTCGGGAAAACATCTTTTCTTATTAATTTTGGTGCGTAGAATCCAAAACAATTCGTACTTTTTCGATCAGACTTCTCAATCAAAAGTTATAGACTAGAAACCAATTTCGAAAGAAAANGTGTATATGTTACAGGGAAAGTGCGAAATCCAGTGATTATATGAAATTACTAGTGATTGTACACATTCACTGAACAAACTCGTGAAAGTAAGAAATCGGGTTCAAAAGAATATCGAATTATCACATTTCCTAGAGAATGTATAAAATCACTAGGTATTCTACACAATCACTATAACGTATCAGTAATTGTAATAGTTAATATAAAATTTATTGTGAAACAAGCATTATACATACAATTCAAAACAACGTATCGATCGAAGTACTAATGGATAAGTAATATACCCACTCTAAGGTAACAATGGATGGGTATAGAGAAGATGATGAAGAAGATGCTATTTGTGACAACAAGGCAATGAACCATGACATTTAGAATTGCACAGTTTTTCTTGTTTTTTTGCAGAAACATCGTTTGGAATTTGACATAAACTACGAAAAACACACACAAACAAAACAGTCTCAATCGCACGTTACAACAGCTTTTAGGTTATGTTTATGTGACGTTGTGCAATATACCAAATGGCATTTTATTTCCACTAGAGACAAACAGTAATTGTATAAAATCACTAGTGAAAGTAGGTTTATTGAATTGGATCCTACTTTGACTAGTCTTTTTAGTAAATGTGTACAATCACCAGGGAGAGTATACAACACCTGATTTCGCACTTTCCCTGTAACATATACACAAAACAAACATAATCAACTTTCTTATTTGTAAAATATTTATAAAGTTTAACCATAATTGTTGCTACTTATTTTCATATCTTTAAACACTAATGATTCCTTCTTTTGCTCCAGTTTGTACTAAAAAGTAATGTGCATAGAAAGGGCAGCGATAAAGCATGGGGTTATCGGAAGATAAGGTGCAAGTACTGAAATTCATCTGCCCTAATTTCAGAGCATTGCATGGTAGAACTGACAAGTTACCAGGTAACCGGACAATGAATAAGGGTATTCTTTATTCATTGTAACCGGACAACAGCCTCCTAGGCGAAAGTTATCCGGGGGTGAGGACCAGAAAAATACTGCATAGAGGGAAGGAAGATGCACTCGGGAATGCTCGATGGGGGTAAAAATAAAGCTAGAAGGTCGCGGTACAGGGACCAAAACTAAGATACCGCTTTTGAGTGTAAATAAAATTGCAAAGCCCTTCAACCTTTATTTAAAAATGATTAGAGGCCTGGTTTCATTTAGTATTCGTACACCTTGTACATCAATCAGTTTGCCATCATATTCGCAGTGTTACCAAAATCGAGCAGTAATTGCACTAGAAAATTAGAGAAGTTACTAACGTTTTGATAGAAATGGTCTCGTGCTCAATTTAAAATAATAAAATATTACATAATCAATACAAAAAGTAAGCTGTGTGTATTTAAATATTTGTTATAAACAATTCTAACTATCCGTTGCTAGGTCATATGAAACATTTGTTTAGTAATTTTCTAAATAAGAAGATCGAATCATACCCGAATTTACATAGGTTATTGTATTATTTATACTTCTATTTATTTTTGGAATTAACTATACGCATTTGTACTGCAACCGTTGTTAACAAAGTAAGTTAATTTAGTTACTCTATTAGTTCTCATATTTGTGAAACTTGCAGCTAAAGTGAGGTTATTTTTGTCGAAGCAGGATGCCACGGAACGAAAAGGTCTTTGTTATTTTGAAAGCATACCTATACTATGAGCTTTATTATCTGTAGGCATTTACGCTTTAGGTTCAAAAGTGTACTTGTAATAATTATTTTCTTTTTGTTTCAGTTGCCACTTGCCCCCGCATGCTAGTTGTACACTTGGCTAATGTCATAAGCACTCGAGCATGGCTGCATATTTAAATCGCACTGTCTCTATGATGGCCGGTGATGGTCCCCATAATCGGGCACCATTATCGACGCTTAACGACCGAACAGTTCGAACCCCTTCGACTGACAATTCTCCGTTGCAGATCTTTGTGAAGGCTAAAAAGAAAATAAACGACATATTTTTGGAAATTGAAGATTATGTTAACGATACCGTCATTTATATGAAAAGTAAGTGAACGACTTCGGTTACATTTATAATTCGTATTTGTAGAAATAGAGGAAGATCAGCACATAATAGACAAAGAGCAAGTGAAACAAATCGATACATTTAAAGCAAAAGTGCTGGGAATAAAGGATGTATTGGCACGAGATCACATGAAAGTAGCATTTTTCGGTCGAACTTCAAATGGTAAAAGTTCAGTTATTAATGCAATGTTAAGGGATAAAATTTTACCTAGCGGAATTGGCCATACAACAAATTGTTTTTTACAAGTACACAATTGACGTGAGGTACAATTTGATTTAGTTGCCATTTTTAGGTCGAGGGATCTCCCACTGACGAACCGTACCTGGTGCTGGAGGGCTCTACTGATCATTGTGCAGTGGAATCCGTCGGGCAACTGGCGCACGCCTTATGCAAGGAAAAGTTGAACGAATCTCAGTTGGTGAAAGTGTATTGGCCACGAAACCGATGTGTTCTTCTACGAGACGATGTTGTGTTTGTCGATTCGCCTGGTGTAGATGTGTCTCCGAATTTGGACGAGTGGATTGATAAACACTGTTTGGATGCGGATGTTTTTGTGTTGGTGGCTAATGCCGAGTCAACACTGATGGTTACGGTAAGTGAGTGTAAATCTCAAAATGATTAATATTGAGAATTTGAACAGTTGAAAGCAAATCTTTAAGTATTGCAGCTTGATAAAGGAGTAGAAGAGAGGCACCTTGCTCATCTGACAGGTTTTTACAATTGAAGTAGGTACTATAATATACTTCATTCGAAGCATACACATTGTTCATTTGGCTGAGCTGTGCCTCTCCTCTCGCATCCTAAAAATGAGACTCAATTAATAGTGTACATATTATACAAACGTTAAAAAAAGTAATCTGTTACAGGAAAAAAATTTCTTTCACAAAGTGTCCACTCGTCTCTCAAAACCAAACATTTTCATCTTAAATAATAGATGGGACGCATCTGCAAACGAGCCTGAATTTTTAGACCAAGTAAGTGTTTTATTTTCTTTGGCGCTTTCGTTTAAATTTTAAACACATCGATATAAATTATGTTTCTCTTTATTAATGGAAGTTTATGTAAATTCAAACTCACGAGTTTCCATAGACTTGTCTACTCAGTTACTTAATGTTTATGTGTACTTAATTAAAACATGTATTATGTTTTATTCGTTTACTAGCAATGGGATGAACAGGCCGAGGTGAGTTTAGATTGTTAATGCTTTATTTACCTTGCGGTAACAGTCTCTAGTTAATTTGTTTACTTGTAGGTACGGCGACAGCACCAGGAACGAGCGATCGACTTCTTGGTTAAGGAACTGAAAGTTTGTACGGCGAAGGAGGCTGAAGAACGCATCTTCTTCATATCCGCAAAGGAGGCTTTACTCGCGAGACTGTCCGAACGAGGTCACACTAGTCCCACTCCCTTGGCCGACGGTTTCCAAACGAGATATTTCGAATTTCAAGATTTCGAACGTAAATTTGAGGAGTGCATTTCGAAATCGGCCGTAAAGACTAAATTCGAACAGCACACTCAGCGCGGGCGATTTATTGCTACGTAAGTAAAGATACCCGGAAATTAATCCGACTTCGTCCTTTATGTGAAATTTTTCGATTGGGTTGACTTCTGTAGTCATCTACAGTTTCAGTGTACAGGGTGGCCAAATAAGAATGCGAGGTACTGCATCTGGGAACCTGTCCATCCTAGAGGCTTGTGGTAAAAAAATTTATTACTAAAACGGCCACGAGAAAAACTTGGAAAATATTTTTAAGTTTCTATAATGGCCGCTAGGGGGCGTAACTGTAATCTGGAATCTAAAAAAGTGATTTTTCTGTGAATTCCGCTATATTAACCTAACAAAGAAATGTCCGATCTTTGAAGTTGACGATAATCTGAACCTTTTTTGTTTGACAATTTTTCCTGTATCTTTAAAAATGAGGTGGTGGGGGGTATTCAAATGTTTCCGTAAAGAACACCCTGTATCTTCGAAACGACTGAGCAGATTTTAACAAACTCGAGTTAATTGAAAAGAGTAATTCTTCGGCTACAAATATTATAATATTTGAAGATTTGTTAGTTTTACATATCGCCGCTTGAGGCCATTTTTCGACATTCCGACAGAAATGGTTAATTTTCTCAAAAAAATTAAATGGGTTGGTTTGATTTTTTTTTTCATGAAAAAGTAGCTAAATGATGCCTAAACAAGCTCGCGAAAACCGCATCTTGATATCTTGTTCCTAACCTAAAATTTAGGCCAAAGAAAATTGTATACCCTCAAAATTTTATTTTTTTAAGCTAATTTTTCCGGAATTATTTTTCTTATATAATTTGTTGCCCTAAGGTGGATCGATTTAAAAAAGGAAGCTTTTAATGTCGCTGTAAATGCTCGAAATGCTGGCCATCACGATATAAAAATATATATATATATCTCAAGATATCGAGATGCTGTTTTCGCGAACTTGTTTAGGCATCATTTAGCTACTTTTTCATGAACAAAAAATTCAACCAATGCATTTAATTTTTTTGAGAAAATGAACCATTTCTGTCGGAATGTCGAAAAACGCTCTCAAGCGGTGATATGTGAAAACAAAATTTTAAATAGTATAATATTTGTAGCTGAAGAATAGCCCTCTCTAATTAACTCGAGTTTGTTAAAATCGGCTCAGTCGTTTCGAAGATACAGGGTGTTCTTTACGGAAACCTTTGAATACCCCCCACCACTTAATTTTTAGAGATACAGGAAAAATTGTCGAACAAAAATTGTTCAGATTATCGTCGACTTCAAAGACCGGACATTTTTTTGTTAGGTTAATATAGCGGAATTCACAGAAACATCACTTTTTTAGATTCTAGATTGCAGTTACGCCCCCTAGCGGCCATTTCAGAAACTTAAAAATATTTTCCAGGTTTTGCTCGTGGCCGTTTTAGTAATAAATTTTTTTACCGCAAGCCTCTATGATAGATAGATTCTCAGATACAGTACCTCGCATTCTTAGTTGGCCACCCTGTACATGATAACTGACAGAGCAAAATAATACTACACTAGATAGACAACGCCTGTATAAATTTCACCCATAATTTATCTTTCAGCATAAGTAAACTGTCCTTGGGCGAACTACTACTGTATCCCAGATATTTTTCAAAACAATGGAGTATCTTTGCAGATTAGGTTTTCGTGTAGGCGTTCGTTCGCAGGGGTCTCTCTGCACTCTTAATTGCCGTATCTATTTCATTTTTAAATAAATGCGCGTAATCGTGATTTTGGTCAAAAAAACTCCATAAAACTCCACTAGGAGAAGTGGAATAAATTGAGCCAATTGCTTCCCATCTCTTTTACATGGTACCGATCATTAACTGGGTTTACAAAAAAACCGCATATTGATATTGAAGATAAATTAAACAAATGTTGACCAATAGCGAAACTTTCCTTTAGGAAAATGTAAATGTAGATATGTTTCCTTTTTTCCCGTTGGTTTGGTAAGTATATCGAATTCTGATCGCAACTCTTAAAGAATAATATAATAATAAAAGTTCTTTTAACACTGTACCACATGTACCTACTCAAAAAAGTATTATGCGGGTCACTCTGTAATTGGGCGCAAGCCTGTTGAGGGCCCAGAACAAGAGAGGGATAATAAATAAATAAATAAATGTACTCGCATTAGGGTTGGCTGTCTAGTGTAGTGTGGACAGAGAGTAGGAATCTTTGTCAGTTTTTAAAACCTATTGAAAAGCTGTATCTGCACCTGGTGCAACATGCATTGTGTTTCTTATTCTTCCTACAGGGCATTGAATCGAAAAATCTCATACCAAAGGTGATGTGTTTGTGTGATTTTTGAACAAGCAAGATAAGTTTTTCAACCCGTTTTGCAGCGAGTTGAAGGAATCGTTGGATAAGATTTACACAGATGCTCAAAAGATAAAAGATGAAAAGATAGAAAAACGAAAAGACCTTCACGATAAAATGAATTACACCGAGCAACAGTTGATGCTGATAACTCACGAAATGAAGCAAAAAATTCATCATATGGTAGAAGACGTAGAGCAGCGCGTTTCGAAGGCGCTGAACGAAGAGATTCGCCGATTAAGTAATCTCGTTGACGAGTTTAATTTACCTTTCCATTCGGAGCCGTTAGTGTTAAACGTTTACAAAAAGGAACTACATGCGCATGTCGAAAATGGCTTAGGATCAAATCTGAGAGCGCGATTATCGACGGCCTTAGCGTTAAATATGGAAACCAGTCAACAGGAAATGACGGACCGCGTCGAATCGCTAATTCCGCCATCGCAACGCGGCATGACCGGCGTCATAGCGCCGCGAAGGCAACCGTTTGAGATTCTGTACAGATTAAATTGTGATAACTTATGCGCAGATTTCCGCGAAGATCTCGAATTTAGATTTTCGTGGGGAATAACGGCGTTAATACAGAGATTCTCGCGGGGAAATACCGCCCTTACAATTAAAAACAAACGCGAAAGTCCCACTTCCTCGCTCATCCCAATGACACCGACCGAACCTTTGGACGGAAGGTTGCTGTTGGGTAGCGCGAGCACTGAGGATTGGTCCATCTTAACCAAAATGGCCTTGGCGAGCGCAAGCTCGCAGGGTACAATGGGCGGTCTGTTACTAGCTGGAGTTTTATTAAAGACGGTGGGCTGGAGAATTATCATATTCACCGGTACTGTATATTCCTGTTTGTATTTGTACGAACGGTTGACGTGGACAAATAAGGCCAAGGAAAAATCGTTCAAGAAGCAGTACGTCGCGCATGCAACGCGAAAACTGCGAATGATAGTAGATTTGACTTCGGCGAATTGCAGCCACCAAGTACAGCAGGAGTTGAGCGGAAGCTTCGCGCGTCTGTGCCATCTTGTCGATGAGGCTACTAGTGAAATGGACAAAGAACTTAAAGAGTTAGAAACCCAAGTGAACGGATTAGAAAACGCCGCAGGCCGTGCGAAGGTATTACGAAACAAAGCTAATTACCTTTTACATGAATTGGAACTATTTGAGGACGCTTATCTGAAACTGCAACACTAGAGTTCTTATCGGTTGTACTGTAGAATTCCTTTCTAGTTTCTAGTAGACCGTTTTTATGTAATATTTCCTAAGCGAATGTTGTTGTTCTGATTTAATTTAAACACTTGTTATTTGGCTCTATTTTTAATACTTACTGTATATCTTTACATATTGTTACACCCAGAATGTTTAAACAAACAGTGCTAGTCATTCTGTTAACTAATAATGGATGTAAATGAAGAGGTACTAAGACAAATATTTGTTTTTTTTTGTTAATTGCGCTAACCTCAAATCCTATTATATTTCATAAAATTAACCACTATTAATACCCATTAAATATGACTGCCAATGATCGTAAAACATACTGAAGTCACAAATACTTGATGTTTGCATGGTTAAGGGTAACGCGGGTCGCCTGTATATTTGTTGACCTAATGCACAAAAAATTCCAACTCAAGTCAAAAAAATTCTTCAACCCTAGCCATGTGCATTTATTGTATTGGCCCATAGTGATTAATAATAATAATAATATTTATTTGTCCAACCGGCTTTATACAGAAAACATGTGATATGTCAAGTAAAATAAGTATACAGTAGGCTCACAAATACTACAAGCTTAACATTTTACATTTAAAATAATTTTGTGCAGCAAGTATCACAGGCTAATATATATAATATACATTTCCAATCGTATCTTGTCTCTTTGACACTTGGATTGGTTGTTGATAAATGCAGGAAAAATGTTGTTTTGTAACGGTATTTTCCCGCGGAATACTTTTAAGGTGTAAAAAATGTCAAAGTCCTAGAACATCTTCCCAGACAAATAGTGTCGCTGTAAATTAGCAGTCTTTTTCTTTCTCTAGTTAATTAGCCTTGTGTAATTACAATTACCAGTCAGCATTAGATCACTGTTACTCCATGAGAAATGCAGGCTTTGGAATTTTAAGATCCAGAAGCCGTTTCGTATTGGTGGAAACAAAGAAGTTAATCAATAAAAATTAGGTATCGCTATGTTAAAAATATTCCGTCTTTTTTTGGGCGTAAAAAATTAACTTGATAATTAGAAGAGGGGATCATTCAGAAAATTACTGAAAGAAATTGTGGAGCGAGTAAACTCGTCATTACGCGCTGAAGATGAAACACGTCCGTCGTATGCACCTTCCCTAAGAGAAAACATCTGATAACAACTGTCCTATTCTCCGCCGAGCTCTATCTGAAGGTTAAGGGTCTCCACCGTTTCCATGGACGTGAAGAATTGTAATGCAAGGTTAGTTCTGTACATTTATGATTAACTTGTTTCATCAAATAAATATTGGATGTGTAAAATTTGAATTAATCGATCTTAAAGGATTCAACAATTCAATTTTTGTACCAGTTTCTAATGAAACATATTTAGGACCACTACTTTTCAAGCTCGTTGGTCATAAGCTTAATCATGTATCTATAATCAGCAGAATTGAAAAATTTTGTTTGAGGCTTTGCACCCCAATAACTTTGTGGATCTAAAATGTAAGAAAATGGACTATTGCAATTTTACTGTATAACAATAATTTTATTTCATAAACTAATTAACAGATCTAATGTTAGTTAAAATATTACTCCGATACCTTTGTACCGACAGGATTGGAAAACTTCCCTACAAATAAAATGCCATTCGTGTTATGCCTTAGGATGTAAATAAAAGGGCGGTTTGCTATGAAAGTGGCCCCAAAACTTCTGTCTTCTGAAACTGAAAGAAACGTATAACCAGTTAGGCCACCCGTAAAACTCGTAACTTACTGGCGAAGGTAGCGGCACCTGCAGTCGTTCCTTTTTCTGTTACCTCTATAAAGGCTTTTTGCTCCACGCGAGTTAAGAATACATTGTGGTCGTTTATGGTCATTGCACTAAAATTCGCCGATCCTGTAAAAGCGTCTCGGATACCAAGCTGCAAAGATACTGTGACCAAATTGTGTCAAATATAATGGGTGCCCACCTACATTTTTCAAAATAGGTTCCAAAGAAATTGAGGTTTCCATTTTGAATTTAGGAATCGCTATTGTCACTTGTCGAACATCATCAAAAGGCTGCCTTTTAAGGACTTCTTGCATATTAGCTTCTAACCGCGGCATACCTTCAAATTCTTGCGGTAGCACAAAGGTCATTGAGACGTCTTCGCCTTTGTAAGGTAATTCCAAAAAAGTTGCACCTAGCTCATCGTTGACGTAAATCGGTGTCTCTAAGACAGTGCGCATCATTTCTACGTCCACCTGCTGCGCTCTATTTAGATGGAAACGACTCTCTTTTGTGAGTAGCGAATCAAATGGATCTAACCAATCGGCGTTAAAATATATAGTGTTCACCAATACCGAGACAGTGTAAGGCCCTAAGTACTCAGCTTTGATTAGATCTTTAATTTTGTTCCTAGTTTGATTTTCGACCCAATAATTTATGGTTCGGGCGGCGTTCTCATTGTTGGAGAAGTTTACGTTTTCGATCTCTGCCTTGAATACGTTCCTGACTATCTCTCTATAATTACCGTTAATACTAAATCTGTTGGCGAGATACAATTTATTGACACTCCTCAGTGTGTATAATTGTTCCTCTTGCAATTTTAATTCTTTGAAAAGGTTTTGTACTTTAATGGAGTTGTCTGGAACTTTGGAACCGTCGGCCAGTTCTTTTGCAGTTCTTCCACCAGCTCCAGCGTGAAGCATTGCTAAAACGGTTTCGATGGAAAGTGGACAGACAACGAAATTTTCCGGATTTGTTTTTAATAATTCCTGTCAAAACAAAACTGATTCATATTTGTTAGTTGCCTTATTATAAATTACCTTATATAAATCAGCAGTAAATAAGACATTAATCCTCTTGAATTCTTCGGATAACGCGTCTATTTTGATAAATGTAGCCGAAAGGCATAGTAGAATGGTGGCCAAATGAAACATTTTTAACTAGATTTTAACACCGTACACTCTGGGAAGGAAACTATTATAGTATTGTTTAAAAACTGAACAATGACTAGGGGCAACATTTATTTATGTCGAATTAAGAACTGTAGATGTATGGGAAATACCCATTCAGTTGCTAATATTTAACCTGTTTTCCCTGACCGTTAATTTCGCATTTATTTTCCAATTTATTATTATAGTTGCGTATGTAGTAAATGTGATTGTAACTGGGTAATTGAACATTTCGCCACATTACAAAAACAAAGTTTCCGAACTGTTATCAATTAAATATAGTTTAATCTCTGATGAGCAATGTTTAAACTAATTAATCACCGCCATTAATTTAATTTATAGTATATTAAAACGGGCATCTTCTTGCTTGCTGATTGTAAGAATCTGACGTAAATGGAATAACGTGTATGGCCTACACCATTGAAAGTTTGACGAAATTTTATCAGTGCTGTAGGTATTAATTTTTTTAAGGATTTAACATCATACTTACAAGACAAATGTAACGCAATCAACTCAATTGACCAAACTGGTGTAGAAACACTTAATAAGTACATGAAATCATAATGAGACAGTCGTCTGTGACCTCATGTCTAATCAGTAGCCCATTAAATTTGACTTCGTAAAGGGGAAGGTACCAACAATTTTGAATAATTAGCAAATGGGGGAAGTAGTGTCGTCGTACGCATACGAGACAGGAGGTGACGTCAAGTTGTGCAGCGTTTTGGCATTGAAGAACCCGAAAAGAACTGACCACGCGACATTTACGATTGTGCTATCGAATTGAAATTGTTATTATAGGTCTAAGTTTTTTTACAGGGTGTAATTTAAAAAGTGCTACAGTTTTTGTCCGAATTCAATGCAACAAAAAACCATATTTAATGACTACAAAAATACCACAAAACGGTCATAATTAAAATGTTTTAAATTATTTTTTTGGGGGCTACTCACTTAAATATTGTAAAAGGCATGAGTATATTTCCTAAATTAAATTCGGTAGAATTTGTCCCCCTAAATTCGATGATCAAAGTTACTTTTGATTGGAATTTTTCACACACAAAATTAAACAACCATGGAAACAATCCTCTGTACGCATTGAGTGTAACCATTGAATAACGAATTTCACTCAATGGTGTAACAGAAATCGTGAACAAACGATATGTCTCTATTACTACAAAAATGCTAACTAACATTTCGCTGACATAAAGTTGGCATGAAAATGCAAGGTTTCATGATGATTTTCGGTAAATTACCTTATATAAATCAGCTGTAAATAAGACATTAATCCTTTTGAATTCTTCGCACAACGCGTCTACTTTTATAAAGATAACAGAAAGGCATCGTAGAATGGTGACCGCCAATGAAACATTTTCAACCACTCTACGAAATAAATGGAAATACCCATTCAGTCACTAATATGTAACCTGTTTAACCTGATCATTAATTTCGCATTGATTTTATTTTCAATAAATTAGTTGCTTTATGTAGATAATGTGATTGTTAGTCTGTATTTTTTTGAATTTTGAAAAAAAACGCACGTACTTAATTCAAAACCCAATCAAATGACGTTGAACTATCGTAGTACAGCGGGCCCTTAAATGGCTTATACCATTGAATAAGTAATGATTACTTATTCACTGCTTATACCTATTAATTCTAATGCAAATGTATAGTAGATTTAGACAAAACCACATTCCATTAGCGAAGGTAATGAATGATGACAGTGTCACTTCAGATACCTATATCTATTCCAAATAAATCTCTTTCACCTTTAGAAAGTCAACATGTATCCAAACAGTGCCCTGGCACTTCCTTTGCTCTGTAAAGGACCAGCTGATGCAAACCTATAAGGCTCTTGAAAAGCATTATTGAGCTCTACGGTGAGGGAGGAGTGCATGGAATTTTCATAAAAGCCATTTAAGAGCTTTCTAGAAATAGAATGTTTTATAGATTTCTATTTTCAGGGTACGTCCACCCAAGCCAATGGGTTATAAAGTGCGAGAAGGTTTTCAGAAACAAATTTATAAAAATACACAATGGAAAGAGTTATATAGGTCTTTTGGTACTTCCCAGAGGTGCATAGAATCCAAAACGATTCGTACTTTTTCGATTAGACGTCTCAATCAAAAGTTATGGGCAAAAAACCAATTTCGACAAAAAATTCAAAGGGCTGTAACTTTTGAACTAGTAGCCCAATCTTGGAACTGTTTGAAATTATGGATTCTACAGGCCACATTCTAT